>NW_017732067.1:434491-502565 GCF_001890085.2 Hipposideros armiger
ATATATGTGTGTGTGTGTGTATATATATATATATATATATATATATATATATATATATATATATGACAGAATATTTGAAAAATAAACCACACAGAAGAAAACACCTGGCATATTTTCCTTTTCAAATGCTTTCCATATTCCCAGTCATGCTTGTGCTTCTTTCCACATGAAATATTTCAGTGTTCAGGAAGTAAAAACTTGAAAACAAAGTCTTAATTGTTGTCCTAGCCTTACATTTCTTTCAGCTATCTTATTCCACAAAAGTAACACATTTCGAAGAAAGCAATTCAACTGCCAGACCTTCCCAGATATTACTATTCACTTTATCCCAGCCTCTTCCAATTTTTCAGTGAATGGAATGAAATACCTGGATTGTAACAACCTTTTTTTTTTTAATCTTTTCAAATCCAAAATGATGAAAGCTGCAAAATTAAGCAATTATTGTCTACAGCATCACAATGATTCAAAGAAATCTGAAGTTATCACCAGATAGTTTGCAAATTAGTCCACCTGTGGAAGGTGCCTTCTGCTGGGATTGTCAGGGAGCACAGAACTACAGCTTACATTTCGCTCACTAACTAAACTATTTGTGATTTCTATATTCATTCCATCGTAAGTTGTATTTTTCCCCTCAGTGTACTATTTCCTGAAATTAGGATGCATTGGAAAATCTATGTGAAAATTTAACATGGTAATAACCAGCGTTTCTTCCCTTAATTAGAGTAACATATACCATTAACTAAGCTTACTATAATTAAATCAATAGAACAAAGCTTGCAAAATTAGATCTGTTTGGGGAACAGCCTAAAACAATTTATAAAGAAATTAGTTTAATGAATCACAAAAAATCCATATAATGAATGCTTCACAGTTAGGGATTATATTTATGAAATGATTAATGACAAACAGAATTGTTTACATCATTACATTAATGGAAAAATAATGAAAACAAAACATGTGTACCATTTACACTCAGACTAAGGCACTATTTTATCCTAGTTAAGAATGCAGGATTTAACATCCCTGGGTTCAAGTCCTTCCTCTGCCCTTTATTTCTCATGTGACATTGAGAAAGTTAGTTAATCACACTAAGCCTCAGCTTCCTCATCAAATAATGTTGAAAATTTAAAAATCCATAGGGCTGTGAAAAACTAAATGAATGAGAAGCCCTTGGAAGAATCCCTGGCATAGACTACACTCTCACTGGACATATTTATGAGTTCGCAGGGAAATAAAATAACTCAGAGCAATAATCAAAAGTGAATTTATGGGAACCTCTTTACTTCTTCATGAAGAATTTTTGCATTTCCTAATTTTTAGAGTAAACATATTTTATTTCAATAATCAGGGAAATAAAGCAAAAATAAAAACAACATATATTACTATTAAGGCTTACAGGCCAATTACAAATAACAAGGAAGCAATAACTGCTATCAGGTCTAAAGGCAAGCTTTAGGAGTGAGAGGCCAGTTACTGGAAATGCAGCTGCTCATAGGCCAATTTTATATCAGTTAATATATTAAGACTATCTATAAGAAATGCAGTGGGCACCATTCAATACACTTGGGCAGCTGAGAATGTCAAGGTGGATAGGCATTGCTGTTAGAATCTTCTATACAGAGTTTGGAGAAAGCACAAAACAATTAATACAAAAAAGTGATGGGTCCATACTTTCTGCAGCGAGAGATGTTGTTATTGAATTTTACAAGTACTTAGACGTGCACAAGCCTAGCATTTCCTAGCATATGCTTACCAATCAGGGAGGGGGGAATAAATCTATTGCTTGTGCTGGTAGTTAATACTTTCATTTAAGATCCTATGAAAAGAAATATTAACTATACAAAGATGAAAGTGAAAGTCAGTAAAAAATTATTAGAAAGGTATAGTGAATCATTATAATGCTAAACCCCATACTATGGCATTTAGGAAATGCAAAATGTACCAGCCTGAACAATCTTTAGCTGTTCCCATATATTGTGGCTGTATAACTCCTAATAATGTAAAGGCCTGTTAAACGCATACATAATGAATATAACACTGAAGTTTTATATACTTAAAATTTCTCCCGTGAATAAATAAATTGATTGGGATTAAGACTGTCTTAATATTTTATATCTTCTTAGTATCAAACAGTGATTTATGCATATGCAACAGGTCTGAAGTTGCAACCTCATATTTAGGTAACAGAAATAGCATACTTTATTTTTTAATTATCTTAAATTTGACTCCAAGCACCCATCCCAGAAGGCTATCAGGAAATCCAACCTCAATCGGTACTGGTCTTTCTTCCTTCTGCTCTAAGGCCAAACACTGCAGCAAAGCTTGGGAGTTTTGTTTGGCGTTGGGCACCGGGGGAGAGTAAGCACCAGTCATCTGGAAACATTGGCAGCTGCTCAGATGCTGAAACTCAGGCTCCCACGGTCATCAGTGCTTCTGTGTCATTGATGGGGCATGTGAACTTTTGTCCAGCATGGGAACCTCAATGCCAGGAGGCCACTTTCCTCTTCAGGCCCCTTTCTGATGTCTTCCTGTCACAGTCCCCCAGGCTAGAAGAAATTGGCTTTGGGCTTCCATATCCTTTACATGATTTTACCCCAATTTGGGGCATAGAATAAAATTTATAAAATAAAATTTTAATCACTGAAAGATTCCAAGAACATAGACAATTTTTGCTACTCTCAGTAAATCCTGACTTTCCATTGCCTAGATGAAATATTGAAACTTCCTTATTGAAGGACTGAGGCTCAATATTAACTCTTTCCTTGCATATTTCTAGAATAAAATGTTTAAATCTTCTCTACTCCCTTGCCTCAACACCTGCATCCTCAGTTGGTTCAGACAGGGATTCACCTGAACACACCAAGGAAATAACGTGCACAGAAAGCCAAGAGGAGCAGAACACTCATCTTCCTATGTGTAGGTCCATCTGTCATGATTTCTCCCCTACAGCCTCTGCCAGGACCAGTGAAATAATTTGCAGAGCCATGGCTAAATGAAAATGCAGGGTCCCTTTTTCAAAAAATATTAAAAGTTTCAAGAGGTGATAATAGAGCATTAAACCAAGCACAGCCTTTCTAAATGTGGGGCCCTCTGTGACTGCACAGGTCACATGCCCAATAGCTGCTTAATTCAGGTCCTCATCACCTTGCTTGCTATTCAACAACCTCCTAAATTATGTTTTTTCTTTAGATTTGCCCCCTTTGGAATCATCCTATAAACAACCCCTCATATCTTGTGTTCCTAAAGCAGACAACTGGTTTTGTCACATCCCTGTTTAAACCTGTCAATAAATCCTCTACAAGATAACGTCCAAGTTATGCACATGAACTTCAAGGTACTCCTCCGTCTGGCCTCTAATTGACTGGTTATCTCCATCTCTTTCCACTCCCTGCTTCACACACTATGCTCACCTCAGTGTCAAAATTCAACACCTTTTAAGTATCATGGGTTCAACCTTCAAACATCCAGAGCAAGAAGGTAAGACAACATTGGACCATGCTATACAGAGAGACTTCATTTCATGTTGATAGTTGTCATTCCTTTTAGAAGATACATACCGACCATACATGTTAATTTGTGAGCACCGGAAAGTTCAAGAAACAGAAAATCAAATGATGTTTGAAGTATGCTTGAGAATTGTAGACACTATTAATGTCATTATTTCTAATCCAACTATAGCACAATTCTTAAGTGTCCTAAGATTTTGAGATTTCATCATTCATATGTCCTTTGTTTGTTGTTCCTTTGAGCAAAACTGTATTGTACTTTTGTGTGTGTTAGGCACTTAGCTGGATGCTGAAGCCAGAAAGATGAACAAGAAAAAAATAAGAATAACCTCTTTTTACAAGGAGATAGTGTTTTAAAGGAGATGAGGGAAACAAATCAGCTAACAAAGTAATTACAATATAATATACTGTGGCTATCATTTACTGAGCCCCTACTATGAGTCAAGTACAGTATTGGGTATTTCATATATGTTATTGCTAATCCTCACAAAAGTTGGGCATTCCTATTCCTATATGACAAATGAAAAACTTGGGGCTCCAAAAGTATACATAACATGCCATAGAAGGTCATACACTAGGACTTAAATCCAAATGTGTTTGATTCCAAAGCTCTGTTCTTTCTACTTTGTTACAATGTTGTATTTCATATATACTGAGAATGGTTTTCTAAAGCTGGTATGTACCAAGAGAAGTGACCAGCAAATCTGATTCCAAGCAACCTAATAAGCTAGACAGAGGATACGAAGTGTTTGGCCTCATGGACCGACAGGAGTGAAGAGTGAAGGAATGGCATGCCAAAGGAAGAACACGTGGTCAGACTCCAAAGAATGCAATTCTTGGAATTGCAAGGAGTCTGCAAGGAAAGGAGCATGTGTGGAGTTGTAACGCGCAGAACCCAGAAGTTAGGCAAAGAGCCACATCATAAGGGCTTTTCAGGCCACATGAAGATCTTGAGCTTTGTTCAGCAGGTGCTGAGAGGTCATTGAGAGGATTTCAGTGGGAAATGACACATCAAGTCTAAATTTTGGAAAGACTTTCGGTTATCAATTTGAAGAACAGATTAAGGAGAAAGAGAGCACTAGTCTAGGCAAATAATGACTTTGTTAGCCTGAACAAAGTCAGTGGAAAGGAGAATAAAGACAGGAAGCTCATTTTAAGAGATATACAACAGGAAGAGATTTGGTGTCCAATTAAATCACGATTTTGTGATGTGTGAAAAAGGAATCTAGGTAGACTACAAGGATTTCTAACTTAAATATTTGAGTGAATGGTTTTTTCACCCAAGTACTCCTTCACATCTACAACCCCAAGTCAGTGGACTTTTGAAATTTTATCTTCTATTATAGTTTTCCACTTAAGAAACCATGATTGCCTTATCATTTTCTTTTCTTCATGATTGAAGCAAACCTTCATCCTCTATTTTTTGAATGACATTATTTTGTTGTTTCTTTATTAATGGAAGGCCTATTTGATTTCAATAATAACTCAAGAGCATGTTTTCCTTTCTTTTCAATTATTCTCTAACCAGGTGATCTTCCAGGGTAAACGTTCCACAGCTTATCCATGTGGAAAGTCCTTACTTTGTTATACAAGGTCTGACACATTCGCAAACTTGTTTCAATGATGTTACTAACCTTTTTTGATATCAGAGGGATTATTCATTATGAATTTATACCAACTGGACAAAACAGTTAACCAGATTTACTATTTGGAAGTGCTGAAAAGGCTTTATGAAAAAGTTAGATGACCTGAACTTTTCACCAACAATTTACGGCTCTTTCATCATGACAATGTACCAGCTCACACAGCACTGTCTGTGAGGGAGTTTTTAGCCAGTAAACAAATAACTGTATTGGAACACCCTCCCGACTCACCTGATCTGGCCTCTAATAACTTCTTTCTTTACCCGAAGATAAAGGAAATATTGAAAGGAAGACATTTTGATGACATTCAGGACATCAAGGGTAATATGACTACAGCTCTGATGGGCATTTCAGAAAAAAGAGTTCCAAAATTGCTTTGAAGGGTGGACTAGGCGTTGGCATCGGTGCATAGCTTCCCAAGGGGAGTACTTTGAAAGTGACCACAGTGATATTCAACAGTGAGGTATGCAGCGCTTTTTCTAGGATGCGTTTGCGAACTTAATTGTCTGACCTCGTAGCTCTCTACAGTGTACACAACATTTCCATGAACATTTTCAGTGTGATCCCATTTGAAACAGTTGGGGAAGAATTACATTCTTATTTGAAAATGAAAATGAAATTTTCACTGAGTTTGCGTCATTCCTGTTTAAAACAGGGAGAGCACCCAGGTGGCAGGTTTTCTGGAAACGTGTCCATTGGTCTCTGTGACTCCTCCCTCTCCCAGCCAGATCTGCATTTTATTGACCAGAAACAAAGTCACTGACATGTGCATTGTAACTAAGCATGAGCATTTCTTTTTGAAAAAATAAGGGACTAACAAATTTCAGGATCTGGGGAAGCTAAGGCTCAAGCCAGTTTCTATTAAATAAGGATTTATCTGGACACTTGAATTTCCTACTCACCCTCCTGAGACATTATGTGTGGTTGGATTCAAGCAGTTTGCACAATGCAGTGATTCCGCTAATTGCTCCTCTGCTTACTATAAGCACAATTGGCTACATTGGTTGGAAAGCCAACCCAGGGAATAGACTATGAAATTGGTATTGAAGCGTTGGCAGCGTGCTGGCTGATCAGGATACGGAAAGAAAAGCTAAAACACAAAGCACAGCTTGTTTTGTTTGGTTTGGTTTTTTTAACAGTAATTTCCAGTGGCAGAGACAGATGTTTCTTGAAGTGGCAAGAGATTTGCAAAGCAGAATGTTATAGCACTTACTGTAATTGCTTTATTAATATTGTATGTGTTTATGGCTTCTATCTTTTGGCTTGTGGCACCTCTTACTTTAAATGATTTTGGGTTTCCTGATGACTGGCAGTTAATCTTTACTTCAGAGATCCTTTGAGCCACATACCCAGCTTTGCTCCTGCATAGTGAAATATTTCATGTGAAGTCACATTTGCGTTTGCTTTTATTCCACTGAAAAGCCCTCAGGGGCACTGGAAAACCATCAGAAACAGCAGTCCTATACATGCAAAGGAACCCCTCCTTTGCTGAGAAATAAACACCCAGCTACATGCCCATCCCGACAACAGAAATGAGTTATTACACCCATAGCCAAGTCCCAGAACTTAATGTCAACTGCAGTATTATGAGAAGAAACCAAGAGATTCTAACCTGAGATCTTAAAAAGACTGGGTCCATTTGGAGAAGTCAAGTTCACAGTAGGCACATCCTAAATAACCTCTTTTTTGGTACTTGGTATATTTTGCTTTGACATATTTTAATTCTTTTAATTCTTTTCCAATGTGTTACCAAAAAGAGGGAAGAAGAAATGAATAAGGAAACAAACCAACAAGTGAACATTAAATTTGGAGTTGATATTTTCCAAGGTTTGTTACCTTGCCCATCACAGTGGCTCCCAGGTTTCCTGCATATTCTCATCTGGGCTCTTATTCTTCAGTAGCTGCTCACTGGGCTTTCTTGGATGAGGAGGGAAAGGGGGCTTCTTTCAGGGAGTTTCAGTCTGAGTTTCAAAGCAGGCATCATTATTGTTGTGATTTGCTTCAGAACTGCCTCTGTTATAGCCTGTGGGTGAAGCACAGGCCCCATTCTGCCAAACGCCATGAGAGGCGTATGGGAAAGGCAGCCAAGCCACCAGCCAATCCCGATCACCAAGTCATTTCTGAGAACTGCTGAAACTTCCTTCTGAAGCCAACCAGCAGCAGAGGGCTGAGCAGGGCATTACATAGTCAGCATTTTGCACCATGTTGTGCCAAATTCTTTTGTGCAAATACGACGGAAGGCCTCCATACTTCACTGTGGAAAAAGAAGCATCTTTCTTTAATTCATGTCTCTAAGAGAAAGCCTACTCAATATTTAATTTTAATCGAATATGTCACATTTTTTTCATGCCAAGAAATCCCCCTCCAGATATGCATAATTCATGGTAGTGGGCAAGACCTACGTCAGTTTTAGAGGAAACACTGTTGAGAGGTGCAGCGTAGCAGCCAGCATAGTGGCCTTTCCAGTGACATGTGCATTAAGGCATTTTTAAATCCATCAACATAAACTATTTATAGAGAGACAAATTATTTGACGGAAAAAAAGAAAAATACGAAAATGGCATAGAACCATGTACATTTTTGCATACCCCCTGCACCAGAAGCATAAGGAAGTGCAGCTTAGCATTAAGTGCTGACAACCCTTTTGGACTATAGACTTTTCACCTGTGTCAGTGGCCCTTCTTTAAGAGCGTGTGAAATGGCTTTTAGAACAAAGAGAAAGAAACAGGATGGCATATATTTCCAAGATGCTCCATTATTGTTGCTTTTAGTTTGCAAATATTCAGAAATTGAGTCAACAGTTATTTAATTCTCATGGTCAAAAAGTATCAAATGATAATTACTGGATTCTACATTCAACCATTGACAACTCTAAGGTCACCTCTTATTTTTATCTTCAATAATCAACATTCCCCACTCCAAAATCTAATCTAACCCCTCCCCTTAAAATAGATTTAAATGCTGCTCTGCTAATACAAATAATACACAAGGGGGGAATAAGTATCTATAGAAGTTACATTTCAGGTACTTAAGCTAATAACATCTTGCAGGTAAACAGATTATTTATAAAGGCCAGGTTAACATATAATATTATTAAAATACTGCCATTCCCTCAAGCTGTTCAACTGCACAACCAATCTGACGCATTACCATACTGCATAGTGAAAAGGCTGCACTTGCTACATTTTCCCCAGATTTTGTTTCATTTAAAATATTGTGTACAAAAAAAGTCATATTCAAGATATTGCTTATCCACAACATCCCTGAAATGCTTTGACAGGTATGAGATTTTTTTTTTTTTTGGTACCGCTTCCCAGCATTTAATTTTACTTTTCCTTATGGTTAGTTCTTACATTGTACATTTTTTTTCTGTGTGCAATTTTCCAAATGCATACTACTAACCAGGAGCTACCAAATCTTACCTGTACTCACAACTGACACTTTCCTGGTCCATGGTTAAATTTTTTCTCACAAAGAAAAAAAAAAAAAAGGAAGGAAGGAAGGAAGGAAGGGAGGGAGAGACAAAGAGAGGGAGAGAGGGGAGCCCAGAGAAAGAAAGAAACTCATGGATATTTTCCCTCTAATTTCTCATTTTTTTCAATTCCAAGATGTGCAATTCTCAAGAATATTATGTTCCCTGGGCTGATCAGTATTCTCTTTCAATAAAACCACAGGACATAGCTGCTGGGCACAGAAACTAAATGTCATGAATTCAGTGCCCTGTTACTTGGCAGGAAACTCTGGCTGCAAGCTTTTTATGTAATGTTTCTTTCACCTTCACTCCCTTATTGTGCTTTTTTTTCAACAAAAGTTAGGCAGTAATAACTAGTACACTTACACACCACAGTTAATGATTGTAATAGTATAAGGTAAGAGGATAAATACCTATTAACACAAAAAAGTACAGTATAACCCTACAATGAATAGAAAAAAATTATTTCAGCAGTTAATGAAAACATGGATCCATTTGACAGGAATACTTAAGGGAAGAAAATCACTTGCATGCCTCCTGGGGGCAAATTAACTGGGTGTGTATGTGTTTAATCTTTTCAAGGCTGTAAAATATAATTGTTATAAACTGCCACCCTCCTTGCCTCCTACCCAAGACTGACTAGGCAACCCCCCCCCACCCCCCCAGCTCTATCTTACCTTTGGTAGCTAATGTGAGTTTCTCTTCCCAAGATGCACCACAATGTCTGCAGGAAAGGAGGCTAATAATGCCTTCCTAGGAAATTTGAGATTCTGTTCCCTGGGGTTAATTGTTGATCGAATAATGGACAATCAGAGTGGTAGCCATTTGGATGAAGAAGAAGGAAGGGCGGGGGAGGTGTGAGGCTGTGGATAAAATAAGGAAACAAAGGACACTTTCAGAAAACATTCTATAGATTATATAAACTCATTTTTCATTATTAATACTCTTTATGTCATTTGATGCTGCGCTCTATATTAAATTGCAGGCCTAGCCTCGTTAAACAAGGTATATATAAATGGGCTTTCCATGAACATCTGTTCCTTGCCAATCTAGCCACTGACAAAGAGCTTTCCCTGGAATATATGGAATATATACCCTCAAGGAGAAGGCACTCATCACATACAGGGAGCTAATCTATCAAACCTCAGGGAGTAAAATAATCTTAGTTAAATACATTAGGAAGTAATTTAATAAGATTAGTAAATGAGCAGCCTAGCTGCTAGGATCTGACACTTTCTGATGAGAAATGTCATGAGAGTGAAGAAATTCTCCTGAGACAATTAACTCATAAAGAAAATTCATTTTATAGTTCTAGCAATTTGAGATGAATCACTTAACTGTTCTGGCCTTTAGCTAAATCATAGCATTATAAAAGAATGAGGTTGGGCAAGGTGGCAACTCTAGAATTATTTGATTTACGTTACATTTAAAATTTGGAGAAAAGGGGAAAAAAGACTTCAGAAGATGAAGACATAGATCATCTTAGAGTTCTTGATAATATAGACGTCAGGAGGTTATGTGTAAAAATATGTGGGATTCTACTGCCAGAGAATTTAAAAACTTCCCCAAGAAAGGATGGGAGACATTCAAATGTTCAAGCAATCAGAGAGAGGAAGGAAAGAGAAATGATTTTAAGGAACTGTGTCACTTGGAAGCAGACAGGAAAACAGAATTTGGACAGCAAGAGGTTTATTGGGGGGAAAGGGTGGTGATGTTTGTGGAAGACAGAAGGAGAAGGAAACAGGTTTGGGTAAGGAAAGCCATTAGATGACAGTGCAGATCTGAAAGGAAAGCAGGGAGGGGGCAGGATTGGGCAAGGGCATTTGGGACAAACTCTAGGCTAACCCAATATATGACTGCTGATTAGACGCTTCCTGCAAAGGCTGGGTCCTAGAATGCCTTCCGCATGCTCGCACATTGGCTGGGGACTTCCCAAAAAGTTTGTGTCCTCAGGCCAAAGCTAAGGCAGTGATATCTCATTGTGGTTTTAATTTGAATTTCCCTGATGATTAGCGGTTTTGAGCACTTATTCATGTACCTGTTGGACATCTGCATTTCTTCTTTGGAAAAGGACAGCTATTATCGCAAAAACCAAAAGACAGCAAGTTTTGGTGAGGATGTGGAGAAAAGAGAACTGTTGTGCCCTGTTGATGCGAATATAAACTAGTGTAGCTACTATAAAAAATAGTAGGGAGGATCCTCAAAAAATTAAAAATAGAACTACCATATGACCCAGCAATCCCACTTCTGGGTATGTATACCCAAGGGAACCAAAATCACTATCTCAAAGAGATATCTGCTCTCCCATGTTCATTGCAGCATTATTCACAATAACCATGGAAACAACTTAAATATCCATCAATGGACAGTATAAACTATTTTGTACTTTAATACAATTTTAGTCCTCCACTTTTCTAGTAGCATATTGAAGGACATTGCTGATCTATCTAGCCAGTGCCAATCAATTCATTTCAAATGTTTTTTGTTGTTTTTTTCCATATACCAATGCAACACTGTAATGTGTTTATTTGAACATCTTAAGAAAACACCAGTTTATCATTATATCTATGTAAGTTTAATTGATGAGTAAACTGAAATGAATGCTTTTACAATGATATTATTAACATATTTTTCTAGTCCAGCAACATATGCGTAAGTATGGAAAAATTTTATAATTTAAAATAAAGACAAATGGAGATAGTTGTAAAAATCTATACAGAGTGGATGCTTTAGTGAAGGTGCTTTTGAGTAAGATTAATATTTCAATCAGTGCACTCAGTAAAGACTATGGCCCTCCATAATGTGGTCGACCTTCATTCAATCAGTTAAAGACCTTGCATAGAACAATGTGACCTCCTCCAAGCAAGAAGGAATTTTCCAGCAGAAAATTTTGACTTGAACCATCACATCTGCCCTCTCCTGAGTCTCCAGCCTGCTAGACCACTCTGCAAATCTTAAGCTTGCCCGTCTTCATAATCGAGAGCCAATTCCTTAAACGAATCTCTGTCTATGTACACATCCTATTGGTGTGGTTTTTCTGGATAACGCTGATAAAAGCACACTGAATCTCACACCACAACCAAGTAGGCAAGCCCCATGGCCTACCTTCATCATTCTTTCATGCTTATGGTCAGAGTAGAGATTCAGAACGTCCCAGGTTCTAATTTCCTTCCTTTGGAGCTCCCTTCTGAAGACTGTTTCTGAGATGCCTTCTAAAAACTGAGGTCCTCTGAGATTGAGGGCCTGGGCCCTCATGGACAGCAGAGTTAATACTTGGAAAGCTCAGAGTTCCTTGGGTAGAACCTTACCTGTTAACGTTCTACCTTTGATCCTCTTCCTGGCTCTGCACTGATGCTGAAAGACAAGCAATGAATGAGAATCTGCCACTTAATTCTCACTCCTTTCTAGGCAAGCTACAGATATTCATTATTCATGAATAATGTGCTTTTCTGGATTGAATTAATTAAGATCAGTTCTCCAACCCTGTTATTAATTTTTAAAGTGGATAAAAAAAATTTCCCATTGTTTCTTCCCTGAAAACTCAAGTAACAAAGGTTTCCTGCATGAAGTCTTCAGCTGATATTTCCACTGGAAGCCTTTTACAGTTCCTCAAATCTTTAGAAACACCTATGCCCCATTCAATGGGATTCTGCTCCTTGAGCACAAACAGGATAGCATCTGAACAAAGACTTAATACTGCCCTCCTGGTGATGAATATATTTATTCTCTTGGTTGTGGTTACGCTTTCACAAGTGTATGCATATGCTCAAACCTATCAAATTGTGTACATTAAATATCAGCAGTTTCAGGATATCATTTACATCTCCATAGAACTATTAAAAAATAGTTGATGGGGTCATTTATATCATTGTGTACATATGTCTGTTTTATCTACCCATGTTAGCCAGACATTTAAGAGATTCATGCTACTTACAGTCTGATTCTTAAGATTTGAAGCAGGAAAATTCAAGCACTGTAGCATTCCCTTACTTTGATTTCTTCAATTCCTTTGTTAATGCTAACATGTCTTCTTTGCCAAAGATCCCTAAGCCTTTCCCATCCATGGGATGACACTTCAGTGGGGTTGACAGCTCCTCTCTTTCACTTTCCTTCTATACCAATAGCTTCTCCAAAGTCACCTAGCCCCAAAGGACGTACATTGCAAGCTCTGCTTTACCCTTATCTACTCTTCTTTCAGTGCAAAACAAATTTCTGTTCAGAGTATTCCCTTCACACATCCCAGTATCTCTGGCATTATTATTTATGGCCTAACTCTATCCCTGTTTGATCTTACAGGCCAAAAGACTCCCATATTGAAGAATAATACCCTTCAAAGTTTGAGCAAAAGAAAGCTCTAGGAAATCTATTTTCAGGTGAGAAGAAGCGACTCTAAAAATGGCCCATTGACTGCATTCTTCAATGCCAAACTCACAAAAGACAAACCTGGGGAACTGGTTCAAACTAGAGGAGACTAAAGGAATATGATACGTAAGTACAATAAGTAAAATATGTTGTAAAGGACATTTCTGGAAAGGTAAATTGACAAAGCTGAAGGGGAGATGGTAGAAAGATAAAAGTAGAGTCTTTGTGTTAAATTTACTCAAGTTGATAACTATACTGTGGATTTGTAAGGGAATATTCTTTTTCTTAGGAAATGCACACTGAAGTATTTAGAATCAAGGAATCGTGATGTATGCAACTGAATTTCAAAAGTTTGGGACAAAGAATAATGTTTATGTAACTAGAAAGAGAGCAAACAGGACACATTATAAATAATAAGGGAAAAGGTAAGTATTAGGGCATTCTTTACTCCTCTTGTAACTTTTCTAAAAGTTTCAAGTTGTTTCCTAATAATTAGTTTTAAGAAATGGCCATTGATCAGTCCCACTGAGTTTAAATCCCCTTGAGATAAACAGAGGTTGATGTCCACAGCAGTCACCATCAAATCCAACTCCTCAAAGTGAGAAACTTCAACTTTTAAATAGTTTTCTTAGGTTCTGTCTCAAACAAAAACACTGGAATCTTCTTACTACAACTGTGGTACTAACATTGTCAATGTGAGTTTTAAAATATATTAAGGGGAAAAAAGCAAATAAAAATACACACTACATACAAAAATTTCAAGGTTCATATTAATGTCATGATTTCAAACCCTTAGCCTGTAACATACCAGCTGTGTAACGGGAAATCTCATTTTACTTCTTTCTTTTTCAGTTTCTTTATCTGGAAAAGTCGAGATAAAAATCCCTGGTCACTGACAGATAACAGTTATGATTAGGAATACTAATAAAACCAATAGAAACTTTACTGGACCTGAAATGTCTTTATTTAGCAGGTTCCATTTTTTTCTGAGTAGATCTGGCGCAGTTCCTACCTCAGTAATCCACTGGACACAGTCCTACAGGCCCACAAATTGGTTCTCCTTGCCAAGATGGAGTATTTCATTCTTCTTATTTCGGCAGGTTAGTATCATTGCTCTGTAATGCAGATCAGCTCAGGATCAACATCAAGGCAGATGCCACCCCACTTTAGTCTTTTCATAGAGATCCTCCAGAGCCCTTTCATCTCAGGCTGTTTTCTTCCTTTGAAGCCCCACTCCCAGTGTTGGGTTAGCAGATTTCACTTAAATTCTATTTTTCATCAAAGACTTTCCACATTGAGATAAACCTGCCCTACTTTGCTTTACCATGCCTCATGTTGACTTCTGGTACTTCTCCTGTATTTTTCATTTCTTCTCTGAAAAATCATTTTGTAATTGTCATTTTCTACTAACAGAAACAGTCTGTTGCCAGCCTTCTACAGAAGAAAAACAACTATTCAGGCACAGGTATGCACTACGCTACACGCTAGGTGTGCACCAGTAAATATCTAGAAAGAAATCTATGGTTGCATGAAGAGTATGGATTGCATTTGGAGACTGCAGACTGCCAAACCTGGGGATAAAGGATGTGTTTCACCAGAGTCTCGATTGAGGAAATGGAAATTCCCAATTTGAAAGCTTAAGACCATAAAACATAAAGCTCTATCATGTAGCCACATGTTAAATATCACTGAATGACTTTTATTAAAAAGGAAAGAACACAAAGGTTTCTGCACTCGGCATACATACTTGCAAATACATACCAAAATACAGCATGTTTTTAGAGAAGTTTCTTTTTAAGCTTTTTTTTTTTGTCCCACATCCAATTTTTTCCAGGCATTACTTTTAAGAAATCCTACATAGGGTTAGCATTTTAGGGTTTCATATAATAAAATCACACTGAGAAAAAAGAAAAAAGCTTTTCAAATCATAACATAGCTGGAAAACAATATGATAACCAATATTTCTGTTCTCTGCTTCCCTTCCCAGAAGAGAAAATAATTAATCACCTTTATTTCCAGGGAGTCAGATGGGGATTTCAAGGATGGAACGTAAGGAATGGAAACATGCATATCAGACCTTGGAAAGGATCTAAGGGGTAAATGAATTTCACTTTCTCTTTTCTATAGTAAGAAACTGAGGCCCACAGAAGGATTGTGTAGGACTTCATGGCCCTGCAAACTTCACCCATTCATCAGCCCTGTCTCTAACATCCTTTCCTCAAGGCCCTGCAGGGCTTTCAAGACAGGCTGCTTCAGAATAACATCTTGAAGTACTTATTTCCAATCTAGTTGTTTTCCTTCTGCTACATTAGATTCTTTTCAACCCTAATGGAAAAAATCCCATTCTTGTTCACTGATATGGAATTTGATAGCCTTTGCATCTAAAAGTCCTTCCTTATTCCTTTTACCTCCATTTACCCAACATGATCAAACGACTACTAAACCAGAGGAACTATGAATGACGCTGAGAATAAAAAGAAGAGTTAGACAAAGCTCCTGCCAGAAAGAACTCAGTGTTGCTTGAGTTACTTCTACTGTCATTAGTGAGAGTATAACCCATCTATCAGTTTGCAATTCTCTTGGTTCTTCTGGCTTTTTTTTCTATTTGACATGGACATGACCTAGCTAATATTAGGTAGTATTTGTCCACATGAATACTAATAGTGTCTGCCCATTTATCCATGAGTTCATTCTTCCGCCTGTCCATCCAACTATTTACCCCATCATTCTGTTGCCTTAGGGCAGCGAATTGCCAGATTTATTAGTTGGCCTAGCATAGGCATGTTTAATTTTATCACCAATTTCTCATAATAAATGGTCTTTTGTCCATAGGGTAAATAGTTTTGAGTTATGTCAAATGAAAATCTGGCATACATTGGTTTTTACTCTTGTCCCCTCAGGGATGATCATTTTGTTATGGTGCTTTCTCTGTCATTTTTTTTTAAGCTATAAAACGACATTTAAAAATAGTACCATACAATCAAATCTTCTCAAAATACCAGGAAAGAATCAGTAAACCCTTAGAAACTTGAGTCTTCATGTTCTGCAGGGTTAGTCTCTTAATTAACAGCTTAGAGATTCCCACCTGCTGTCAAAATAATTATGCCATCTTTTCACTTCATTTTTATACACCCTCAAAGGACTCCCAGTTGTTTTCCTTCTTGGAGATACACTTTACTTCCCACATTACTTTTCTCATAAAGTGTTTCAATACACCGTTTAACTGAAAAGAAGGACTGTTTTCTTTGTTGAAACACAAGAGCCTTCTTGGCAGGGAGGGGCTCTGAAAGAAAGGGAGCAGCCTTGTTAAAACTTTGAGCTGTGCTTGAACACATCCTAAAATGATTAAATTGTCTGTTCCGGTTATAAATTATAAGCTGAGTAGTTGAAAGCCAACTCCCACTGACTAATAAAATGAAAAGTATTGGGGTAGGCCAGAGACCAGTTTTCTGTGAAGGGCTTCTTTATGAATTGTGATGCACAACGTTCAGTACAAGTGACAGTAAACAAAAGTCAGATTAAAAGAATGCCTGGAGGGTATGTGATTCATAATGATAGAATCTGGTTTTGCCTCCAGATAAAGACTACTAATAAATTATACGCACATCAAATGCAGCTGCTGATACAGTAATAAATATTGATGTAAAACAAAACTCAGAATATTTTCTTTTGTAGCCTGAAACTTACAGTCCAGCAGGGCAGCTGTATGTTACTGAGACTTTAATGAAGGGAAACCACTTTATCCTTTTAGATTAAACAACAATAACAGGAAGCTCTGTGTCTATCTAATAAGAAGGCATTATAGTTCACATGAGAGAAATGGATTCTTGGGAAGTCAAGATTTTATATACAACGCCAAATCTCCCAAAAGGTTAAATAATGGTGCCACTAAAGAAAACTATCACATAATAACAGCAATAAAAGATGAGCATAGATGCTTGCATTCTTGGTGTTTTATGTAAACCACAACATGTGTCTACTTCCATGTTCCTTCACAAAATAATACTATCTGATCTTTGATCTCCAACTGATTATTTGCATTCTTGCTCTTTGCTTTCCTCCCCAAAGCACTCCCATTTTGAAAACCCCATTGGAAAAACTAACATTTTTGTGATAGGCTTTGATTTTCACTATCTGCTGAAAATCCAGAAAGTGGTATATGAACCCCCCATTTTGGAAACTGGAAAACTGGTTCAATATCTACCTTGAGTTAGCTGTGAGACCAGGGGAATTCATTTACTGTCTCCGCACCTCTGTGTTTTCATTTATGCCATGGGCATACTGTCCTGGATGACCTGTACAACCCCTCCTAACTGAGTATGACTTTATAAGCTCCAGTTTGCATTTCCAAGGTTCATTAAAATGACCTCAAGAACATAAAAATAAGAGCGACATGTCCAAGCCCCATCCCTAGGTTTTCTAATCTAATTTCTCTGGGGTGGGACCTGGCCATGTATATTTTTAAAAGGTTCCCAATGATTCTAATGTGCAGCTAGGGTAACTACGGCTCCGTGAAACCCACTCAGGCCTCTTATCTCTCAGTACTAGCTCAGTAACCCCTGAAACCCTACTCAGCAGTCTGAACCATCCAATTCTTTTTACTGCTGGCTTCAGTTTTCTTTCCCAGATTGTAAATGTCTTTTCCTGTGTTGATCACTGACTCAACCACTGCTCATGGCTGGTTCTGGAAAAAGTTTTGATGACTGAATCTTTCCATTTATTGTATATATTCTTGAATTGCAAAATATTTATAGTTTTTTTATTTTATAAACCCTACATCAGGTTAGGGTTCAATCTTGTCTTAAAACCATCACCATTTATTGTAGTTAGTCTATTAATGAGATTTCTGTGCTAGACTGTGAGCTCCATGAGAGTGGGGCCATCACTATTCGCCTTTGTATCCCTAACACCTAGTACTTAGTCAGACACGTGGAAGCATTGAATAAATCATTGTTGAATGAATAATTTAGTGAAGGAATAAGAACTTGAATAAACGCATGTAAAGTTATACCAGCGCAGTGTCTCATTCATGGATAATGAGCATACAGTCATCTGTAGGTTGAGGTGGTATGTGTGTGTGTGTGTGTGTGTGTGTGTGTGCACATGTACAAGTGTGTGTATGTGCATGGGTATATGTGCATGCTGTGGTTGCGTGTGTGTGTTTTAGATGCACAATCACTGTGAGCATCCTTAAGAGGATCCAGAACTTGCTGAGTATTCCAAAGGATCCCTGGGCACCTCTTGGTTCGGCACAGCTGGTGGCTCTGCTCTCTGTAGCTAGAGTCCTGGGAAGCATGGTATTAATACTGAGTGAACAGATGGTGTAGGGTGTGTTACTTAAGACAGTTTTGCCAGGAGGTAAATTTATGCTTTATAAATGTACTTCAAAACTATGCTATTTGATTTAATCACTTAATGCAAAGACAGCTGCATACTATATTTGCCTTAACTGCAGTTATATGGGTTATCTGCCAATCTGTTAATTATAGTATTTTAAAAGGCTTCGGGAAAAAAACAGTAATTATACAGATTGGGTAGGGGGAGGAACATTTTTGAAGCCTAAATTCAGACATTCATTTCCAGCTAACACAAACTTATTGAAGATTTAGAAAACCTGTTAGGAAAGTGGGAGTAGATGTGTTGGTTTTCCTTTGAAAGGGACTTCTGTTTGTTCTCATTCTGCATTAGTTACCATGGGTAACTGCCGGGAAGATGAGGACGGAGTGACGTTCCAACTGGACAGAGCCTCCAGCCCACTCTCTGAGCAACTGCTCGACTCCTTAAAATTAAAAAGAGGAGGAGGAAGATAAGAAGGATGAGGAAAGGGAGGAAGAAGACGTTCTACTTTAAACATGATTTTGCCCTTGACTTCTCATATTTTTCTACAGTCTGCTTGCTCTCTAAGCTCTCTATACCTGTTTTCTCTGTGAAACAGTTACAGTAATGATTAAGAAGATTTAATTAATACTCTATCAAGGAAGAGGAATATTTTAAACTTAGTCTGACAGCTTCCTTTTCTTGCCAAGGACTAGATGCCACATATTGGTAGCAGTCTGGCCCATTTCCCCTGTCCCCTGGGAATTCATGTTCAATGAATTTCACTGTCATTTTGAAAACGAGATTTCCTCTCTGTGGGCAACTGTACCAGGATAAAAAGATTAAAGAGGACCCAGGCTGTAAATCAAAGAATTCTGGAAGGAGCATTACAGATGATCTGACCCAACTCTCTCAGGACAGATGTGCAAAGGGGAGACCCAAATCGTTCATCGATTCACCTTCCCAAATTAGTTAAGAAAAAATGGGGACTTTGACCAGGGACCCTCTTCCATTAGTTTAGGCCCTTTTTACATGCATCATGCTGCTATGGAGGCTATAAAGTGACAAGAAGTAAAACAGAAGGAACAAAGAGTTTATTTTCCTGTGCTATCCCAATACATGACTGACTGGAGCTGCCTCTAGGCAAAACGAGAAGGCAGTAGTAATAACAATTGTTATCCTAATTGGCTGCTTAGGGCCTCCACATCTCACAGCTTCTAGTGTCACCGACACTGAGGACAGCCCCTTCCAGAATTGTGCACCCCGCCTGAGTGCTGCCGGCTATGTGTCAAGTACTTTCTGAGTATCGTGTCAATTAAAACTGTTACCAACCTATCAGGCAAATCTGATTTCATAACACTTTACAAAGAAGGAAACTTGCTCTTAGAGATGCAGTGATCTGCCTAAAGTCACACAACTGATTTCTAGCAGTCTTTTATTCAGACTTGGACTGACTGGACCAAAAGGTATTGCCTTCCCAAGAAAATATGTCTGTTTCTTGGCAACCTCCTTCCAAAATGGACTAAAAATATGTCCTCCAGTTCTCCGAGGCCCTATTACTGAGTCTGCTCTCCCTAATCTAGCACGCGTTGTCTTGTGACTTACTACTTGCAGGCTGTGCTGGGCACAGCAGTTCACCTGGCCAATATCTCATCTTCTAAGCCAGGCTTCCTGTAATGTTCTACAAATCTCAGCGGGTAAACTGACATGCGCTTAGGCCAGGCCATCAAAGCAGCCACATAGGGTGCAACTCCTTTGTAGGAGGCATGCATTTCCATGTGGTCCTGGCTTTCCTGATACACAGGTGACCATCTGACCCAGAGGCACATCACTACTTCTAACTTCTTCTGTTAGGTGGAGGACAGGATAATGCCAAGGTCGACAGGTGGAGGAGGAATTAGAAGGAGATGGCTTAGATTTTGACACTTTGCAAATCATAGTTAAGTGACTATCGCATCTAATCCATGAAGGAGCTGGGAAGAGGTACTTACATCTGCAGTGACCCCTAGTATTTCCACTTCCTTGAGGCCATTTAGATCAAAACTATGAAAATGGAAATCTCTATGAGCTTTCATATTTCTGCTTTGAACCCTTTTTATAGAAAAAAAGGCAAGTGTTTCATTAAATTTTTTAAATGAGTGCCTATGTTTGATCACGATTTTCAAAATTTTTTAAATGAGTGCCTATGTTTGATCACAATTTTCATAGGTTTGGAGGCAATATGTTTATCAATATTCTTTAGCTGCTGTTTTCTTTGTTTCTTTTCTGACTTGTTGCACTATCTCAAACTAAGAAAAAATTTTTACTCATCTTTGAATGCAGTAAGTATATTCTCTACCAGTTAATTAAAGGAAGCTCATGCATGGGAGGCCAGCGTTCCAAGATAGGAGAAATTATTTCTAGTTTATACTGAAGTGTGTTATGGCACAGGGTTGAGAGTGTGTGTGTGTATGTGTGTGTGTGTGTGTGTGTGTGTGTGTGTGTGTGTGTGTGTACTTCTTTGTGGTATAAAATAGCTTTCAGGGAAGTTCTGCGACTAGCCCAATTACCCATTTCTGCTGTTGCAAAGAATGCATTATTCCTAGAGATACATCGACTCTGGGGAATCCCAGCTGTTTAAAGGTTCACAGCCCCACATAGAAAATCTAGGGGTCTCCTGGCATCCTCATTTAACCTGTACTACATCTGGCAATCCTTTTCTTAGATACTGCAATTTAAAGTCAAAAGAAAAATCTCCTACTGGCATCAAAGTTATAACCTGTGTCTGCGTCCCCCATTATCCTTGTTGCTTTGGAGTGATATCTGAAACGAGGGAGCAAAACTAACTTTATCCAGTCATCTACCAAACGAAAGCTTCTCTTTAAAACACTTATGGTTTTCTTATTTATATTGCATTTTAGTTCTTTAAAATCTAATAAGTATTTTTTTAATAGAGAAACAACACCAGATACACTCAAAAATAGCCAGCTGATCTTTGTCAAAAGAAGCAAAGGCAATTCAATAGAAAAAAGATAGTCTTTTCAACAAGTGGAGCTAGAACAATTGGACATTTTTACACAAAATTCTGAATTTAAACACAGACCTTATGTCTTTCACAAAAAATGACACGAAATGGATCATAATCCTAAATGTAAAGTGCAAAACTATAAAACTCCTAGAAGATAACACAGGAAAACTTCTAAGTGACTGAGTTTGGAAAGGAGTTTTCAGATGCAATGTCAAAAATATGAGAAAATGTAAGGAAAAAAAGTCATAAGTTGGACTTTATTAAAATTAAAAACTTCTACTCTATGAAAGATATTATTCAGTGAATGAAAGACAAGGCACACACTAGGAGAAAATATTTGCAAAACACATATCTGTTAAGTGAATGGTATCCAAAGTAGATAAAGAACCCTTAAAATTCAACAATGAGAAGATAAATAAGCCAATTTAAAAATGGGCAAAATGTCTAAACAGACGGCTCACCAAAGAAGATATACAGATGGAAAACAATTATATGAAAATACTCAACATTATATGTCATAAGGGAACTTGCAAGTTAAAACAACAATGAGATACTACTACACACTTATTAGAATGGATAAAATCCAAAACACTGGTGTACTCATAGGTATTTATCAATTGAGTTGAAAACGTACATATACCCACATAAAAACCTGTAAATGTGTGTTAGGAAACTTTATTCATAATTGTCAAAAACTGGAAGAAATCAAGAAACCCCTCAATATGTGAATGGTTAAACAAACTGGTACATCATATAATGGAATGATATTCAGTGATAAAAGAACTGAGGTATTAAGACACCGAAACCATGAAGGAATCTATTCTTCAGATAGATTGGGAACAATATGACACTCTGGAAAAGGCAAAACATGGAAATGGTTAAAAAAGCAGTGGTTGCAAGGGGGCAGGGGAGAGATGAATAGGTGAAGCACAGGGGATTTTTAGGATGATGAAACTATTTCTATAACACTGTAACGGTGGATATATGGCATTATGCATTTGTCAAAATCCTTCAACTGTCCAACATAAAGAGTGAACCTTAATGTAAACTATGGACTTTAGTTACTAATAATGTATCAATGTTGGTTCATTAATTATGGCAAATGGATCACACCAATGCAAGATATTAATAATAGGGACAACAGTGTTAGGTTGGGGGGAGGCATATAGGGGAACTCTGTACTATCTATTCAAATTTAAAAGAATTTTGAAAACATCAAATTTATTTTGAGAGGCCAAAGCTTTGGGCTGTGATGTTATCATTCATGAAATGCTTTGGAAATTCCTTTTTAAGATTACCTTAAAAGGCTGGTGCTGCATCTTTTCGAACATCTTCAAATGTTAGCAAGCATTTTTTTCTTAAGAGCTTCTGAAACAATCAAAAGTCATTAAAAGGTAACATACATGGAAACTTTTGTTAATAAATATTTGGTTTCGAAAAACAAAATTAAATATGTTTATGGCATAATCTATCTGTAAAAGTTGGATTCTAAAAAGGTTATAAGCAATGACTATATTATTAGCATATTGCATAAATTTCCAAGACAACCATATGGAAGATTGCCTTCATTTAAATGTCCAAACATTGAATTTAATAAAATCTTTCAGATATATTAACCCATTCCCTTATGCACACATATAAGAAGAAAAAAATAGTCAAGAGAAATGAGGAGCTGGGAAACAGGAACTTGACAGAAGAGATAATGTATCAACAGAAAAAATGCATGAGTGGATATAAGGAAAGCGGAAGTAATACCTGTTTATTTGTAGTCCTGGTGAAATAAACAATGTTAGAACTTGGTTAAAATTAAATTTATACTATGCATACTAACATTGGTTTTCTTATAGACTACAAATGATATTCTGCTAACTATAGGACAATAAATTACATGTATAAAACAATTTTGGGGTGATCATCTCTAGTTCTTGGTATGGCCTCAGGGCCAAGCTTACATATCCTTTGTTCACAAATCTCTTTTTCATAAATTCTGCTAACATAGAGCCACACCTTCTGTACTTTAAGTTGCCCTAGAGTACTTCTTAAGTATTCTCACAGAAAAACTTCAGATAAGTGATTTAGAAATGGATTATTCAAACAAAGGGTGTTCGTTACCCAGTGCATGCCCATGGCTGTCCGAAGCACAAGCTAGGACAGAGAGTTTAGAAGGCAGCGTCTGAGTAACTTAATCTCTCTTTGCCCAGGAATAGGAGGAAGGATACCACTGAAAATAACAACAATCCGTTCTGAAGAATGAAAATGGCATTCAGCCACGTAGATTTTGGGACATTATGTCTTGTGTGGCTTAAGGTTCTGACAAAGTGCCTTATCATAACTGAATCCTATTGGATTCTTGTGGATATGATATATAATTCTGAGTTCTCTACACACTACAGAGAGCTAGGCAGACTGTTAACACACTGATTTGGCACTGACTTTTTTTTTTCCTATCTTATTTTCCCAACTAAACAGTGAATTACTTAAAGTCAGGAAATATGTGTCATCTATTTTTGGCTCGTAACACTTCCCGCACTCTCTTAAATGAAGAAATGTTTAATTAATTTTTTTAAAATTTCACTAAGATTTCATTTAAATAAAAGTAAATAAATTCAAATGCACATGTAGTACAGGTTGTAAATTTGTTGTGCTTCTTCTTTTCCTTCTTAAAAGTATTATTCTTATCCTAAAATTCATTTCAAAACTATATCTTAAAATGAACATAACTTCCTGTCTCTTTTTATGTTCTCCAAGGTTTTTACAAATCCTCTCATATTATTATCATGGGTTATTAACTGTACTCGTTACACACAGGCTCAGGTATGTCTGAAGATGCCTATTATAATACATAATCATGTGGGTTTTTAGAATGCCTATATATTCTGCCTAAATGAACAGTTAGGTATGCTTTTTAATTTCAGCATTAATTCATATTTTGACATGTATCTAGAAATAAAACATTAAATCTGACAAAGACATAAAACAATCTTTTCACAGAACTGTTGCCTTTCCACAGCACAACTTGCACATAAATTTTTAAAAATTGAATCCTACTTGTAGGCTTTCAACTTCTGGCCATGTTGAAGTAACTGGTATTAGACTTGCCATCCTGCAACTAAAGGAAAAATAACCTATAAACTGGACAAAATATAAGAGACAACTATATTCAGGCAGTGGAAAATAGGCAGGACAAGACAGTGATCCAGAAGGAAAAAAATTTTGATGATTCCTACACTGGCCATGATGACAGTAGCCTTAAGATTTTTTACATGGACTGTAATGTGGAGAAACAGAAATCAAGCAGCGCATAAGCAACAAAAACAAGAGAGTAGGGAGGCTAGGACAACTTGAACTTTCAGGCAGATTACAAGAGAGATGGGAGCTGTGCAGAAAATATCTCCAGGGCCGGCCGAGTGGCACGTTGGTTAAGAGCTGGCTTGAGACGCCAGCTCTGAGCAGCAGGGCCCCGGTTCGGATCCCACATATGAGAGCCAGTGACACTGCCCTCTACAGCTAAGATGCTGAACAACAGCTCAGCCTGGAGCTGGGCTGCCGTGAGTTGCTGGCGACGGCCTTAGGCTGCAGCCCCTGCTGCAGTGGGCTGTCGTAAGCTACCGTGTGTGGCCGGCAGCCATCGTGAGCAGCCAGCAGCTGGTGTGAGCTGCCAAGAGCCGCTATGAGCAGTCATCCAGAGGCCGGCGACCGATCTGCCTCGCCCGGGAAGAGGGCAATGATAATACCAACATGGGCCAGTGAAGCAACGTCATCCACAACTAGACTGAAGAACAAAAGGATAGCAACTTGTCTGTTCTCCTTCTCCCGATTCCCCAACACTGTTCCCCTCCCCTAATTCTCCAATAAAATCTTTAAACAAACAAACAAACAAACAAACAAAAAACCTGGGTAGATGTCCTCCTGAATCTATTCCTAAATGTAACATTGCACATTGCACATGCATAGGATGAAACTCCACAAGGAAGCCCAGCTGAGGCCCTGTAAAATGAATAGTTTCCAGAGCTTATAAATAGCTTGGAGGCAAGTTACAGTCTGCCAAAGTGTAGAGTCCTTGTTGAAAATACCGGGTATTTGGTATTAACCCTAAAATCTTTTTGCATTAATAATAAAGTTAGGGCCGGCCAAGTGGCTCAGTTGGTTAAGAGCTCGCTTAAGATCAAGAGTTTGAGCTCTGAGCAACAGCGGTTCGATTCCCGGCCCGAGCTGAGCAGCCGCTGAGCTGCCAACTGGTGGCAGGATGGCTCAGCTTAAAAAAAAATAATAATAATAATAAAGTTAAACTAGTTATAGAGTAAAAGCAACTCTAGACTAGCCATAATAGTGCTTAAAAGCAAGACTCTAAGGGATCAAGCTGATGTGCAAGCTACTTAACAACCTGTCAGAACCAACTTCATCACTATTCTTAAAAAGACAACAAAATAAAACATCCATTTATGTGTAAAAATAATCTTCACCTAACTTATAAAAATGAAAACCACAATGTTGAGATGTCTAGCATATAATAAAAAATTTACTAAACACGCAAACAAGCAAAAGAATGTAGCCATTATCCAGGAGGAAACAAATTTCAGTCAGTAGATACATGCAGAAACAGAAATAATGATAGAACTTGAAATGACATTAAATGAATTTTTATAAATCTACTCAAGATTTAAAAGAAAATTTAACATCATAAAGAAAGAAAAAAGATATAAAAATATTACTTCTAGGCATGAAAAAAATCTGAAATTTAAAAATTCACTGGACATGGTTAATGACAAAAACTACAGAAGAAAAGACCACTAAAATTAAACATATCAACAGAAACTGACAAACTGAAGCACAAACAGTTAAAAGAAATGAGAAAATGAGCTGAGACAGAATGACCTCTGGTATAATATCAGGTGTTCTAATGTACATACAATTGGAGTTCCAGAAGAAAGGTGGTGCTAAGAATATTTTAGTGATAATGACCAATTTTTCTTTCCAAATTTGATGAAGTCTATAAACTTAACACACGCCCAGCACATAAACCCAAAGAAATCTACATCAAGGCAAACCATAATCGACTGGCAGAAAAACAGTCATAAAGAGAAATTCTTAAATGCAACTAGGGAAAAAGTGGACACGCTACATATTAGGCAATAAAGATGAAAATAGTTTCAGATTCCTTGACAAAAAATATACAAGCCAGATGTATTAGCTTTCTATGGCTATCATGACAAAGTTTCTATGTGGCTTAAGCAATAGAAACTTATTTCCTCACAGTTTTGGAGTCTAGAAGTCCAAGATCAAGTTGCTGGCAGGTTGGTTTCTTCTGAGGCCTCTCACCATGGCTTGTAGTTGGCCACCTTCTTCCAGTGTGTTGAAAAGGTCTTCTTTTTGTATTCCTCTTTCCAAATGTCCTCTTCTTATAAGGATACAAGTCATATTGGAGTAGGGCCCACCCATATGGTCTCATTTTCCTTTAATCACCTCTTTAAAGGCCCCGTCTCCAAATACAGTGGCATTCTAAGGTGCTGAGAGCAAGGACTTCAACATATGAGTTTTGAGAGACCACAGTTCAGCTCACAACACCAAATAACAAAATGACATCTTTGAAAGGGTAAACGAAAATTAAAACCTTTAATCTATAATTGTAAAATCAGTGAAAATATCATTTTTTAAAAAAGGGGAAAATAAGCATGTTTTCATGCAAATGAAACCTAAGAGAATTCATTACCAGTAGGTCTGTGTTACAAGAAGTTATTCGAGTGTAAAGAAAAAAATACCACTTAGAAATTCCAATACACAAAATTAAGGACTTCTGCTTCTGGCAAAGGTAGAGTAACAGATCACATTTATCCTCCCACATAAAACTATATGATGTGGGTAAAATATATGAAATAAGGATTTATAAGACACCTTACCTTAGGTAACAAAAGTCTATGACCCTGAGTGGTAGGAATCAAATGAAGTGAGTCCAGGTGGCAATACAGGGAATGGGAACTCAGGCATATCCCACTGGACCCAGGGAGTTAAGAAGATAGAGGCTGGAGTCTAGGGAGACCAAGTGGGTTGGAATTTTCAGGAGAGAATACCTGAGAGGAGAGAGCTACCCAGAGAGACAATTCTGAAGAGTTACCTTCAAATATTTAGCTGAGTACTGATCAGTGCATGTGTGTGAGAAAACTACTTGAGATTGTAGAAAGAATCACTTAAAAGAATTAAGGTAATAATGTCTGAGACTCACTCAAGGATGGGAAGAGTTCTTATTCCCACCAGCCATATGGAAACCCTCATGAATCATGAGGCATTGGGTAAAGTACACAAAAAAGAACGATTAGCTCTGAACTGAGCACTGTTGCATTATCACCTAAAAAGTCTTTACAATCATGACCTGAAAGGATCTAATTGTTTCCAAATAAATCAACTGTGTCCCAGACAAAACTCAAGAATATTTATAGAAATAGAAAAATATCCAGCACCTCACAAAGTTAAATTCACAATGCATGATATCCAACCAAAATTACCAGGCACACAAAAAGATAGGAAAACATGACCTATAATGAGGCGATTAATCAATCAGTAAAAACAACCCAGACCTGATAAAGACAAGAGAATTTTAAAATATTAAAAGAGCAGTAGGAAACTGAGGGACAAATTCAAGCATCTATTATTAATGGCCTAATTGGAGTTCTTGAAGGAGAGAAAAGAGAGGGGAAGTGAGAAAAAAAATTTTTTAAGAAATAATGACTAAAACATTATTTAAATTTGATTAAAACAATAAACTTATAGATCCATAAACCCCTAATACAAGAACCATGAGAAAATTGCTCAATGGAAAAAAGCTAAGAAGCAGTAGGAGAAAAAAGCACACTCTGTACACAGGGACAAAGTACAGATGTTTCATCAGAAACCATGCAAATGAGAAAAGAGGGGAAAAACATCTTTAAAATACTGAAAGAAAAAAAAACCCCTGCAAACTTACAATTCTTTGCTCAGTACAAATATCTTTAAAAGGCAAAATAAACATTCTAAACAAAAAAATTACAAAAGCTGAATTAATTATCAGCAAACCCACATTACCAGAAATGTTAAAGAAGTCCTTCAAACAAGAGGAAAATGATACTAGATAGAAATATGGATCTAAAAAAGGGCTAAAGATCAATTGAAAGGATAACTACATGAACAAATGTATAAATGTACACTTATATTTAGTTCTTATATAATTATATATAAGTATATACTTATACTTATATATAATTTGATAATTATGAGACTGATTTCTATTTATTTAAATCACTAAAAAAGATAATTGACTGCATAACAAATAATAATGCAGTATGCAGTTTATAGCATATATAAAAGTAAACTATTTGAGAATGCTAGCATAAAGGTCAGGAGAGGAGAAATGGAAGTATACTATTGTACAGTTTTAATACTAAAAATAGAGTGGTATAATGTAATTTGAAGATAGAGTATAATAAGTTAAAGATGAATACTATAAATCACTAAGATAACAAAATAGAGAATTATAGTGTATAACTAACAAGGAGATAAAATATAATTATAAGAAATATTTAACTAGTGCCAAAAGAGGTATAAATAAACAAACAAACAAAAAAAAGGAAAAAAAAGACCAGATGGGACAAACAGTAGACAAATAAGAAGATGATGAATTGAAAATCAAATGAATGTTCTATATACCCCAATATAAAGAAAGGATTGTCAGACTGACACAAAAGTAATACCCAACTATATGCTGCCTACAAGTAATACACTTCAAATATAAAAGACAATTAGGTTAAAATTAACAGGATAAAGAAAAGTATAATGCAAGCATTAAATCAAAAGAAATCAAATTGGCTATATTAATATCAGACATGGTAGATTGTAGAGCAAAGAATATCACAGAGATTAGGAGTTTCACTCAATAACGACAAAGGGGTTAATTAACCAAGAGGATATAGCAATCTCTAATTCTTACACCTAACAATATGGCTTCAACATACATGAAATAAAAACTGATAGATCTACAAAAAGTAGACAAATCCACAAAGTCAGTAAGAGACTGCAATACCATTCTCTCAAAAAATTACAGAACATGTAAACAGAACATCAGTAAGGGTACAGTAGGTCTGAAAAACATTATTAACCAACTTGACATAATGGACATATATAGACTACTCCACCCAGTAAGAATGGAATGCTTGTTAATTTGTAGTTAACAACCTTTCCACAAAGGAAACTCCAGGCCAAGATGGCTTCACTGATAAATTCTGTTAAACAAAGAAGGAAGAAATAATACCAATTCTGCATAAACTCTTTCAGAAACTTGAAAAGAAGAGACTATCCTCCAATTTATTTTATGAGGACCACATTACTCTGATATCAAAACTCTGACATCAAAATATGAAGACATTACAAGAAAAGAAAGTTATAGACTGATATCCCTCATGGACATAGAGGCCAAGATTCAGCAAGTTGAATTGAACAATATATACTTAGCATAATATGTTATAACCAAGTTGGCTTTACTCCAGGGATTCAAGGTTGGTTGAACATTTGAAAACAAATAAAAGTACCTCACCATATTAATACACTTAATAAAAAAGATCAATTCAATATAAACAGAAAAATCATTGGACAAAATCAAGATACCTGATAAATACTCCCAGCAAACTAGGGGGAAAAAGGGTCTTCCTCAACCTGATAAAGAGCATAAACAAAAATTTACAGCCAATTGCATACTAAATAGTGAAATTTAGACACTTTGGAATAAGACAAGAATATAAGCTTTAACCACATCTATTTATCATTACACTGGACAGAAAATAAAACATAAAAAAGAAATAAATTTATCAATATTAGAAAGGAAGCAATAAAATTATTTTATTCACAGATGACATGATTGTCTATATAGGAAATCTAATGAAATCTACAAAGATGCTACTAGAACTAATAAGTGATTTAATAAGTTTGCAGGGTACAAGATTGATATACAAAATCAATTTTATTTCTATATACCACCAAAAACAACAAGAAATTGAAATTTTGAAAAACACCAATTACAATAGTATCAAAAATATAGGAAAAATAAATATAACAAAAGATGCAAAAGATTTGTACCTGAAAATTACAAAACTACAAAAGATTGCTTAGAGAAATCAAAGAGACCTAAATAAAGAAGAAATATACTTTGTTCTAGGGTGAAAAGACTCAGTGTGGTAACGATGTCAATTCACCCCAAACTGATTTATATATTCAACATAATTTCATTCAAAATCTCCACAGGCCTTAATTTGTAGAAAATCACAAGTTTGATTCTAAAATGCATATGGAAATGAAAAGTGCCCAGAATAGCTAAAAATCATTTTGAAAATTAAGAACAAAATTAGAGGAGTAATGTTACAAAATTTCAAGGCTTAATTTAAATCAGCTAGAATAGTCAAGACAGTGTGATATTAATGTACAAATAGAAAAGTAGATCAATAGAACAGAAATAAAGCTACACATATATGGACAACTGATTTTCTACAAAGGTTCAAAGATAATTCTGTGAAGAAAGGATAGTCTTTTCAACAAATGTGCTGGATCAATCAAATACCCATATTCCAAAACTGAACTGGGGTACACGCTTCACACAATATATAAAAATTAACTCAAAATAAATCATAGACCTAAATATAAACTAAAACCTATTAAACATTTAGAAAATAATATAGAAAAAAATATTTTGTGACTTTGAGTTAGGCAAAGACTTTTAAATACACACCAAATGCATAATCCATAAAAGAGTATATTAATAATCGAACATCAAAATGAACACTTTTACTCTTTGAAAGACACTGGGAAGAGAAAGAAGAGAAACACCACAGAATAGGAGGAAAAAATATATAAATATATATACACACACACACACACACACACACACACACACACACACACACATATATATATATATATATATATATATATATATATATATATATATGAAAGGACTTCCATCCAAAAAATATATAGAATATACAGAAAGAAAGAACTCTCAATACACAATAATAAGAAAAGCAAACAACTCTTTTTTAATGATCAAGAGAGATTTGGACAGACACTTCATCTAAGAAGACATACAAATAGTAAATAAGCACATGAAAACTTGCTTAACATGGTTTTTCATAGAGAAATTCAAAGTAAAATGGCAAAGTAAAACCACTATGCACCTATTAGAATGACTATAATTGAAAAGACTGGCCATGCCAAGTGTTGATGAGGATATGAAGAAACTGAAACATATTTGATAGTGGGAATATAAAGTGGTGCAGTTTGGAAGTTTCTTATAAAGTTAGATATATATATATACTTCCCTTATGTCCCAGAAGCTCTACTCATAGGTTTTAACCAAGATAAATAAAAATGTTATATGGACACAAAAACTTTTTCACAAATCTTGTTAGCATCGTTAGTCATAGTGAAAAGAATGAGCAAATTGTGGCTATCCCAAGGATGAAATGCTACTCAGAAATGAACTGATGCATACAACATGGATGGTCTCACAAACAGGCTGAGTGGAAGAAGCCAATACATGCTTTATCTGGTTTTATTCATATGAGATTTTAATAAAGTAAAACTAATCTGTAGTCACAAAAAACAGGTAAGTGGTTGCCTGTGACTAGGCATGATAACTGGGGGGAGGGGAACTTGACTGAAGAGAGACACAATTGAACTTTTGGGGATACTGGCAATACATGACATAGATTTGTCAGAAGATATTAAGATCTACAGTTAAATCTGGTACATTTTATTGAATATGAATTATGCCTTATTAAAGATGATTTTGGCTATAGTTTATCTCCCCAAAACATTCTGACCAGAGAGCACCCATTTACTAGTGAGATCTACATTATTTTCTGTACTTAATGTAGCTCAATTTGTCCTTTACTTCAAAAAAATTAAATTAAATTAATGGGCATCAAAGAAAGGGAAAAGAAAAAGTTGTAGAGATGTCCCAGCTTGCTTTCAAACCAATCATTTATATAACTGAGATTAAAATGTAACTGGACTTTTCAGCTTAAGTTGATAAAGATCTGGACTGCTGAAACTTGTTTAGCTGCTCTATAAAGTAGCTGCAGTATCGTGGGCACTTATTAAGCCTGAATCGTGGCGTAATCCTGTTTAAAGACTTCAGCAGAACAGTTGCATTCTGAGCTTTATGATGTGGTTGAGGGAAGGGTGAGTCTGTAGGTGCAAGGAGGCTTGTGGGGGTCCATGCAATTGTTCCCATTAGTAACGATGACCCTTTAACAATGCTGGGGCATTGGAACCCTGATTTAGTCCAGTTTATAACCTCTGCCTGCTCGTTGGGATGCAACTACAGCTACAGTTTTGGCAAAACCAAGAGGGGATACGAAGTCAAAAATGTGGCTTTGATTTTCACTCTCCCCCTATTTAAACTGTGAGACCTTAAACCAATTATGTAACTATCTGATCTTCAGTTTTCTCCTCTGTAAAATGGAGATCGTTGTTCCCATCACATAAGTGTTTGATGTATTTAATTTTATAATGTGTATGAGTAAATCAAGTTATCATAAGCTCTGAGTAGGAAACGTTTGAGTAGGAAATTAGAGTCTTGTGCAAAAATCTAATGAGCTGAAGGCCATCTCCCAGAAATAAAGCTACAGATAACAGAGGACTGAACTGCCACACTAGGCCGCACTAGAAGGGGATTGACTGTTACTGTCTAGGACAAGCTGGCCCTCAAGTCCAACAGAGGGAATTTGGGAGAAGTAGTACAAGTTGGAATGTTAGCTGAACTAGATTAAACATTGGGTTAACTAAGGTCATCTTCTTTCCAGCTTAATGCTATTAAGTATCTCATTTAAGCATATTATCCATAGAAAGGTAGAAAAGCATCCCTGCACCCCCCACCCCGCCAAATAACTTCCTTAGTAAAAGCTGCCAAATAAAAATACCTTATTAGAATTGGGCAATATTCATGAGATCAATAGGCGTTCTGACAGGTTTCCATTTCTGAAAAAGTCATTTTACAAATGCAGGCCTTCCTCCCTCAAATACCAATGTTCGGCTTTAAGGTCTAAATGTCTCTTGTGCTCTAAAGAGATAAGTGTGACATATTTGAGGTTAACTTGGAGTTTTTAAAAAAGAAGTGTCAGAATCCACTCTGGCTCTCTCTCAAGGAGTCTCTTTTTAAAATATTATTACTGGGTTTCTTTGATATGAGCACACTGTCTCTTTAACATCGTGTCCTTGTAGTTCCCTAAGAAGGGCCAATGTAAACTGAAACATTGCATGAGTAATAATAGACTTACACACCAGGGAGAAAGTTAAACTGAGCCAGGATGATTTTTGTCTAAAAAGCTCTTATTGCAAAGCCTTTCCAGGAAGTTGCTTGTCAAGCCCTAGGCCACATTCAGAATTAAATCCCTTGCAAATCTCCAAAGTGAATTTGTGTAGGAGGGGCAGAGTGCCCAAACTATTTGTGGGAGTTACAAAAGGAAATTTTGGTGACAACATACAGGGCATTTGGAGAAAATCCATCACCTAGGCTAGTAATTGACTCTGCCGTCTTTGAAAAACTGCAGTTTGCTTGCAATAATCTCAAACTTTGTTGAAGAATTCTCCACCAAAATAATTCTGTTCACCTTATTTGGGAAAAACAAACAAACAAACAAAAAAACATGTCATGGAGCACTTTTGTGAGGAGAGTGGAAACCTTAAGAAAAGTTAGTAAATACCAGTGTTAAAATTAATTTATCTTAGAACTTCAACAGCAAACATTTCTTAATTTAGAAACTCTTAGCTCCCATAAGGAAGGGATAAGAGTTCCCAGCATGGTGTTTGGAATTTAGATATATGCAACAGGCTAATTTTTGTTAAATTGAGTATCTGCTACATGCTCAGCATTGTTTTGGGGAATAAATATTAAAAAGCATAGGTGAAGGGTCTGACCATGTCTAATCGAGCTTTCTAAGGAAAGCTCATATTTCTTCGAAATGTTTCTGTATAGGATTCTATTCTTCAGCAAGTAAAATTACCACTTCTTTAAGTATGTATATAGAAAAACTTAATTCTAAGTATTTTGAGGCCAAAGATCCCAGCTAATATTATTTTTTCTTCTGTAGAGAAAATTTTATGCACAAAATGCTGAAGACTGCACTGACAATGACTGATAGAGCTGGAAGCAGAAACTAAAAAAATTATTTTACTTTTATCAGTGATGTATTATAACATAACTTTTCTTTATTGGATAAAACACAAAATAAGCACTCACAAATCCATTTCAACGTAACTCGAAGAAAATTTTCAACCAAATCTTTCATTTCACCAGCTTTCGTTAGAGGGAAGATAAGGTATCTGAAAAAAATTATTTAAAAGTCATTTTTCTCTTCTAAATTCTAGTAATTATATGCAATAATTACATCAATGAAAAGCAAGGCTTCTCTAAATATCAAGTATTTCATGTGGCTATTATTTTATATTCTTCATATACAATTTCTTCTTCAGAATACAAAAAGTTTGGCTTTATAGCTTTTATATTTTCTCACATTAAAGTAGATTTTCAGAAATGGCCCATTTTTTTTCTCAAGAACTGACTTAAGAATTAATTGATTTAGTTCTTGGTATTAATTTTTCCAACAACCACAGGAAAGCCTGTGGATATACCTTTCTTTTTGCCCTAAGCACTTACTTACAAAAAGAGCTAATTTTAGTCAAAACAAAAATAATATAATCACACCCTCAAATTTGAAAAAGGGTGTACTTCACTTTATACTGCTCTGTATCTCAGGTATGTTTCTGAGAAAATGTAATAGTTCAGTATTTTAGAAATGAGAAGCAGCCCTTTTTCTGAAGGGTCCGTTCAGCCACTCAGAATGAAAAACATGGGCTGGGGACAGAATGGGGGTAGGGGGTGCGGGTGTGGGAGGGTTGGGGTGGGGGGTTAGTCAAAGTGTATGTACTCTACTGCTCTCTAGTGGTTGGCATCCAGAAAAAAGTAAACTGTTTCACGGATTTCTTAGCGGGTCCATTTTTCCTTTGAGAATTTAAACTAAATCGACAACATTTCCTAAAGTATCAGGAACAGCCACATTTTACTTCATCATTCATCATTATCATTTGGTCCTTGTTTCAGGTCAGTGAGGAAGCACACCAAACTCAGAATCAGCACTATAAAGGCATTGCTGGAAAGACCAGCCCCCCGTCGCATAAATGCAATAGCCTAGTTTCATAACCATATACGTATTTTCCCCAATTGCCTCCATTTCTCATGAACATCTTTCTTTTTACACCTTGAAGCTCAAACAGTAAGTAAGCTAAATCTGGCCCAGAGGTGTCACTGTTGCACTGTATGTGCCCATGTGAACGGGCACTGGCTGTAGAAAACCAAAGGAAAGGGGCTGACGCTCCTGGGGTTAGCCACACATCTTAATGTGGGTGTAAGGGTATTTCATCGTTGCATTTATTTATTGTGTCTCAAAAACTGTAGGCTAATCATTAATTTATTTATTCCTTGAACTTTGTAAAAACTTACACTGCAACATCTTAATAGTGTTCACTGCTAATCTAAATTTAATCAATTTGTAATACACTTCCATGTATTGAATGTCTTTTATAATCATATTTTCTCAATTGACTATACATGCACAAATACTTTTTAAACTGCACAAATTACTGAATTATCACAAAATGGCTCTGTCTTATAACCTGATATTGCAATCACTATTACATAAATGTAGACATTTAATCAAGCTTATGTAGGGGACTTGTGTCAATAGTAACTGCAATAGTAATCAAATATAATTTGGTGTTTATGTAACTGTCCCCAGACTTAGCTGGCATGCTAATAAACTGATAGGGGGATCTGCTTTATATCGCCACGGGAAAGGGCAGATAAAACTTAAATCAACTCCAACTCACAGAGAGGATTTAAGAAACAGTGAACTTTAATACTCACTGAGCAAGTTGCTTATCTGCAGCTTCCTCCTCTGTCAAAGGAAGGAGTTGAATCTAACAGATCTTTCAGTCGCTTCCTGCTGGAAATTTGTATGTATTGATGACTCTGAACTCTGAATGGTTTAATGTCTGAATGTTTGAGAGTACAGCTCAATAAATGAATGATAATAATCATCTATTATTCATGCATCTCCTTTACCCCAACTTCAGATGTACAAGAGTAATGCTTGGCTAATTTCCTTCAATTAAGCTAATATGATAAGATACTATTATTACAAATTATTTAAGGATTAAATTCTTTTAAAAACATCATTTTCAAATACTTGTGTTAAATTAAAAAAGTAAAAGAGTCACTCATTATCACACAACCTGAGTTTTAGTCCCAGTTTTAGGAGAGATTATTGGTAATTTTGAAGATGACTCATGTACCTATATTAATGGATTACATTCTTTCCAAATTTAAGAATTTCAGTCTTATTGAAAATTCAGAATTTTCAGGCCTCTCATTTAATACGGGCTTTGAAATGATACCATGCCAAAGCCCAAAGTAGATGATCAAAGTCTGGTCAAATTTAACAAACGAGAGAGATGGTAGATCCTTGGAATACTAAAATAGACCCATGTACAAGAACTTTCCAAGCAATAACAGCCAACTTGGAAACAAATTTCACCATTAAAGGACTGGCTTATACTCTGCACACTAATCTTCCAATATCAACTAAATTATTTTGCTGCAACTCAGTGTGGATGCCAAACGCTGATCCAGTATTTCCCTCTCCAGGACCATGTTTCCTGCATGGTGGATGTTCAGAGGGTTTCCTTTTCACCACTCACAGCTAAGTTAATTCCTTAAAAATAATAAACACACCCTCTCTTTACCTTCCTTGCTTTCAACTCCTGTCCACTTCCTTTAGGGGGGAAAAAAAACCCCAACACTTTTCTCTCCCAAGAAGAAAATAAATGTATTATGGCCTGCTCAATGATATAGCTGCTACATTTTATGGGAGTACAAAGCTGAATGAGGCCCAATCCTTCTGTCCAGAATTTCAAAATTTGTTGGAAAGAAAATATATAGCTAAATAACTTCATCAGATCAAAATCTGGTGTGGTAGAGGCGTTTCCTAAAAATACATTCCTTGGAAATTGAGTCTCAGTAGATACATTTGTTCAATTGGATTTGGAAAACAGTATTCTACAGTCGGTGAAGATTTACAATATATTGCTATATTCAACTATTCTGATAACTATGACATAAAGCAAATCTCTTTAAATGTGTTGAACCAATGTCCCAACAACTTTTTTTGGACCACAGATGATTTTTGTTTTTAATAAGTAATACATAGCATTTGAAAAATGCTGTGCCACAGATAAAATGTCATAAGCATTAGAAGACAGATGAGTTCTGATTAATAACAGTATTTTCTGAGATTTCTAGGTACTTTCCATGAGAAGCACTTTAACAAATATTAGCTCAATAAATAGAAAACTTGGTGAAGAATAAATGATTTGAGGTAGGTCTTCAAGGATGAAAAATTCAGGGACATGTTGAAGAAAAGGTCATTCCAGGAAAAGGTAAATATAAATGGAAACATGGAGGCCAGTATGGGCCAATCGTATTTGGAAAATTATAAAAAAGAATGATAGGACAAGGGCTTCATCGGAAAAAAACTGGGGAATTCGATTGGAAAATCTGGGGCTAAGCTGAGGATGCCTTAAATGCTCAGCTAAGTATGGACTTACTTTTCTGTGCAGTGGAAAGCCTAAGACACATTTGAGCCGAGAAAAAGAGTATTGTCACTGATATATGCAGATCAAAGAAAACGGAAGACACATCTTAGGAGTCATAAAGAAGCAGTTCTTTTCAGTTCTAATTCTCGCGAACATGCCTACTGGTTTTCTTCAGAATCTCCTCCAAAGTATATTATACTCATCCTTCTCTTCTAATGAAGCCAAGTTTTCCTCAAATACTAACTAACATCCAACACATCTGAAATACTAGTTTTTCTATGTAACCTAAGCTTTTAATGTTAATAGAATACAACATTCGCAGTGTTCAATCTTTTTAACAGAACTATAAACACTTTAACCAACTTTGTGGGTGAATATTTGTAGGTAAGCGAACACATCTTTTAAGCATCAGAGAGGAGAGGCAGGTGAAAAGGCAGAAGAGGCCCTCTCTCCACTCAGGAAAGTTGGGCACCCACTGCAAGCAGCCAAGGGATATGTTCTGGTCAGTGGACAAGCACAGAGCCTCATGGCCATCTGTACTCTCAGTCCAAATAAGCAGCAGAAAAGGGGAGACATTAAGATAAATCAGAGGTGGCTCTCTTTCAGAGCATGGGCAAATGACAACAATAATAAATGCAGGGCAGGCCATACTTGAAAATGTCAAGCATGTACTCTCTGGGCATTAGGTGAGATCTGGCATTTTGCACAGAAGTTAACATCCCTGGTTAGGAAACTAACGAAGGCCTGCAGATGACCAGAACAGACAATCAAGACCAAGAACAAGGACGAGAACAATAATAGGTCTTAGTCGAAGAGATGTGGAGCATAAAGGAAGTGGGGCTTTGAAACAGGTAGGGCCAGGAACCAAGATAACCATTTTGACCTGCCGACTGTAGAAATGGTGGGGCAAGTCCTTCCCTTCTTGTCTCTCTCTGCCCAGGACATACCCTGAGCAGCAGGGCTAGGCCTCTGGCAGTGGTCACATAACACTGCCCTGGAAAGGAGGGCACTGCTGAGCTATCTCGGCAGTTCGAAGGACGAAGATGGACCCGGAGTCCCATCACTGGCTGGAGCAGTGGTAAAATATGGCCTAGGTTCTATCTTCAACCACCACCCTCATCTTCCTCTACTATCCCCAAGTAAAATTTTGAAACACAAGCCACTTGGGAGCTGGAAAGCTCCTCTGCTCGGCGACTTAAATGTCTGCATGTGGAAACAGAAGTGTCAAGGTCCTTGCTGCTGTGCCTCTTATGCAACTGCTCCACTGGTGACGAAATGCAACCCTCCCCTTAACCAGGGATAATGCTTTTGCATCCATGTCACCAAACCCACCGCTGTTATTCAATGCCCTCTCCTCCAGTTGGTGGACAAACAGTGACTAGTTCTATAGATGGTGGGTTGTCCACAGGTGGTGGGATGGGGCAGAGGGCAGTCAGGGTCAATTGCAAGTGAGCTGGCGACTGGGGACATCATTCAAGGACAACACGGCACTTGGTCTTCCTCTCATCAACTTCTCAGTCCTTACATTGGAGAATTCTTTCCCCATTCCCACTTTAAGGCCTTTTATTCCTTCCATGCCTCGCTTCACTCCTTCTCCCTTGCCAGCCTTATTTTGATATAGTTTGGGGGAGTAAAAACACTGTGCTAGGCACCTAAACTTTTTCTTCTAACACTTTTTTGCCAGCAGCTACTTTTGAGAGTTTGCTTATATTTCAGTGTGGACTTGGGAGAGGGTAAACGGACTTTTGATTAGGAGAGTGACAGAAAGAGAGAAATGGGGAGCAGGGGAGAGGAAGAGAGAGATGCGATGCATAGAAAACACACATACTCAATTCCAGATACAATCTACACTCCTTCCACGGACCTGTGCATTACTCTGTGCTTGCTCACATATGCACACCTTGCCTTCCTTACACATTCTCCCAAGCAGATAGCTTTTTTTTTATAGGCTTCCTTAAAAAAAGAAGTTAACAGGCTCCCAAAGGAAACATTTGCCTTCAGCAAACCAAGACTTAATTGCAACTTCAACCTCTCCCAGAAAAGTGAGTTTTAAACAATCAATCTGCAATTTCCTGATTAAACTAGTGAGGTAATCTGCATGATAAAATACCTGCTCCCTACCACCCCCCACCCCCCAAAAGATGTGGAAATAATCCTTTCTTTTCTTTTGCTAATGACTTTCTTGCCCCACCCTCCTTCTGCCTACAAAACCCTTCCATTTTGTACAATTCCTCCCAGTATATCCCTACTTGGTGGATGGGTTGCTGCTCAATTTATGAATCGCTCAATAAAGCCAGTTAGATCTTCAGATTTACTCCATTGAATTTTTGTTTGTTAACAGCTTGTTATCCGTTATCTATGTGCTGAAGCCAGGTAGTGGGATGATTTTGCCTGAGAAAGTGGTCAGAATTAGAGTAAAATCTATTTCCTAGGGTCTACTCAGTGCTTCCCTCCATGACAGTCAAGGAGTGTATTGAGTTTCAGAGTTCTTCAGCAGTCCTCATCAACCTGATAATGTGCAGAGGCACAAGTGACCATTCCAGTTTGAAGGTGGAAGAAAGAAATACTGTGAGGGAAGCAGGGGAGGGGATATAATTTTTAATCTCTTCTTTAAGAGTGGAAGATTAGGAAACAATAAAAGCCAATCAAAAGATTTTTAAGAAGGTTGAATGAGCAAAGCAACTAAGATTTCGTAAACCAAATAAATATTTACATATGGGAAATATAGACAATACTATTGTAATAACTATGTATGGTGCCAGGAGGGTACTAGACTTATGGGGGGGATCACTTCATAAATTATATAAATGTCTAACAACTATACTGTACACCTGAAACTAGTATAAAATAATATTGAATACCAACTATAACTGGAAAAGAAAAAAAAAAGAAAAAGAAATAGTCACACTGCTTTTAGTTAAAATTTTTTGGTTGCCAAATTCTGTTTCTTTGAATATGGTCCATTTATCTTTGGGCTACATATAAACGTTGCTTTACAACTTTAGATTGCAAGTCTACCATATGACATGTATTGGGAATTTGGAGAGGGCCCATAAGAAAGCAAAAAGGATTGAAAAGTTGATAAATAAGCAATGGGTAGAAAAGGCTTAGTCATCAGAAATGTCATGTTTAGCTATGGAGATCAGGGCATAGGTAGGGAAAACAAGACTTAATGAAACACTCCATAGACTTTGTTTTTGTCACTTATCAAGAAGGAGTTGCAAGCATCTCTTCCAGGGGAAATATTAGGAAAACTCAGAATGAGTTGCGGTCCCTTAGCCTTTGTAGTAAATCAGTGGGTAGGAACTGAGCTGTTTCCGTTACTATCAGGTTGCCCTTCCTTTTTATTTACCTTTCTTAGCTTAGCCTGAGGCAATGAACTCTCCTAGTCCACTCATCTTAACCAGGGCCCTTAAGGTTGTGTGAGATCCTTCTTGAGGAAATGCTTGCTATCACTGCCACTTTCCACTTCCTTCAATCCGAGGCAAAGATCACACCCTTTCATTTTCAGAAATTTAGCTCTTCTCTTTTTCTCTGAGAGAGGCAAGGAATCTTTCTTCCTGCAGTACTGAACAGGAGTGACCATAATCACATGGACAGAAGGCATGTCAATATTGCAAGGGGTGTGAAGAATGCACACACAGCTTCACTACAGGGATAGAGTTGTCTGGTGCAGGGAGAAGGGAAGGTTGAGAAAGATCCCACAGAGGATGTCCTTACAATCAATCATCTATTTCTAGGAAAACTTCAATGTTAATGCAGAATGCAGAATGAATAAAAATTACACACACACACACACACACACACACACACACACATATATATTTCCTGGACCCAACAGTACTCTGGTTATCAACTTTTATTTATTAGAAATAAAATCCAGGGGCTGGCCGAGTGGTTCAGCTGGTTAAGAGTTAGCTTAAGAGCGCAAACTCTGAGCAACAGGGTCGCTGGTTCGATTCCCACATGGGCCAGTGAGCTGTGCCTGAGCTGAGATGCCACTGAGCTGCCAGCAGGTGGCAGGATGGCTCAGCTGGTAAGAGTATGTGCTCCTAACAACAAAATTGCCTGTTCAATGGTGGGCTACGCCCACCCGAAACTAAGACTGAGCTGGGCACCTTGAGCTGAGCTGCCGCCCGGGTGGCTCAGTGGATAGAGCATGCACTCTTAAACAACAAGCCTGCTGATTCAACTCCTGCATGGGATGGTGGCTATGCCCATTCGCAACTAAGACTGCACACAGCACCTTGAGCTTAAAGGCCACAAGCTGCTGATGGGCAGCCAGATAATGACTGGTGCCCTCCACAACCAAGACTGAAGAACAACAACTTGTCTGGTCCCCTTTCCAAATCCCCCAACACTGTTCCCCTCCCCCAACTCCCCAATTTAAAAAAAAAAAAAAGAAAGAAAAAGAAAATCCATAGCCCTGGCGGTTCAGTTTTTTGTGAATAGTTTACTTTGATTATACTTCAAGCCAAATCTATACTACAGAAATATCTGGGAGACTGCAACAACTTACTTTTATAATGCAATCCAAAAAATGAATTTCATCTAAAATATCTAGATTTTGGATTTACTTCACTTCTCCATTTCATGACATTTGCCATGATACTTCCAAGAGTACTTTAGATGGTTCACAGACTAAAGGACAGAGGAAACATTGTTTTCCTTGTATGGTATCAAGTACCATTTGATGGACTATTCTGATTATCAATATTACCTAAGGGAAAAAGTCAAGGAGAAACACCAGGCCTAAGTGCTAAGTTTTATGAAGTTATTGTTTGCCCAATAGATGCTCCACCCAGTTTGATATGTTGTGGGAAGTGGGTTTCAAAATTAAGATTCACATCATATACTTTCTTTTTTATAATAAAGACTCTCTTGGAGAGCAACTCCAAATCATTAATAATTCACATCCCAGAAAGGTTAGAACCATACTGCCAGCATCTACCGAGATACCACGTGTTCTCCTGGAAACCATCCATTGGACCCAACTTCTGGGGACGTCTACAGAAACAAGCAGCAGTTGCATTCTGCCCTTCATGCCCGTGAGACCTTGTCCATTTTTTTTTTCCTACTTTCTCAGAGAGTGAAAAATATCCAGGACTTTTCACCATTCTCTCAGTCTCCTTTGCTCAAAGTTGAACAAAAAGTTTGAAAATAAAGAACAGAAGATGCAAACTAATATTGTCCCCTATCGACATTATTCTGTTTCTTTTTCTTTAATCCATGCAATTCTGTCCCAAAATGATTCTATCATTCATTGATAGTCACTTATGAAGCTCTTAATTATATGCAATATGTGAAATTTTATAAATTTTTCCTTTTGTTCCCAAATTAATAATTGACTCTACCCTTTTGTTTTCCATCGTCTCTGAGAAAGTCAACATTTAGCTTTCATATACAAGGGTACTACACATTTTTTCAGAATAGGCTTAAGGGTATTGATCTTCCCCCTTCCTCTAAACTAACTTTTTCTTTCTTCCTCCCTTTTTGCTACTTTCTCTCTATCACTCACTGCTGAGCAAGATTCCTGTGCTAATAATATTTTCAGTATAGCAACAGAGCATATAATGTAGACAAACTAAAACAGCATAGTGTCATCATCTGTTATAAAACGGGTATGTCCAAGACACAGTGATGATAAAAATGATGGATAGACACTTGGGAATGAGTGTGAGTTTACTCTTCAATGGCTCAATTGTGTTATTTTAAAATTATACACTTCAAAATAAAATACACACACACACACACACACACACATATATATATATAATCACCTCATACTTTTGGAAAAATTGGATATATGTTATTCATTAATAAAACACTGGATCAGTAGAAAGAGTCATTAATAAGGCTATATAACAGAAAAATATCACAGACTATATGGTTAGACAGTATTGATCAATTTGATAACATTTAATCAAAATAGCTATAAATGTGTGGTGTAGCTAATATATAATAACAATGATCTATACTTTAAAACTTTAAAAACTTTCATATCCATTATGTATTTTGACTTTCAAAAATGTAGGTGAAGATATTATCCCCATAAAGAAATATATTTACAGAAACTAAATAGCCCTAGTAAAGGACAGATTTATGGCTTCAATTCCATTTTTCTTCCTCCCTCAAATTTGGAACATTTTCAATAATCCCATTCAAATTCTTTAGTAATTAAATTTCTTGTCTCTCCAGCATTCAGAATCACCATATGGAAAGTTAAGGTGCTTTTAATACATTTTTCTTTTTTTCATTTAAAAGTTGAAAAATAGATAAGCTAAGTTGCAACATCATGATGAGTATAACACACACACACACACACACACACACACACACAAATTATCCATGAACATAGGGGCATATTTACCAAAGATTTTCATACTTTAGGACTTTCCATCACAACTTTTGCATGAGCACATCTATCTGCAAATCATCACTGATGCATAGGAGGTTATAAAACCATCCATTCTCTGGGATCTCAATTCTTTAAATGTTTAAGGGTGATTCTTGGCTCTTTTCTAATTTCCAATATTTAGGTCATTGAAAAGAATGATTTCTTTTACACATATCCATGAAATATTTTACTAGCAAGTGGGGATTGACAGTGATTCATAAAATGATGCCATCCAATACACAAACCTACAATCAGGCTTACGTGTTCTAGTTGTTTGCTCTCCAGTTCAAAGAGCACTGCCATTCTTTACACCCAAAGAAAAGCATGATGCAGCATCCCAAATAGGTTTCTATCCTCCCAAACTTAACCGAAATCTTGAACTGAATGAACTTTCAGAGCCAGGTCTTCAAGGACTTTCACGCTTATTCTATAGTCAAATGTGATTATCTCTTTACAGAAATCCTCTTTAAAAGCAAATTCCCTTTCCTTGATTCCTTATAAAACAATGTTTTTAATTTTAAAAAGTTAACTAGTAGATTCTACAATCTCTACCTTCCATTTCCCCAACTTATTTAGCATGAATCGCTTGGGATATAATATGTAATATGGAAGAAAGATGCACTGCTAGACAGCCTAATCTCACCAACTTCCTTCCAGAAGACTGTTTAATCCACCAAACTAATTTCTTCTTTGTTCCCTACCTTCTGAAAAGGAATTGTATTTAAAAAGGAAGATGAAAATTTATTTATCCTAATTAATTTAACATGGATGACAGGGGAGGAGAGATGTGAGTGATGGAGATTATCAGACTTCCCATTACCTTTTAAAATTAGATACTTGGTTTATTATGCAAAGGATGGGGCTTAGATTGATGATTAAACCTCTCCTTAGGTTTAATAACTCCCACCCTAAATATATCTTATTTAAAAAATTAAGGAGAGGCACATTCACTTCACCAAACGAGTCTGCAGTTCTCAGTCTCATGGGATCATTTTTGCTTTTGCTTTCCATTCTAGTAGAAATTATGAGGAAATCTCTAGAATGAGAAAGAGGGTATTTTACAAGTTTATTTCTGAAGTCGATATAAATACTAGGGAGAGCACACTCTACTCCAGATGACCCCTCTACAATTCCACTATATGTACCATCATAGCTCTTATATTGATTTTAGAAATGTTAGAACACTATTTCTACCATTTATCCAACACCACCAAGTGCAGATACTTCATCTGATTTGATACTAATAGAGCTGTGAGGAAGATGTTCTCAATCCCATTTTACAAGGAGGTAGGGAGTTCAGAGAGGTCTGTTGCCTTCTAATCAGGAAGCAAGCCAGGGTATGAACCCAAGCCCTGAGATTCAGAAGGCCATGTTCTTTATACTACATTTCAGAAAAATCTATAGAGTTCCTTCAGCATAAGACGTCAGCTATGACTTACATTCATGCAAGGCAGTCAAAATGTGTGTTGAGAAACTGATCTTAAATGAAGAGAATTCACAGTAAATTTTAAAAAGTTCAGTGAGATTTTTTTTCAGGTCCTCCATGATGGTGGAGTATGTAAATGCTGTGTTTACACCTAAACTACAGGACAACCATCATTGAGAATCACTTGAAATCTAGCTGAACAGAAGTCCTACAACTAATGAAATACAGAAGAAGCCACATCTAGACTGGTAGGAGGGGTGGAGACCTGGAAACAGCTGGTACCACATACGCGTGTGGCAGCTAAAAATTGGAAGGGATATCTCGGCTGTGGAGTTTCCCCACTAATAAGCAAGGGGTTCCAGTTCCACACAGGGCTCCCCAGCCCAGCTGGGAAGAGAAGTCCCACAACTTCTGGCTATGAAGACCAGTTGGAGATTGCAGCTGAGTGAGATGGAGGGCTGCTGGAGTCCCAGGTATTCCTCCTAAAGGGCCTGTGCATGAACTTACTTGTTGATGGACTCACTCGTTCTGAGCTCCAGCACTGGGGCAGCAGCTTGAAAGGTGCTAGGGACATACAGGGGGAACTCAATTGTTTGGCTTCAAGGTAAGGACTGGAGGGGCAGCTTTCTCCAAGACAAAAGAGCTGGAAGAATCCATTATTCCCAGCTTGCAGCCACAGACAACCACCAACCATATCTGAGTCTCCAACAACCTGGTTAACGCCTTTCACTCTGTGCTGGTGATACTCTGAGGCCCCGCCCCAGCCAACTTGTGGGTCCACCCAAGCTGCTTCCAGTGGCTCTTTCATACAAATGGCCTTGGCTCATGTTGTGGACTTTCTTAAAATCTCTCAAATGTTCACAAACCCTGAACAAGCAGGATCTGGCCTTGGTAAGCACCTTACCTCTTCCTGAGAGGATCCAAGTCTGGCACGAGCAGCAGCCGGCTTCAGTTCATGGCTTGTCCTCTTTCAGGTACCTCCAAGCCACGTACAGGTGGTTGCCATCTGCGGATTGCTTTGCAGCTCATGCTAGGTGGCCTGGGGCAGGGCATAGGCTGTGGCTGAACCTGACCTCCTGTGGGGCCCCTTCCAGGAAGCCCCAGAACTGGCATGCCTGGTGGCTGGCTTCAGACCTGAGCTGGAGCACCACCCAGCTGCCTCCATGAATGACACACCCAAAGGGCAGACTGGGCAGGCACCAGAGCCTGACTACAGTGAATTTTGCTCTGTAGGGTCAGCCCTTGCACAACAGCTCCTCCACTGGAGTCACAGCCAGTCCTCACAATCAATCAGCCTGAGGGTCAATTTCTCCCACTGACGTGCAAACAACAACCAAGGCTCAGCTACATCAGAAGGGCACACACAGTCCACACAAGGGACACACCTGGAGCACCCAGCTCAGGTGACCAGAAAGATTGCCACTGAGCCCCACAGCACACCTACTACATAAGGCCACTCTACTAAGACTGAGAGACATAGCAGCTCTACCTAATACAGAGAAACAAACACAGGGAGGCAGTCAAAATGGGGAGACAAAGAGACATGTCCCAAACAAAACAATAGAACAAAGCTCCAGAAAAAGAACTAAACAAAATGGAGACAAGGGATCAACCAGACGCCGAGTTCTAAACACTGGTTATAAGGATGTTCAATGGTATCAGGGAGAACTTCAACAAAGAGAGAAGAAACATAAAAATGGAGATAGAAAACATAAAAAAGAGCATATCAGAAATGAAGAATACAGTAACTAAAACAAAGAATACATTAGAGGGAATCAACAGATTAGATTAAGCAGAAGATAGAATCAGTGATTTAAGAACTAAAGTAGCAGAAAACACCCAATCAAAACAGGAAAAAAAAATCAAAAAATTGAGGCAAGTTTAAGGGGCCTCTATGACAGCATCAAGCATACCAACATTTGCATTATTGGAGTACCAAGAGGAGAGAGAGCTAGGAACTGAAAACTTGAAGAAATAATGACAGAAAACTTCCCTTACCTGATGAAGAAAATAGACCCTTAAGTCCAGGAAGTGCACAGAGTCCCAAACAAGATGAACCCAAAGTTCACACCAAGATACAACATAATTTAAATGCCAAAGAGAGAATCTTAAAAGCAGCAAGAGAAAAGCAGTTAGTTATCTACAAGAGAGCTCTCATAAAGCTGTCAGCTGATTTCTCAACAGAAACTTTGCAGGCCAGAAGGGAGTGGTAAGATATATTCAAAGTGATGAAAAGCAAGGATCTACAACCAAGATTACTCTATCCAGCAAAGCTGTCATTTAGAATCGAAGGAAAGCGCTTCCCAGACAATAAAAAACTAAAGGCATTCTTCACAACCAAAACAGCATGTCAAGAAAAGTGGATGAAGGAGAAGGAGGAGGAGGAGGAGAAAAGATAAAAAATATGAGTAATAAAATAGCAATAACTACATATCTATCAACAATTACTTTCAATGTAAGTGGATTAAATGACTGTCCCAATAAAAAGATAGGGTGGCCGAATGGATAAGAAACAAGACCCTCACGTATGCTGCCTATAAGAGACTCATTTCAGATCAAGAGTCACGCACAGACAGAAAGTAAGGAACAGAAAAAGATATTTCATGAAAATGGAAATTAAAAAAAAAAGTTGGGGTAGCAATACTTACACCAGACAAAATAGACTTTAAAGCAGGCTATAAGAGACAAAGAAGGACCCAGTAATCCCACTTCTAGGTATTTATCTGTAGATAAACCCAAAATATTACTTTGAAGGGACATGTGCATCCACAAGTTCATTGCAGCATTATTTACAATAGCCAAGATATGAAGGCAACCTGGGTGTCCCTGAATGAATGGATAAAGAAGAGGAGGTACATATATACAATGGAATATTACTCAGCCATAAAAAAGTGGTATCTTGCCATCTGCAACAACATTGATGGGCTTAGAGGGTATGGTGCTGAATGGTGTAAGTCAGAGAAAAACAAATGCCATATGATTTCACTTACATGTGGAATCCAAAGAACAAAACAAACAAACAAAACAGAAACAAACTGATAGACACAGAGATACTGATAGAACATTTTGATGGTTGCCAGCTTGGGGGGGGGGTTTGAGGGAGTGGGTGAAAACGGTGAAGGGATTAAGAAGTACAAATTAGTAGTTACAAAATAGTCATGGGGATGTAAAATATAGTCAAAATATTGTAATAACTAGGTATGGTGTCAGGTGAGAACTAGATTTCCTGCAGTGAACACTTCATAAGTTATATAAATGTCTAATCACTATGTTGTACAAGTGAAACTAATATAATATTGTATGTCAACTGTAATTGAAAAATAAAAATTAAAAAAGTAAAAAACATCAGTGACATCTCTGAAATATGTGTAGCAAAAACATATTTCTATATGCTCATTATAGCAACATTTTCTACCGTAGCTATTCTTAAAGAATTGAACAAGTTTATAAATACCTGAACAATAATTGGTCTAGAGTTTCTACCTAGTGTGAGAAATCAAATTAACTTATGATTCTATTAGTTAATTTATCTTTTTAAACTATAATGTGTAAAAATTAAAAAGGAAAAATGTAAACTTAAGTACTTCCTGATCATCTTCAGAATAATCCTTTTCTAATGGGGCAGGCATATATTTTAATATTCACAGAAAAAACAAAGACCATGATTATAACAAAGACTTGTTTTAAAAATCAGGTAAGCATTTATTTATTTCATTTAACTTATAGAACTGTGATTTCTTCCTTAAAAAATATGTTAGGTTGTGTTTCTGGGTATTGAGCTACCTTATGCAAACTTGTCTGAGGCCAGGGAATGAACATATTTTATACTCTGTTGAGAGATTTTTATCAGTACACTTAAAGCAGCAGGGTGCATAATTAGGTATGCCTGCCATCTGCATAGCCCTCCAGGTGCAAGAGGCATTAGCTTTATTTAATATTACCACAACATTAATTTTACTCCATTAATTTATGTCATTTGTCCTTTATTTCAAACTCACATTGCCAAAACTAAAGCACTAAAGGTGATGACCCAATTCTGGTTTTAGTGAAAGCCTTATAAACAAAATCTTAAACAACCTCATTAACTAAGAACACTTTTACAAACAGAAATTGACTGGCTTGCATTCTCATTTTAAAAAAAAGGAGCCTATAATCAAAACCTTTCTGATAGTGGTATAAGAGCTTTACCAAAAAAACAGTATATCCTGAGATCATTGTTTTAGGTGGGATTGACAAGGCACTAGAAAATAGTGAATCGCATAATGAAAAAAATGTTTTATTTCAGTTTCTTTAAGTCCAGGGATGGGTCTCCATGAGTCATTAGCACCATTCTAAAATCTGCCATTCGTTCTCCCTTTTTTGTTGTTGTTTTGTTCTGCTGTTTTGTTAAACAATGAAAAAACTTAGTAATTGCTTTGTTTCCAAAGAGTGTCTCAATTTTTCTGTGTTGCAATAGCACCTACAACTTTTAGATTTTTTCCATGAATGCCCTATGATGCTACAATTGAATAAACATTTTCAGAGTTAAACAACCAACAATAACATTCTTTAAAGTCGTTATGCGTCATTTAGTACTCCTCACATATAGTAACAGGCCGGGAGTACGGATCCAAAGACCCAGAAGGGCCCCCACGGAATTTTTCAACATCTCTACACAAGAAACGACCAGGGATGCTCAGTAGATGCCCTTTCTTCTTAGAAGAAAAAAAGCCTCTGATGTTAACAAACATATATAGCAAATTAATCACCCTATGCCACAAACACCAGAATCCTTGTACTGAAATCTGACTCTCAGATACAAAGGAAACAGGAAAGACAGCCAGGTAAGGCCGAAGGACTACGGCATCCACCATTAACAGATGTACTAAGGGCCAGGTACCGCCTTACATGATATCGCTAAAAGCCAAAGACAACACTGCCAAATAAAGAATCAACATCCATTTTACAAACAAAAACCAGATTCAGGAAGAGTAGGCAGCCTGCCAAAAGGGGAACTAGTTTGGTCAACCTCTCTCAGCCTCACCGAGCAGCCTCCAGCTAACAGAATGAATGTTCCCTGTTACCCGCCCCCGGCCCCCTCCCGCCTACCACAATCTTCGCGAGGGCCCCATCTCGAGGCCCTGGCAACTGCCACGCCCTGAGGCCCTCTACTAGCCCTGAAACAGACCATTGAGCGCCCCCCACCCCCGACAAACACACAAACCTCGGGCTGAGGCCCCAGCGCACGCAGCGTCCCTGGCCTGCCCCGCCATCCGGCCCCTCCCCGAGGCATGTCCTACCGTGACTAGGATCCATTCTCCCTGACAGAGCAGGAGCCTAGTTCTCATCCTTGTTAGGCAATAGTATTCCTCATAGAATTTAATAGCATGGCTTTTGCTCCTAGTTACTTTATACTTATGGCAAATGACAGTTTTTCCATTCAAAGTAGTAAAATATAATCCCTCTTTTAAGCATATTTAAGTTAAAATTTCATGTACTTTAAAGAAAATGTTTAATAAGGAATAGATCAATATGAGCATATGGAACACATCATGAATGTTGTATGCAAAACAACTGAAATTTTGGTGTAAGCTGATTTGCATCTAACTTCACTAGAAAAAGCCATGATCTTACAAAAATGAAAATTGAAGGCTATTTAATAAAACTATTGAATTTATATTACTCTATGTCTTCCAGGATATAATATGGACAGCGACTAGCCTTTTTTTCTTTTCTTTTTATAATTAGTTGCAGGTGTATACTATCATTTCTTGATGGCTTGTCATATACATGGCATCAATGGCTTACACATAGATGTCTCCCTTAATTTCCCAAAGCAAGGCAAATTTGTAAGTTTTATTGAATGAAATAAGGTATCTTTAGGTTAATGAAATTTAGGGAAGTGGAACTTTGCCAAATATTTCAAGGTAGACTCAAGTGAAAAATCTTAGTATCTAGTACACAGATAACAAGAAAGAAAAAGTATGCTTTCCAAGGATTACCGTGTGTTTCTGAAAATACGTACATAAAGCAGAGAGTGGGGGAGCTAGGAAGAAAGGGTAAGGTATTTGAAAATGACACAACCTTCTGAAAAAAATGCCCAATGTTAAATAAACATGGACAAGCTCCCTCTTCAAAGCTGCCTAAAGCAACCTTTTGATGTTAGTACTTTTGGAAACCTGGACGAGAGAACTCTGAGATCGTAACCATAGGTTTTCCCTCCTTGACAGAACTCTTTTTAAGGGCCTACTGCTGAACTTCAGTGCTTGACTGACAAATACAATTCTTAGACAAATAATATAATGCAATTATTTTCTAACTTATATCAAAATGGACAATATGGAATACCTGTATCCTGAAGGGAAAGAGAAGCTGCAACATGATATACAAAAATTAAGAACATTTGTTATCATTTGTTTTCATGCTCTTTCCTTTTGAAATGTTCTTCCTGACAACATTTTTTTCTTTTTTCCTCTTGAGGTAACAGAGGCCAATCTCTCCTTACAAAAAACTCCCTTTAGAAAGGGGGAAAGTTAAACATTAATTCCTAGTAGACCAAGTTGAGGAACATCTTTGCACAAATCAAATGCATTCCAGAATACTCGTCCCTGACATGAAACAACACACCAGGGCTGCTGAAAGCAGGTGATGATAGTTCTGACATTCCCACATCTAGACCAAGGGAAAAAAAAAATGCCTATTTACTCCTGTCTCCCTGCAGGCATCCTTTCAACTTCTCCCTTCACTCTGACAAGAGATCTGAAGAAAGCCTCTAAATCATTGCATGGCATTCATTCTCAGACAATAAGTTTGCTGACCAGATCTAAGGCACCTTAGTACAGTAGTACATCTCAGAGACTGGAAAGAGTTTCCTTTGCTACTTCAGATCACTCAAAATCTGCTTTATCAAGACTCTAAAAAACAAAACAAAAAAAAACCCTCTCCTTTTGCTTGTCTTATCTTTCATGAATTTTAATCTTTTTATGCTTCCAATTCAATCTTTGTTCTGATATGAATTCTACTAACTTGCTACACACCTCATTGCTGCTCCTGCTGTTACATATCAGCCAGAGCTGAAGTTGAAACAGTTTATTTTATTATCATCAACATCCTTTTGGAGGAGGTTTAAAGAACACCAGAAGTGTATGGTATTCTCCAGTGTGATTTAATCGCACAATCAATTATTTGAACCTATTATGGTCAATTCACTGTCTGGAGTTGTACATGGCATTAAAACCATAATGTCCATATATTCAAATTCTTAAGCATATTCTTCCTTTACCACATAGAACTCTTACATTTCTAGAAAAAAAATAATATAGGAAGCATACGTTTCAGTCACTTCTCTCCAATGGTGATCACGAATCTATATTCTTTTCCTCTAAGCCTTTTTTTTTTCTCCCTTTCATGTGCTTTAATTTTGTTAATTAATAGCAATTCAGGAGGGGAGCTTTTCCCAAATGTTTTTGTATCCCTACAATAGCATTCCCACTGTTTCTTTTTTGCATTTAGTATGAAGGCTGCAGCTAGCTAACTAAAACAAGGTAATAGCACGAAATTAATCATTACTATAGTCTAATCATTCATATGTTCAACAAACATGTATCGAGCCAGACGCAATAATAGTAGCTAAGGGTTTAAGAATATTTAAGATACTGTATTAGTTTCCCAAGGCTTTATAACAAAATACCACAAACTAGATGGCTTACAGCAACATAAATCCATTCTTTCATAGTTCTGGAGGCCAGAAGAAGTCGAGGTACAAACAGGGCCGAGCTCCACCTGAAGACCTTAGGGAAAAAAACCTTCCCTGCTTCCTCCAGCTTCTGATGGCCCCAGAAGTTCTTCGGTGTTTTGTTTTTTTTCCTTTCCCTCATCTTTACATCTAAAGCCTTCTTTTAAGGATTTAGAGCCCACTGTAATATAGTATGACCTCACCTCAGTTTAATTATTACATCTGCAAAGACCCTATTTCCATAAGGTCATGTTCAGAGGTTCTAGGTGGACATGAATTTTGGGGGGATGCTTTTCAGGCTAGTACAGATATCTATCGAGCTCTTCTTCTTGGAGTATTCCTGCATATTTACTCAAAATTTAATTTGGTTGGTTAACTTCCACGAAAATCTTCTGATAGTTAAAACTTGCCAAAGAGGTTAGCGCAGCTTCACGATGGACCACTGAGTGATGACTAAGAAGCCAGATGTGCCACTGGGATACGAAAATGAATTTTGTTATATCAAGTACCTCAGTTTACAACAAGTGGTTGAGTATCTGCCGAATTGCTACAATGTGTAGTCTTGTCCATTGTCCATTCATTTTATGTAACTAAGAATCACAGAATTCTTATATTTTATAACTAGATATTAATATAAGTTTTGAGATAAAGTAACCTATCGTTTTACAGATGAGATGAACTAGAGGGAATTTAAATGTTCATTAGCTAATTAGGGGCAAAACCAATAGAACAACAGTTCCCCAATTCCTTGCTATTTTCAAATTAGACTTTTCACATTTATTAATATAATTTTCATTAAGATTGTCCATCTGAACATACTTCAGCTCTTCACTACCCTAAAGAGCCAGTTATAATAACACTGCATTAATTGTATCTATGAAAAACGTACATAAGCAGGATACTTCATTTTCTACAGTGCTGTTTATCTTCCTCTGCTCCATGAGTAGCGTACATGAATCTTTAGCATTAGTAAAAATTCTGGATGTGAAAAATATTGAGCTTTTCATAATAATGTCCAAAGTTCCTCTAATTGTAACTATGGACACCATATGTTCAATTCAACATAAAACAATTTTAAAGTATAAATCTTGAACAATGCAATGAAGCTTTTCCCCAGAAGAAAAAACAAACAAATACGTCTGCGTCTTTATTCGTGCACCATGAAACTTCTTATTTATTCACTTCAATTCTGCATTTACACAAAAGTGGTGTAATAAAATATCTGTACACTACTTCTGTTACAAATATAGATAATATTTAAAGTGACTTTATATATTCTAATGTAGGAGTTTCACGCTCTAAAATGGGAATGAACACATGATAATTCCTCACCAGTTGTCTCAATAAACAGCTCCATCTGTTTCCCTTAGTCTTAAACTATTGTATTATAAGATGTTAATATAAGGCAATGAAATGAAGTTATGTTAATCCCCTTAATTTTTCTATCAATTTTCTAATGGCATACAACCAAAATAATTACTAACACATTGCTTTTTTCTCTGTCATTAAGATTAATACTAACTGAAAACCAACTGCACAGTGCACGAACACATTTTTAGTGTTGCATCAGTTAAAACCAGCACTAAAGATTTTGAGAGCCTTCTATGTTTCGCCACAGTTAGCATGGCTGCTTTCTAGAGAAACAACAATCAACGCGGGATAGCATCATCATTTTAATTATAGAAACATGGAAAAATTCTGTAACAGGTCAAAAATGAAAGTGAACATCAAGATGTGTGTTACATATTTTCTTTGCAAACATAGAGACATTGCTTTAGATACTTGCTTTTTACTCAATCTTAAGACTACTATTTTAGGAGGAAAATATATATGTGTATATTAAAAGTGGGGAGTTGCAATTTTTTATAATCAAAAGTTATAAAAACAGCATTTTTAAAGATTTTCAACAGAATTTTTTTTTTTTTTTTTGGTTAGAAATAGGGAGGGTAGATTGGAAACACAAGGTATTTTTATAAAGTTCAAGATTTTATCTTTCATTTTATAGTTTCATTTTTCACCCTAGTGTACTGAAGCCACTTCTCTTAGGTTACCTTTAGAATTATTTTTTTCTTCCTCTACTAACCAGTTTAGCACATAATAATTTTTGTCCTGTGACTATAAAATGTCAGATATCTTCATGAAGAAAGACTGGATTTAACTAGGCAAATAAAAAAAAAATTTGCATTTACATTCACACAAGGAGAAAGGAAAAAATGGTGCTAGGTTGTCAGTAAGAAAATCATTTCCATACGAGACACAAACTTAAATGGTAAATTTTCCCTACAGTTTTGAAGAGCACGATGAACACAGCATAGGAAACGTGACCCACAAGGCCAGTTCCATTCTCTTTACAGTGTGGGACGTGAGTGAGGGGTTGAGTTGGCTCAATTCTGGCAGCCACTTCAGGAAAGAACCAATAGAGTGACAGTGCCTTTTGTCCGCTTGAGGATGGCAACAGCTTCTTCATGGGTTACCCCTTCTAGGCTCTGCCCATTGACAGCAATGATCTGATCACCCCTTTTTAGACGCCCATCTTCGGAGGCTGCTCCCTGCAATTATAAAGTAGGCTTGTTTACTTCTCAAAAACTACTGCCTCACAGCTACACAACAGAAAAGAACTAACCAAGAATTTAAATTGCTATGCGTGTATACACACATTACTCTCAATGCTTCATGGGTGAGCCACAGCCATTAAGCAACGACGAACATACACAAAGGAGGCCTTTCTCCCAAATGGTTTTAGCACTGAAATCCTTATCTGAGAGAGAATTTAGCAGTCGGTAGATTAGTTGGATGTGTTTGGGCTGTTTGGCACAGCAGATAGGAACTCAAATTAATAAAACTCTCTGGGAATTTGCCTAGTAGGGATGATTTCATAGAAACTAAGATTTTTTTTTTTTATCCTGTGAAGAAGACCTATAGAAAGAAAAAGGATTAGGTAGGAAGAAAAGCAGTTTTACAAGAGAAAGGCATGAGGGCCATGGAACCCCAAGGTATGCAGATGCGTACAGCCCACGTGCATGTTGACAAGGGCAGGACAAGGCACAAAGCCTCCTAATTTTAATTCTAATTCTTTCTGTGGTTTTAGAAAAGCAGCTCAAGCTTGTTGGTGCTTTACTTCCCAAGGGTAGATGGAGTCTTCCATATTTTTTATGGGCCCTAAATGATTAAGATTAAACACAGACATTGCTGTTTAAAAAAGAACCCCATCTTAAAGCATGCTTATGGTAGGCAATTATGCAATTAAATATAAGATTAAAATATGGGAAAGTTAATGAGGAATCCATAATGATGAAATTCTTAAAATATGTTCTAACTAGCATGCCTTAAATAAATTGTTCCAAGGCTGAAGGAAAGGGCTGCATGACTCTTCTATTCACTGGCAAATGCTGTTTGTATTTTTGGACATACCAATGGCTGTTAAAAATCTCATAAATTAAGCCTATAGCTTGATTGCTATAGAGACAGAACTTTAAATTGGTTAAACATACTATTTTTTTTTTCAAAATAATAAAATGAAACTGCCATTGGTAGGCACTTTACAGGACCACAGCATTAATCTCAAGCCCCTGTAGCAAATCTTTTAATAGGTTTTATGTAAGTTTTGTTCCTTTGCACTGTAAAATTGTGAGATTCTGGATTTTCTCCTGCAGGAAATTTTGTCCAATTTTGTAGCTCCTGAAAAAACGTCTGAACAACATATTAACCATAATTATATGGGTTTAAATTATGTTAATAGCTTCACCAGTGTTGTAATAACTTCATCTTATTCTAAACATTCTTAAACTAGAACAGGCTGCTATATAATTACAACTATATACTAATGGTTTTCCTTTTTTATATTGAATCCCTTAAGTGCAAATGCTGATTTACTGTAGATAATAGAGCTTCTGGATACTTTCCCCTTTTTTTTATTTATTATTTTTCTATTTTATTCAATGAAATTACACTGTACAATAAATGCCCTATTAATCTGCATATCTGTTTTATGTACTTTTCTGTGCCTGTTTTATATTTCACCACATCAAAAAAATGCAAAGAAAAAGAAATGCCAGCACTTTACAGCACACATATTTAAAATGTCCCATTTTCAAAAGATATTCGATCATATGCAACCTGTTTTCAAAGGAAAAACAAAAAGGCATCACTGTCTAACTCTGAAGTTCATTAATATTTTCATGTATATTGTCAAGAATTCCCATGGAATTTCAATTTGAGCCTATTTTCCTTTAAATACAACTAAACCTCAAATTGGACAAAAATATTTAATGGCCTATTCCTATAGGGAGTTCCAAAAGAAAATGATCAACTGTTAACCATTTGGCGTTACCTCAGGCCATAAACTAATAAGCCAGCTGCTGACCACTATTAATGAATGTTCAGTGGGGGAGAGGGTGGTTAAAATGTGCAAGCTTACCTTCGCAAACACTGTTTTAATATAAATGGGTAAGTCTCCATGAGGGCTGCCATATCCTCCCACTATACTGAAGCCTAAGCCATCTGGTCCTCGGTCCAATGAAATAGACTTACACTGAGGAGGCCTACAGTGAAAGGAAGGAATAAAGAGTGTTTGGATTAAAAAGAAGGATACTACTGTGAATCTGTAAATTATGAATTATCTGACATCCACCTAGAACTAGTATCATTCTCTGTGTTACTGACAGAGAGTATGTCATGGGTATTTTGAGGATGCTTAAATTGTCAGTCAGTGCATGCTGTACTCAGCATTTTAAATTTACATGAACTAATGAAATTCTATGTAACCCCCTAATTCTATTGCTCACTTACAGCTCTCCTAAACTAACATATTCACAGCCTGTTCTCATCGCATGGTGAAGCTCCCTCTTTTTCCAATTTACGTAAAGTGAGAGGGCTCAAGTGCAGAGGACCAACATGGAGTAAGTCATAAACATCAGTACTCACAAGCTCAGAGAGAAAATCGAGTATAAACAATGTGAAAGCTGCATCAAATTATTTAAAAAATTCCAATATGCTCCTCTCTTCTCCTCTTTCTATGTTCTAATTCTTTTCTACTCACGTGTTGAATAACTGAATTTTTTAAATCAAAAGATGACTTATTACATGAGTATACAATGCTGGAATTTTTCAAAGGGCAGATATGACTTGTTCCATGTCACACAGGACAGTGACATCAAGACTAAAATGTACCTCCAAAAATCTCAGGGATGAAAATGTGGGATGAGTAGTGGCATGCCTATCTACCTTTAATAAACTAAATCCATGCCATAATTATTTAACAGCTTAGAAACGCTTAGTTTTCATATTTCATACCTCATCACCTATTATTTCACCTTTATGAGAGTGGTAGGGATGTACAAACCGTAATATCTGAGCATACCCTAAATCATCCTGAAAGATACTGCTTGATGTCAACCCAGGGAAAGAAAGACTGGAATTGGCAGCCTCCTTTTGATGACCTGTGACCACACTCACATCTCCTCCAGCAACCACCTGTACACGGGAGAAAGATAAAGAGAAAAACACATGTTCATGTGGCTAAGGAGACATCAGTCATTTTTCTTCAAAAAAGGCACTCAGATTAAAACATGTATTTTACTGCCCTTTTAATCATTTCTGTTAACATAATATACAGCTAAAGACGAGGAAATTTCACACGGTCCAGAGGCCTCGACAACTGACAGTAAAAATACTCTAATTCAATTCTACCAAATTCTCTGATGCTTTTCAAACATGCTCTCATATGCAATTAATTTTTAAAGATCTTCAGAATACAAGCCAGTCAGTCACTCACATCACTTAAAATTCTAGCAATTGATCATTTACTACTAAGACCTTTTATTTCTCCCCTCAGATACAAAGCGTGAAACAGTAAATGCATCCGAATAAATGTGGCAGAATGTGTTTCTTACAGACCTTCTTGGAACTCCCAATGTAATCATTTATGTGCAAACAAAATAGTAAATAAAATAATAGCAGGATATTTAAGCATTTTTACTGCCTGAACATCAAAGCTCACGTGTCCTCAAGCTACCCATAGCCTGAATAGTGTGTGGGATAAAAATCTTACCTGCATTTCAATGGAGCCAGAAGCACTTTTCAGTAAGTTAACCACTTTGGTGTGAGTCATCCCCTCAGTGGACATGTTACAGATAGTAACAATCCTATCCCCAACCTGCAAGGGAAATAGAAATAAAGAGCCATCTGCTAAAGCAGCCATGGAGAAAGTGACACCGATACCTGAACAACCATTTCCTTCTCTACCCTGCACATCACAATATACTGTTATCAGCAGTGGAAATCTACCCAAGGAATCCATTAATTCCAAGCAGCAGCAACCATAAAAAGAAGCTGCACATGAAGGTTGAGTTCTGTAGCCTCTAGGGGAAGGGGGAAAATCATTTCTCCCTTCTCTTCATGTCTCCTTGGTGAGACATTGCTTCCTATTGAATGAATACAATATCTGATGTCATTTGAAAACCAGAATGTCTCTGGACATTATTACACACATTAGATGTCACTCTAAGGCAGGGGTGTGAAAACAGTGGCCCAAAGCCAAGCCTGGCCCACTGCTTGTTTTGGTTAATAAAATCTGCTTGGAAGACAGCCGTGCTTATTTATTGGCCTCCACTGGGCAGAGTTGAGTAGATGTAACAGAAACCTGTATGACTCACATGGCCTAAAATATTCACTATTTTGTCCATCACCAAAAAAGTGTTCTGACCCCTATTGCTATGTATGACAATCAACTTTTAAGTGTCAGTCATACATTTAGATATCAAAGGAGACCAAACTATTCCCAATTTAGAGGCTATTTTAACTAAGAGGTGGTTATATTTTGAGATCCTTTTGACAAATGAGACCATGCAAGATTTTACCTTATACGTACTTTAAATGGAATATTCACATGATTTTGCAACTGAACAGTTAGCACAAATTCCACCATAAAGCTCTACATTTGGATAATCCTTCAACTTTGAAGAAAGTTTTGTACAGTTTTGCAACAAGCTAAGTCACATTTATATTGAACTTCTGCAAAATTGATAATCCAATGCAACATAAATGGTTCAGTTTTCAATTTAATCAAGTTAAATCGGCATTTAAACCAATGGAATGTGTAAGGAAAAAACTTTCACCTCATACTGGTATTCATAAACACTTTCTGTTTTCTTTTAACTTTTTCCACAGTTTCAAACAGGTAAAAAATATTAAGAAACAACAGTAAATCTGCCCATTTCATTTACTTGCAAATTTGCATACAATTCCCTATTCTCCTCTCTTTTAATTTTCTTCATCTTTTATTCAAAGCAAGCCCTGCTGTGGCTGGGTGAGCTGGTTCAAAAGCAGATAAAGACATTTAAGATTGCCTGCAACGGGTGGCCAGAGTCAAAGGGTTTATCAAAACTCTTGCCAAATTAGCTCGGGCTACCAGGGCTATTAGTAAAACCTACTCTGAGTTTCTGGGTCTGAGCTGCAACTCCATTTGGGTGCATCATTGCAATAAATATAGGAACATCACCAAGTGGGCTGCCCACTCCTCCAGCAATGCTGATTCCCAGGGAGTCACCAGGCCCCTGTCACGGAAGAGAGAGAATGTTTTGGTCAATGTGATCTTTTTAATTGACTTTTGGTTCCTCTGGCACAATTTTCTATAGTTTATTCCGATCCTCTAGGTGTGAGGGTGGAAAATGAAGCTCTAGAAAATTGCATTACTTTACGTGGACAAAGGTCCTTCGTGCGATTTAGGAAAATACGCATCTGTTCAGGAAGTAAAAGGCATCAAACACACTGAGTGAAAATTTATGTCGTGGGACTGAGAAAGAGCAGGGAAACTGATAAAGAAAAAAGGGCACCATTTCTGGAATCAGAGAGACCTGCGTTCAAAGCCAGGAACCCACACTTACGAATGCTGGGAACCGAAACAAGTCTACTCCTCTCAGTGCATCACTAGATCGTCACTGGCAAAGTGGGGAGGACACCACCTCTCACAGAGGGCTAGAGGGAACATTTAATGAGATGGTGATGGATGGCACAGAGTGTCTCATGAGTGTTCAGCACATAGTAAATGCTCAATAAATCGTAGTGGCTTTTATTTTCTCTTTTGTGCACGGCTATCAGGGAAATCTGTTTCAGGAGGACAGGAAATATCTGTTGAAGGCAAAGGCTCACTTATCAGTATGAGAAGTGAAAGCCTGGGCATTACACTGTGTGGAGTGAGCTGCCGCCATTTTTGGCAATGCAGAATATGCCAACACTGACTTTTCAAACAAGGTACTATGGTCAGGAAATTCAGCCAAGACTGCATTGTGCTGTTTCAACTATGTATAATATGTAATGTTTCAGATGGTACTACTGAAAATGTAAGATAGCTCACAGGAAAATACATGTACAGATGCCTCTGAAGTTAACAAAGCTTGCACTGTTTTCTTTCCCCCCAAGTTACCTTTTTTATTTCAACTGTTCTTAATCCCTGTATTTCAGATGTCACTGTAAAGGTGAAAAAGATACAATATGGTTATTAAAGCATTTTTTATGTCCATTTAAATTTTAGTCAATGTTTGGAGCTGGATGGGACTAAGTGAGATACTCTAATATATATATATATATATATATATATATATATATATATATATATATATATATATATATTTATTTTTTTTTTTAAAGGGTTCTCAAAGTTGCTAGTACACATGATTAAATCTGTCTCACATAGGAACTCTTTACTTCTCCAGTTGGAAAAATGCACATCCCATCCCATTTCTCCCCTCTTATTTTAAGCATTGATTATATAACTGTATAATCTACTTTGAGTGAATCAAGGACAAAATGTGTTTCAGATAGAAAGACAACTGTGCACAGCTGAGAGGAAAAAAGTCACGGGTTCCTTAAAAAAAATTCATGGTCTTAACCACCTAAATTTCTAGAATATTAGTCATATTGCAAACAGAGAATGCCATATGGTTAGTTTCTTAAACTTGAACAACTTTCATCTGATGTTCCAAGCCAAAAACCCTCTGCATCATGAATTTATGTAATTAAAACACAGGAGGATCATACTAATTTTCTCAATCAAAATTTCTGCAATCTTCATAGAAAAAGAAGGCTTCACTTAATGACAGCTTCTGATTTATTGGTGTTACAGTAAACGCACACAGGAAATAAAAATCAACTACACCCACTGGCTTAGTAAGAAAAAATTAGAGGCTCCTGGTTCTAATGTTTCGTATGTCTTGCAGGGTAAACAGCAAAAGGGAAAAGCTGCCATGTTGTTCAGAATTTTTGCCAACACACATCTTTGCACCTGCAGTAGGATACGGAATGATTTGGGGGGGAAGAGAGCTCAGAGGCAAATTTAAAAAGGGAAGGAAATCTGGCCAAAATTTAAACCAGTAAATCATGTCTAAAATATCAAACCATTCTTACATGCATTCTTCTTTGAGCTGCTTTCCAGTGACTCAGATGTACTGGATCCAGAAAGTGGAAAAGTGAATGATGACAGGCTGCCTTCACTCATCTACAAATACACAACAGTTATTTTAGAAAGTTTTGGAACTAATAATGGCCCCTAACCGGACTTATTTCAGAATTCAATTCTTTTAATCTAGAGAGAAATACCTGTTAAGTAACACTGGTATTTGGTAATTTGATGGGACAGTTGAAACAGTTTCTACTGACGTTTTTCTTTCGAAGAAAGAATTTGCCTAGTGACCTAAATAAATTGAAGCTAAAAGGATGGATGAAACTGATTCCAGGCAACCTCAACTTTTAGTGGATTTTCATAATCTCATTCAAGGTAATGCTCTCTAAATTTAAACTGATGTCATACATAGATGGGGACTTAAAATCCACAGAATTAGGGCCAGTCAACAGGACACTGATGGTAGTCATTAAGGGGTGAGTAAGGGGTCTTTAAAGACAGGTTGATGAAAACAGACTTCTATCATCAGAAGACAAGGCTGAGGTGAGGGGCTTGCGAAGTGACGTGAGCTATGTAACACCATATACGTGGTAGTAAGCATCTGCAGTTCACCCACATGAATATTGATACATGTTAGTTATAAAATACTTTAAAAATACATTATCTTGGTAGGCGTTCATATATTAATTGGTTAACTTTTGAGATTATGGAAAAAATGTCAGAAAAAAAATTAAGTTCTTTAGAATACTTGCAAACTACTCAAGAGCTATTAATATACCTTGCTTACCTGTCCAATTTCAGTTCTTGCTCTTCCCTGTTTCAAACTCCACACCCCACTCTCCCAAGTTGCCAGAGGGCTAGGCTGTGTCCATGACCCTGGACAGACCCAGGGCCATTTTTGAGCTCCTTTTGGCACGCAGACGGCATCACCCCTATGAATCCCATAACTGCCTACCTGGCTACTTTGAGAAGGCCTCCTCTCTGAATGGAATGAACCGGCTTTGATTCTTCCGACTTCCAAGGTCACAGTACCTAGAGAACACTGGGGGAATGGTTGCTTTAAGGAAATGTTTAAGTAAAATGCTACAGTAACCTTTAGAGGCACATTTTACTCTTCAAGACTGAGTTTTTGAAAGGCATATTCCTTTTGGAATTTCTACAGGCAAGGATAGCTCCAATGCTTTGCAGAAAGAGGCTTTTCTAAAACATTAAAACTAGTCAAAATAATAACAAAAAGCAACAACACCAAGTGTATGTTTTATGACCTCGACCATTTATATGAAGGTTTCTTGTTTTTTTTTTTGCTAAGGTAATGAGAAATTAAGAATTGAGCAATTATCTCAGGAAACACACTGATTTAGATAGGCCAAATGAACTAAATAATTCAGGTTTAAAAACAAAACCAAAATGGCCGGCCAAGTGGCTCAGCTGGTTAAGAGCTCGCTCAAGAGTGCGAGCTCTGAGCAACAGCGGTTCCATGGCCGACCTGAGCTGAGCTGCCAACAGGTGGCAGGATGGCTCAGCTAAAAAAACAAAACCAATAAAACAACTTGTTTTGCCCTTAATAGCAGATACTCAGACAATTGGATAAACGCTCTATATTTACACTGCACCTGAATAAACTTATTCTATAATACTTAAATAAGCCATACTGCTATAAACACAAAACCAGAATGAAAGATAATTTCCCCACGGCCTTTTACAGGGAGTGCATTTCATCACAGGCGTGCAAAAATGCCATCCAAAGTCTCATGTGGAAGTAACACAAGGAGGTGTTTGCAATGCTAGGTTTCTGCAGTCAGACACACTGGTTTAAACCAGACCATGAGACCTTAGTAGATGTCTACCTTGATAAGTCTGTTAAGCTGCATTTTTAAAATGAAGGCCATTATAGGTCGTTGTGATAAGATAATGCACGTATAGTGCTTATGACAGTGTCTAATGCAAAATAGTAGTTACAGAAATATTGGGCCCTTTATATTATTAAGCTGCTTCTGATAGGGTTTAAGGGATGTTACTCTTAAACACATTGATCATGGGTCAAAAAAGTTTTGAAAGGTCAAAACTTTACCTGGAATATCTATAAGTTGCTTTTGTTTGTTTATTTTTGGGGGACTAGGAGCATATCAAAATCTTGACTCTATTTATATTTCCAGCTTATATAACTGCAGAGGTTAACAAATCCCATATATTAAGTATTCACTATGTAAAGTTATAACTCTTTCATCTACCTACAATATACCTCTTTCAAACTTCAAGGGTATCTATTATAAAAAAATTTTAAGTTAATTTTTTTGTTATAAAAGCAATTCATCCTCAAAATAAAATTTTGCAAAATAAAATGAAAAAAAAAAGAAAACAAAGGATTCCATAGTTCCAATAATTACCTCTTAATTATTGGTTAAAAGGCTTATAAGATTTTATTTTATAGTTGTTTCTACACTGTATATAAATTTTGTCTCACATTCTCTGATGTTTCTTCATGTTAATTATCCTGAACATCATTTTAAACAGATACATTTGCCATGCATCTTTGCTGTATTTACCCAACTTTGCATAGTTGTATCAACTGTGTTGCTTTCAGTTTTTCAGTTATTACAAATAACACTGCAATGAACCTTATGTGCATGAAGTTTTTTGTGCATTGAGGATTATTTATCACTGAAATATGGTCTTTTTCTTATTTTTATTTGAGAAAACATTTTAAATAAAGAGTGGTCAGTACTTATTTCACTGTGATAGCTTGATGTTAAATTCTCCTTCTTCTATACTATGGCACAGACTTATTTTTGGCATTGGATTTTTACCTTTAGCAAAGCAGCAACAGCTTCCTGGGTGGCATTACGGACGTCTTCTCCATTCACCATTAATATCTGGTCTCCCTGCATCAGTCTTCCATCAGCATCTGCAATTCCTCCTTTGACAATGTCTGACACAAAAACTCCAGTGTCATTTCTGCAAACATAATTTTGAATTTCAACATTATCTTTTTTTCAACTGTAACATACGCTTATTTAAAAATTAACATTTTTAACTGAAAATATTACTTTTATTTTTAAGACTTTAAAAGCTTTATTTTAAAGCAACACTAGGCAACATTATTAGAAATAATTTTGATGATAAATAATAGCTTATGTCATAATATTTCATAGATTAAACATGTCTTTCATAAGCATATTTGTTCAACAATTATATGCTGAGTAGAAGTGGCTACTATTACACTCATTTTATGGGTCACACAGCGACTGAATGGCAAAAATGGGATTTAAGAGTCAGGGCAAGGGTGCTAAATCTATTGTTCTTTCTACACCATAATGAAGCCTTAAACAGCTATTGACCTGTGGCTATACAAATATGTTGCTATTATCATCAACATCATTAACATTATTGAAAATGAATAACAAATGTGTATCTTAAACTGAAACCATTTGTTACCCTAAACTTAAGCACTACTGCTGCGATGTCTTTTAAATTAAATCATTATGTACCTAACTTTCATGCAAGGCAGATTTATGCAAAATGAACAAATACTAATTTTATTTCAATCTTTAACTCATAAAACCATAAATAAACCAATAACTTCTTGAGATAAAGGTAACTGTAAGTAGAAATGTTTAATGAAAGCTGGTTACATCACTTATTTTATATTTTTTTTAGTTTCACTTGTTCTTGCCAAGGTCATCACCTCAAACAAGCCATTTCACCATCTGATACTCTACTTTCCCATCTTTGGAATAAAGGCGTTAGAACTTACTGGGTTATATATCTGTTAATATTACTTATATATAAACATTTAAATAAATTAGGTACTGAAATTATGTATATTCACCAATCTACCACCCCAGCCTCTCACTTTATGCTTTCTGTTCCTTTTTGATGGCATACTCTTGTTCATGCTGATCCTTCTTCCTAGAATATCCTCCACCCCTTTTAATAGACCACCTATCATTTATCACTTCTAGCTTCAGCTCAGTACCTCTTTTTAAAGAAGTTTTCCTAATCTATTTTCCTTAAATAGGGTCACTTTGTCCCATTCTCCTTTGCTTTCGTGCATTCTTCCACAATACGTTTCTGTCCCTCATCAGAATTTAGATTCCTTTGTTGCAAGAATATATTTCTCATTTACCAAACTGTGAGTTTTCTGAGACCAGGAGCCATGTCTTATTTAACTCTATTTCCCCAGAACCTAATGTATTTCCTGGCACACAGCAGGTACTCAAAAATACCAAATGGCTTTTTATGTAGTGCCTTCAAAATCCTCCAAAATACTGACTGAAAAATTTCAAAACCAATGTCTCTATTTATTATTTTTTTTATTGTTCGTTTCAGGTGTACAGAACAATGCAATAGTTATCCTTTTCACCCTTTGCACAGGAAACAACCCCCCTCCCCCATCTACGCCCCCCCACCCCCAATATCATGCTTATCTATTACAATTCCATTGACTCCATTCCCACACTCTACTAAACGTCTCGTGACTATATGTATGTATAATTATAGCTGACATACAATATTATTCAACATCAGCTTCAGAAATACAGTGTGGTGGTCAGGCCTCTACACCGACTATTAAGTGGTCTCCCTAACAAGACATGAGTCCATCTGGGCCCCTAAAAATATCTACAACATTATTGATTATATTCCCTAGGCTGTCTTTTCTATCCCTCAGGCCATATTGTAGTTACCAATTTGTATTGTCTCATCCCTTCCCCTTCTCCTTCATCCCCACCCGCTCCCAACTAGCAGCCCTCAATTTTTCCTCTGTGTCTCTGAGACTATTTCTGTTTACATTTCTCATTTATTCAGTTTTTTCAATTTCATGTATAAGTGAGATCATATGGTATTTGTCCTTTTCTGACTTCTTTCACTTAGCATAATGTTCTCTAGTTCCATCCATTACTATTTCCTTCTTCTTTATAGCTGAGTAATACTCCATTGTGTAAATGTACCATAGATTCTTAATCCAGTTGTCTACCGATGGGCATTTCAGTTGCTTCCAAGTCTTAGCTATTGTAAATAGTGCCACAATGAACATAGGGGTGCATATATTTTTTCGAATTAATGTCTTGGGTTTTTCTGGATAGATACCCAAGAGTGGAATTGCTGGGTCATAAGGTAGTTCCATTTCCAGTTTTTTGAGATACCTCCATACTGATTTCCATAGTG
>NW_017732067.1:503515-673436 GCF_001890085.2 Hipposideros armiger
TTACTTCTTTGGTTAAATTTATTCCTAAGTATTTTATAGTTCTTGAAGCAATTGCAAATGGAATTGTTTTCTTAATTTCTCCTTCTGATAGTTTATTATTGGTATATACAAATGCAACTGATTTCTGAATATTAATTTTGTATCCTGCTACCTTACTGAATTTGTCTATTAGTTCCAATAGTTTTTTGATGGAGTCTTTGGAGTCCTCTATATATAGCATCATGTCATCTGCATATAATGACAATTTTACTTCCTCCTTGCCAATATGGATGCCTTTTATTTCTTTTACTTGTCTGATTGCTGTGGCTAGAACTTCCAAAACTATGTTGAATAAAAGTGGAGAAAGTGGACAGCCTTGTCTTGTTCCTGATCTTAAGGGGAATGGTTTTACCTTTTCCCTATTAAGTATGATATTAGCTGTGGGTTTATCATATATGGCCTTTAATATGTTGAGATATGATCCCCCAATTCCCACTTTGCTAAGAGTTTTTATCATAAATGGCTGCTGTATTTTGTCAAATGTTTTTTCTACATCTATTGATATGGCCATATGATTTTTCTTTTTCTTTTTGTTGACGTTGTGTATCACATTAATTGATTTGCAGATGTTGAACCAACCTTGCGTATTAGGGATGAAACCCGCTTGGTCATGATGTATGAGCTTCTTAATATATTGCTGAATTCTGTTTGCTAAGGTTTTGTTGAGGATTTTTGCATCTATGTTCATCAGAGATATCAGCCTGTAGTTTTCCTTTTTTGTAGTGTCTTTGTCTGGTTTTGGAATCAGGGTGATTGTGGCTTCATAGAAAGAGTTTGGGAGCCTTCCCTCCTTCTGGATTTTTTGGAATAGTTTGAGAAGAATAGGTGATAATTCTTTCTTGAATGTTTGGTAAAATTCACTTGTGAAGCCACCTGATCTGGGGCTTTTATTTGTTGGGAGCTTGTTGATTACTGATTCAATTTCCTTGGTGGTAATCAGTCTATTCAGATTTTCTGTTTCTTCTTGAGTTAGCTCTTGGAAGGTTGTATGCTTCTAGGAAATTATCCATTTCTTCCAGATTGTCAAATGTGTTGGCATATAGTTGCTCATAGTAATTTCTTAAGATTTTTTGTATTTCTGTGGGGTCTGTTTTTACTTCGCCTCTTTCAATTCTGATTTTACTAATTTGAGCCCTCTCTTTTTTTGATGAGTTTAGCTAGAGGTTTGTCAATTTTGTTTATCTATCTCAAAAAACCAGCTCTTGGTTTCGTTGATCTTTTGTATTGTTTTTCTGGTCTCTATTTCGTTTATTTCTGCTCTGGTCTTTATTATTTCCTTCCTTGTACTCCCTTTGGGCTTGTTTTGCTGTTCTTTCTCCAGTTCCCTTAGGTGTAAAGATAGTCTGTTGATATGAGATTGTTCTTCTTTCTTTAGACAGGGCCTGCAATGCTATGAATTTTCCTCTTAGGACTGCCTTCGCTGCATCCCATAGATTTTGAGTTGTTGTGTTTTCATTTTCATTTGTCTTGAGATAGCTTTTGATTCCCTCCTTGATCTCAGTTTTGATCCACTCGCTATTTAGGAGCATATTATTCAGCCTCCATGTATTTGTGTGCATTCCAGATTTCTTTTATAATTGATTTCTAGTTTTACAGCATTGTGGTTGGAGATGACGCTTGATATGATTTCAATCTTCTTAAATTTATTGAGACTTGTTTTGTGGCCTAACATGTGGTCTAACATGTGGAAAATGTTCCATGTGCACTTGAGGAGAATGTATATTCTGTAGCTTTGGGGTGAAATGCTCTGAAAATATCGATTAAATCCAGCTGGTCTAAAGTGTCATTTAAGGCCACTGCTTCTGTGTTAATTTTCTGTGAAAACCAATGTCTCTTGATGTTCCTCTGTGAGTGGGCTGGCAATAGCTACCTATAAAACGTTAGCAGTTTATAGAGCACCTACTACTGCTAGTACTCTTTCAACGAATTTAAATTCAATCATTTCCAAAAGGTCATGGTGTTCGCCCTCTTCGGTCTTACCTTTTACCAACGATACTTAATCCCAGGCCTTTGCCCGGCTTCTTCTGCAGCTCAATGGTGAGCATGTCATACACATCCTCCTCTTTGTATGGAGCCTCATCTCTGTAGAGTGTCAGGCGCACTCTTTGTGGTGTTTGTCTCAGGACATTTATGGCTTCATCATGTGTGGCCTTTCTCAAGTCAATTCCATTCACCTGTACAGAAATGGGACACAGACTGTGAGGAATCAGGTGAATTAAGAAAAGTGAAGAAAGGCAGGGGGGAAGGAGTTGGAGAAAAATGAGAGGGAAGGGGAAGGGAAGGAGAGAGGGAGAAAGAAAGAAACAAACACACAAAGACCACTCTCCCCAGGGCAGTCTTCTTTCTGTTTACTATAAAGGTCAAAGACATATCATTCTTTACCTCTAAAATCTGATCTCCAGCCCAGAGTCTTCCATCTTTACATGCTGCTCCTTCTTCATAAACTTCATGGATAATAATGGCACCCTAAGTAACACAGACAAAATACAACCATGCTTTATCCTATTTTCCCCAGGGATGGTGAGCAGCAATGGAGTCAAAACACTGCACTTTATATGGTTTATACCCTCACTGGATCCATATGTGAATTACAGATCAAAATTCAAAGAAAAGTGTAACAATTTTCTAAAAGGCTCAAAAGAGCTTATACTTCTTTCCAATGATTGAAAAGCTTTAAGAAAAAATTATAAAATATATAAATCTTACACACATATATAACATATATATATATATGACATTTCCTACCCACATATGAAATGATTAGATTTTAAAAGCATTTTTGACATTTAGAAAATTTTGCCTACAAATTATCCAATTTTTCAGACTCCTCTCAATATGGGTCTCACCCACCACATCCAGTCAGTAAAAAGGAATTAAAATTTGAACCTAAAGGTCACAATCACAAGTGTAACAGAATTTTGAGTCATTACTGGCTTACTCAAATTAAAAATCCCAATACCCAATTAAATATGTGTCTTACAAATTAAAATAACATGAATGATACGTTTTGTAAGCCTTTATATTTCATTTACTAAAAGTAACAGAAATCTCTCTGATAATGATCTCTGAGGGCTCCCTGAAGGGGCTGCCTGTGTCTCTGTAGCATCTCTGGGTATGTCCTCACCAGCAGGGTGTCAGATCCCCCAACAATGCTCAGGCCCAGCCCTGTTCGCCCTTTGGAAATCTCAATGGTTGTCTCACAGCCTGGGATAATGGGGCAGGTGGCAGGATCAGAAGCAAAGATCGCTGGTGTGGATGACCTGCTTGTATCTAAAAATAAGTTAAAAAAGAAATGAAATACAAATTAAAAAAAAATGATTAGTAGGCGTATACAATAAGCTCATCATACTTGTTGCCTCTAGGAGCGGGGAAATGGGCTCAACTGGGGATAAAGAAGACTTCACCTTAATCTTTTAGTTCTATTTTAAACTACCAAATAAATATGATTAAATCATCGTTAATTTAGGGTGGTAGGCACAAAATTACCTGTTAAATTATTTTCTGCACTATTCTGTATTTTTTAAGTTGCTAGACATACTACGGTTAAAGGAATGAGTGTAGAGAATTGAGTTGAACCTCTAGTTTCATTTTGATATTCTACATTTCACTGGAGCCAAACAAACTACTTACGAAATCATGATTTGTAAAGCTCAGAGCTGAGTTGTGTGGCAGGACCTAAAACATATTCAGTGATGACCACAAAACACAAAGAACATTAACAATTTTGGTCATGGCGCCTGCCTCTCAGGACTTTTTATGTTTTTGTTTTGGTTTTCCTTTTCTTCTTATCTTAAGAGCATACCTTCTTATGTAATCAAATCTGAGCATTATGCAACTGGACTTCATATCTGAGTTTACAAAATGTTGAGATCACTTGCAGTGTCTTTCCTTGATGTTTTATAAATTCAGATATGACATACTGGTACATATGTGCTCAGAACTGAATAGATAATAACAGGTGATGAGAAAACAAAGTAAATATAATTTCACACCTTATTTTATTAGAGTCTTCATATCATGCATTTTATGATATACCAAAGAGCATACAGCAAATAGCGTTTTTGGGAGAGCTGGGACACTTAGTAAAGTAACTTTAGACATGATGGTCTCTGTTTAGAAAATCAGAGACAGACTATTTTCTTGCTTGTGAAATGGTAAGAGCAGGTGTACGATATTTTCTTTTATGCTACGTTTTCATTTAGCATTTCATATTTTTATAGACAATGCTATTTAGGGATCAACATAAAATTGGAAATGAGAAAATTTCCATACAGTTTTTTAACAATTCAGTGAACAATTCAGGCTTCCTAAATAAAGAATCACTTTCATCAGATATATAGTACTTTAAGACTTTTTTGTCCAACTATATTACAAATGTTTTAAACTGCTGTTTCCTTAAAAACCTGTCAAAAGAACTGAATGTTGCAGTTTGGATGCCAAAGAGATTTTATTTTTCCCCCAATTGAAGAAAAGCCAATGTGTTTAAGTACTTTTTTTTTTTAACGCCGCAAAGCTTAAAACATATTGTTTTATTAAACACCATTCTAATTTTCACCAAAAAGTATCCTGAAGAAGTAATTTGCATCAAGATACTAGACTGACATTTTAATGATCCATGCAAATGCTATCCCTTCGTCCACATACAACCATTTCATTGACTTTCACAGTATCTACTATTACACCCAAATGACAGGACTCAGATCAACTACAGATGTTACTGCAATGATTAACATTTTTAAGAGTTTTTCATAGTGCCAAGCACTGTTGATTCCACTGGTGAAGTGGTATCACTGTCTTCAATTTACATTGTATCCACTTAGTACATTCAGGCTAAGAGAAGTTAAATTACTTGCTCAGTATAAAACAGGAATGTACAAAATGATGTTTCTAACTCATTAATCAGATACTTGGAATCATAGATTCCCTTAGCAAAAGGTCCTTGGAGAGGAGAGTACCACTCTCTTGTTTTAGAGTTGAAGAAGTTGAGGCTCAGAGGGGGTGGGTGACTTCCTAAGACCCTAAGGCCGATCAATAGACAGCACACAGATCCATTGCTAATGGGCACTGCTCCTTCTCTTTAGACCATCCTTTCACCAAAGAGTGCCCTAACTAACTATGGCTTTTCAAACACCGAGCCCCAGGCGGGCAGCTGGCTCCCCAGTAGAGACCCACTGCTGAGACTGTGTGTGCCAGGCATGCAGGACTCGCATGAGACCAGGTCTTACTTCGGATGGGCTCCGGTTCTGGGGAGCCAGATGGTGGGACCATCGGAGACAGGGAGCTGTTCTTCTTTTCCCCATTGGCTGTCCCCACTGCTGAATCAAGAGTCTGGGAATCTGGATTTGCAGCATGAATTGTAAGTTTCACCATTGTCTTTGCTGTTTTCAGAAGGCTGATAAACTGTCAGGGGGTTGGTGTGGAGGGAAAACAAAATTCAAAGGCAAATTAATAGACTTATCCAAATAAGTCACTACCATAGTTGGAATCTAAAACTATCTATAGTTTGGAGAAGAATCAGAGGCAAATTCTTTCCTTGTCAGGACTTGAGGGGTCAAGGAAGAATGGGTTGTACTTTCTTTCCAGTTTCTCCAATTGCCTGATATTAAGGCAACAGTTAATTTCTACTATAAGCCTAGTTCTGTCCTTACTCTTCCTTACATAAATACAGGGTCTTCAACTTTGCATTTCCAATCAGTCTTGTCCAATTCTCTGGAACCCTACCACCTTAGAAGATATATGGGGTATCTCACCTACTTCCTGACTCTACAGAGAATCTAAAGCAGCTTATAAATTTTTAATAAAATGGAAAACACTTCTGTTAAAAGCAGGATAAGGAAAACTATGCAACAGAAGAATCAAGTCAAATGGAAAGTTAGAATATAAACATATGAGTTAAAGAATCCAACCTATACAATTATTAAAACTGAATTAAAAAAACTGATTTAAGCTTCTTGTTGGCGAGTGCAGAAATGGAAACATTACACACTAAATCTCAAAAGAAGCTCACCTTTTTTTCCAGCATTGATGTATGAAAGGCCTGAAGTGAGACTCCTAAGTATTATGATCTTTTTTGAGGAGGAGGAAACTCAGGTACAAATAACTGTTAACCCCATCAAAAGTTATATGTTTAATGACTGAGTCCTAAAATTTGTTTACAAAGCAATATACACAGTGGATATTTATGGGAGCAAACATTCATAAAAAAAAAACTATTACTTTGGTCTTAACACTAAGTTAACTTTTGTTTAGAAGTTTCATTTTCCTAAGGGAAAATGGAAACGATATTTATGAAAAATGCACACTGAACACTGAATTTATCAGGCAACTGAAAATAGCTCAACATCACCTTGATTAGAACATACAAATTGGAGAACTTCCAAATAATCCCTTCTTTCTTAGAAGAGGTATCTGTCTAACATAGTGACATAGCTCTAATTCCCTACCATCGACCAGACACACCCACCCCAACTCACCCCACCCATCTCTGCGTGCGCACGCACACACTACCTCACATGCATATGCACACTCACACTTTAGCCATGGCCAAGGATGAGTCACAGTAACATTTGCTTTCTTTGGAAAAAGTACCTTTTCAACAGGATAGCCAACAACAACTTCATCATCAATAGCCAAGATCTGATCTCCAACTTTGAGCCGTCCATCCTAAATGGAAACACGGAAGATTCTGAGTGATTATGCAGAAGTAACTTCCTTCTCCACCACTTCTGACAGGGAGAGAGGTAAAGCCTCACCTTGGCTGCTACCCCATGCTCTGTTAGGCTCTTTATGACGACACCGTTGAGTGTATCTTCTTCACTAATAGCAATGCCCAAACCCCCTTGATCCTAGAGAAATAAAAACCAGAACACTCAGGAAACTCGAAAGAGATCACATTTGTCCAAATGGAAAGATATAAGGCCATAACTTCTGAATGTCACCTTCTACCCAAGGGCTAGAAAAGCGTAACTGTTCTAATGTCCACTATCAGAAATCTTTTTTTTTTAACAAATTTTCCAATTTTGTTTAATGGGAATAAATTTTCCATCAAATATTCAAATATTTTCACTCCTCCCATATATCTATTTTTAATATCTTCAGAATATTTTCACTCCTCCCATATATCTATCTTTAGTATCTTCAGCATATATCAGGGATGCCAAAAACATGAAAATGCATACAAATGGACACTTTGGTCAGTGTTGCTCAAGCAGTAGTTCGCCGTAATCTGAAGTGTCTGGACACTGATGGTAACCACTTTGAGCACCTCTTGTAATTGCAGAAGTCAAACGTGACTTATATTCATCTTTTGTTATCCGTATATATTGAGCATTACAATTTTAATACAGTTTTCCTTTCTTAAAATTTCTTAAAATGTGTATATTTCTTTAGCACCCTCTGTATAGCCAGTAACATATCTCTAGCAACTTTAGCAAAATATCCAGAGAACAAAAGTGCATTCAATAATTTCATGAACATACAACATCTGAGAATTTAGCTGTGTGTCACTGCCTAAGTCATTCAAAACCAAAGTATCCCCCTGCTTCCTCCTTCTGGCCTACAGCTTAGGAATAACCACCAAGACGGACCCTTCACCCCTTTCGGCGCCCTTCTTCCTGTAGCAGACACACTGAAGTCACTGCTGCACGCTCTGTCCTTTCTGGGGCTGAGTACACAGAGCTCTTTCTCCAGGGACTTGTGTTTTGATCTGGTGCAGAGTGAAAATGCTCTCAACTCTAAGCCCAAAGACCTGCCCTGAGAACCTGCCAAGTCTACAGAGCTACAACCTACTTTGTTTATATTTTCCACATTTTCTTTTATCAAAACCAAATGTTCAAAATACCGGCTTTTACCTTTCTTTCATGCTTACATTCGTAGTATTAAAATAGGGGTTTGGACATTTTCGTTCTGGCTAGAGCTAGCAGCATTTTTCATTATAGTTTCCATCTAGGGAAATGTAAAGCAAAAGAAAGAAAAAGGGAATCTCGTCATGGTTCTTCTGAGTCATATATGTGAGAGCCACGCTTGCCATTGGGGGGCATTTAGGATCATGACCATGACAGTGACGTAAGGCTTCACCGTCATTTTAAAGATTACCAACATTGCGGCTTTTCTGAGGTAGATTATTAATGCTTGACAACTTGCAGACTTCACTGTGCAGCTCTATACCACCACTCTCTTTGCAGGCAATCAGTTATGTGTATAAGATAAAACTATGCTTTTACGGTGGGTAGAGCTCTGTTCTAATTTACTTTCTGTCTAGCTGTAGAAAGTTGGGTAAGAGATTTAACACCTCTAAACCTCAATTTTCTTACCTAAAACAAAAAGGAATAATACTACTTGCCCAACAACAAGGTTGCTATAAGAATCAAGGGTAATAAGAAAGGGGTTGAAAGTGTGATGCTTTATACAAAGGTGCTGTTCTTCTGCTATTAACTTCACGGGATATAATCAAATCTACTTCAACATGCCAGTACACAGAAACCCTGAACCCTGATCTCGTAGCCAAAGAATCAGGTATAATGAATAAAAAGGTCAATGTACTACCAAACTGACAAAATCCCATTGTCAATGCCAAATGTAAATAATCTAGTTACCCTCTATTTGAGATTTTCCACACTAATAGTCTTTCCTATTATTACAAAGGAACATTTGTTTGAATAAGTAATACTGCGTATCTACAATGATTGTATGTACTCAATTCTAAGATTTGATTCTAGTAGTGTCTATTCATTTAACTGTAGTCAGGAAAGTACTTTGCTAGTACAGTAGCCATTTGCTGGTTGTTCACCTAACACCCATTCTCATCTTACTCCTTTATACAAACTCATAGATTTTTGTTATTATATCCAGCCCTGTTCCACTGCTGCCTCAAACAATACACATGCCTCGCCTCGCCTCGCCTCTCTCTGCCTATGTTTTAGCTGGTGGTTTCAAATATGTTCACAAACTCTGATATTCCTCCATGCATTCCTCCATTCAACAAGGGGATCCTGAGTGTGGGCGGGACTTGATGATTTGATTGCAATAAACAGAATAAAGCAGAAGTTACGGTGTGCAATTTTACGACTAGGTCAAAAAAAGGCATATAGCTTCCTCCTTGCTTTCTCTTGGATCATTCGCACTGAGGGAACCCAAGCAGCCCCATTGACAGGAAATAAGGCCTTTTGCCAGCAGCAATTTGAGTAAACCATCTTGGATGTGAATTCCCCTGCCCCATTCAGGCCTTCAGACGACTGCTGCCCCGGCTGGCAGTGTGTAGGCAACTGTACAAGAGACTCTGAACCAGACCACCTAGCTAAACTGCTCCCAAATTTCTAAACCACAGAAACTGTGAGATAATAAATGTCTATTATTTAAAACTGCTAAGTTTTGTGGTAATTTGTTATGTAGCAATGGAAGAGTAGCTACAAAGATAAAGCTTGAATGACATAAGTCAACTGCACAATTCTCTTCTGTGGCCATAGTCCCCAGCGCAGGAGTAGGCATGTGAACAGAACTGATTCGATTCAGATGAATCTCAGGACTCTGGCTCCCAATTCTGGGACAGTTACTAGCTGGCGGCCATTTAAAATCATGAGCAAGACCAGCCTTGGGATAAAGCTGACACTGTGCAGGGAGAGGTAAAGAACTGGCTCTTGATGATACCGTTGAGCCACAGGATCAATTATCCTTGAAAATTGTTGACCAGGTACTTGAATCCATAAATACCCTTCTCTGATTAAGCCTGAGGAATTAGTCATTCATTCATTCATTCGCTCACTCACTCATTCACTCTTATTTGCAACAGGCAGAGTCCTAAAAGGAACAATAATGAACACATCTGTATGTATAATATGCCCCAATACCACTTAGAATACTATAAAAATAAATATATACACATCTAATCTATTGATATCAAACAAGCAGGATGACATTTAAGTAAGGATAGTAGGGTGTGAGTGTGCAATTTCTTTCCTAACTGCTCAATTTTCAACCTACTTCTACCATAGTGTGTGTGTGTGTGTGTGTGTGTGTGTGTGTGTGTGTGTATACCTTAACAAAAAAAAGATCTGAGAAACATCTTTCAGAGCTAGTTATTAAAGTACACAATACAGGGAATATGAAACAAATTAAGGAAATATATTTATGAAGGAACAATTGTATAATTAAACAGCTAGAAAAGCATAAACAAGAATTAAAAGTGGGACTAAGCTAAACAAACTACTATGATTATCAGGAAAATTAGTGTGAATAGGAAGATTCCCTACAATTCAGAAGAGAAACTCTTAGTTGTATTTGAAGACTTTCACCATATAAAATTGAATGGATATGGAGCATATCTTTGACAATCATGTCACCTGCTTTGATGTATGTACTATCCTAGGGCAAAATGTCTTAAAAATAAATCTTTAATCAAAATATTTTGTCTGTTGAATTGAACTAGTATTTCAGTTAGCCATTGAGGGTTCAGATTATATACATTATAAACATTTTATACTTATATTTTCCCACTTAAAAAATGGATTAAAAAGGAATAAAAAGAACTGACAAGTCAAGACAGTTTCTACAAAGTCAAAACAGAACGATACATGACCTGTGATTTTAGTTTCTCTTTAAACAGTACAACTATTCTCTCCTTCCTGAGTCTCCTGATCGCTAACATCTTTTCCCTTGTGCATACACTGCAGGTAAAGAGCATTAATTCCTTCTTCCTCCCACACACTTATTAGAAACTAAGGTACACAATACTATATAGGATAATGGGACAAAGTATAAGAGTTACTTCTCTAACAAGTGTGTGATTTACATGTATAGAAAATATACTCACATGAAAGTTTACTGCAAGATGCATGCCCTTGGGCTGTACATGGTTACATGACAAATAAATGAAGTCATTAATAGTAAGTATTACATAGGCCAGAATACTGAAGAAATGTTTCAAAATAAACAGAGATGAGATTAAACTAGGTCTTGAGTTATATAGGATTTAGATAAGCTGAAAGAAAGCAGGACAATTCCAAGTGATATAAGCAAAGGCAAGGGCAGGTGAAATCTCAAAGTAACCTCCATGGGCTTTTGTTTCACATCAGTTTGAATAAAGTGGACGATTCATAAAAGGAACATACCATATTTTGCTGTGTATAATGCGTACTTTACCCAAATTTGTGAGGGAAAAATATGGATGCGCATTATACATGGATAGTACTAATCCCGTATCTTTATAAATGTTTTGAATTCTTTTATTTATGCGTATGAGTTAAAAGTGTAACTCTAGAAGTCAATAATGATATCCATATGCAAAATACTACCGTGGAATTTGATAACTGGTTTTGTTGAATTTACAAAGAACTTTCAATGACAGTAATTTTGGCCAATTCAACGAAATGAAATGAAGAGTGACATACTGTTGTCCACAGAGTAAGTGACTCTGACTTGATAAGATAGGTGATGCTGACCTTATTACCATAGGGTGAAGAGCACGACATTTCTCTTCCTATCCTTTAGGTGGGAGCTAGCAATCTAGCTGATGTTTTTACAACAATCATTGGAAAATCCCTGGGAAAATTAAAACGAAAATATTTTTTTCCCTGCAAGTTTGGGCCAAAAACATAGGTGTGCATTACACACAGGAGCACATTATACACTGCAAAATACGGTATTAGGGGTTTTAGAAAGATAAATGGGGCCCAATCACAAACTGAAATGGAATGGAAATGGGACTTGGAAGTAGAAGAGCAGAGTTTAAGTTCTAGCCCTACCATTTGGAGTTATGGAAACTGTTACAGGTGGGGAAAGGAACAGCATCTCAGAGGGTTGCTAGTAGCAAATGACACAAAACACACATGTGACTTTAACATTAAATTATTTGAAGTTCTTCAAGTTCTTGGATTCCTCCATTGCAAAGGGAAGTGCATATAATCGACACCTGCTGATTAAATCAACAGGAGGCTAAAGGCAGAGACCAGCATTTTAATTTTTTTTTTCATTTTTTTTATAGAGCAAAGGAAACTTGTGTTAGCTTCAACAACAACTGCCCCGCCAAAAGAAACACTTATGGGGGCCGGCCGAGTGGCGTGTTGGTTAAGAGCTGGCTTGGGACACCAGCTCTGAGCAGTAGGGCCCTGGTTTGGATCCCACATGAGGACCAGTGACACTGCACCCTACAGCTCGACCTGGAGCTGGGCTGCTGTGAGTCGCCGCCAGGGTGTAGGCTGCAGCCCCTGCTGCAGTGGGCTGACATAAGCTACTGTGAGTGGCTGGCAGCCAGAGTGAGTGGCCAGCAGCCAGTGTGAGCTGCCAAGAGCCGCCGTGAGCAGCCGTCCAGAGGCCGGTGACCCATCTGCCTCACCTGGGAAGAGCGCAATGATAATACCAACATGGGTCAGTGAAGCGACGTCCTCTACAACTAGACTGAAGAACAAAAAGAACAGCAACTTGTCTGTTTCCCTTCTCCCCGATCCCCCAGCGCTGTTACCCTCCCCCAATTCCCCAATAAAATCTTTAAAAAAAAAAAAAAGGAAAAACTTATGCAGGAAGCTCCATTTATAGAAGAGGAAACTGGGGCCAATAGGAGTAAGTGACCAAGTGATATGTTGAAGACCATTAATAATGGCTTCTGTTCTTTTCCCTCTCTACCTGCAACATGAATTGTCCATAAGGACTTATCTTGAATGAATATTTAGGGTTATCTACTGCAAAAAAAAAGGAAACCAAATCAATAAAGTCATAGTATATTTTTTTCCCCTAAACACAACAAAGTCTGACCATGTGCCAGGCATTATACCAACCTGTTTATAAACAACTCACTTGATCTTCACAATTACTTACATTGAAGATCATATAATCATCTCCAATTTACATGTGAGAAAACTAAGGTAAAGGAAGATCACACCATGTGTCCAGCGTACACCTGATGAAACAAGGATTCACCCAGACAGACGGCGTCTGCAGCGCAGGCCTCAGGCTCCACGCTGTCCTGCTCAGAGCTGGCGAGCGGCCCACGGACGGCTCTCCTTTCCACCCACAGCCGTTCACGGCCAGACTCTCCTATCCCCCCAGCCCGCCTCCTGCCTTCTCCTCCTCCCTGACATTTCACTGCTCTCAGCTTCTCCTCTTGCTCCTCCACTGCCCACCTGTGGGCCAGCGTGAGCCTGTGGCATCTGAGAACACTTACAGGTCTCTATTCAGCAAACCACCTCTTTCAAGTGGTCATTTGAACCTGTGGTTCAGATCTTTTCAAAAGCAAATACCTCCTTGATGTCTATCAGGGAAACTTCTAGTTATGTGAACATTCAGTTTTATGAAGGAAAAAAACGGTAACGTCTGCCTCTTTGTTCTTTTTATGTCCCCCATAGTAGGTCCTTGGTCAAGAAATCAAAAGGGAGGCTGTGAAATTTCATACCTTGATATCATAAAGGCAGGCGAGGCTTGGTCCCTGATAAAATATCAATCCGCACAGAGGTTCTCACACTTCAGCGTGCACTGGCATCACTGAGAAGGCTTATTAAAAACACAGGCTGCAGGCCCTCCCCCACAGTTACTCATTCAGTAGGTCTGGTTGGGCCCCAACATCTGCATTTCTAACAAGATCCCAGGTAATGCTAAGGTTGCTGGTCTGGAGACCACAGTTTTGAGAATCAGTGAGTTAGAACACTGGTGTGAAGGCAGTCACATCATTTCACTTCAGTTCAAAGCAGATTTACCTTGGGAAGCTCCACGTGTTGCACATTTTTAAATGAACTGAGGTCCACAGCTGCAGCGGCAGTAGTAACACTTGGTTCAACCTGACAGAAGGAAAGAAATGGCAAAACAGGCCAACTGAGTGTTATGCAGTTTTGCTTGCTTAAATATAAGGACCACTTTAATAAAAATTATTTCATATACTGGAATCCAGTACTACTATTTTTAACATTTTATGACACTTAGGAACAGTCCATTTTCTTCAAAATGCTAATAAGGTGTGATTAGACAGCGATTATTTTAGAGCACAGAGACACAAGTGGTTCTCGCAAGCCACCTAGATTTACTCTATAATGAAATCTACTAGCAACCCAGCTTCCAAAGAGTGAAACGCATTGACACATAGAACATCAACAGAGGTACCATTCACTATTCTTTATTGTGTTAGTCATCAAGTGAATTCAGGAGCCATTAAATGTTTTATCTGTAAATTATTAAAATACCCCATTTTCTTAAGGGACATATTTGGCACAATTCATATGAAACTAAAATTTTCTCCTTTATAATCTTGAAAAAACCACTTGATTCATTTTACCATACTGAGCAATGACTCTGTTCATCAAAGTGAGGCAATGATTAGTAGATCTATCTAACGTATAGATAAGCCCAATGTTTATCAACTCATTTAGGAAAGCGTTTCTGTTTCTACACCTTTTCTCACTGATAATCATCATGGCTTCTCTAATTTTAAGCTTTTCACTCTCGAGCACCTCCTCCTAGTCATCCTAAACATTTATCCAAAGGACAGAACTCCCACCAAAAATTCTCAATTGTTGATCACTCTCTAGTCACTGCCTTCTCTTTCCTAATTTCTTCCCCATCACTTGCTTTCTCAAAAATCACTAATAATCTCCTAACTGCCAAGTCCAATGGACTCTCTTTATGCATCTCACCTGACCTCTTTGCAGCACTCAAGGTTGTATTACAGCATGCACCCTTCTTGAAACGCGCTGTCCTCACCTGCCGTGCAACATGCCTGCCGGGTTCTGCATCGTCTTTGACCACTGTGTTAGCCTTCCTCTTTATTGTGGATATTATGTGATTCTGACCTTGGCCCTGTTCTCTCAATGTTCTCTGTAGGCAAGAGCCTCGGCTTCCATGACTAACAAATAGCAATTCTGCACCTATGGGGATTCAGCTCTAATCTCTACACCAAATGTCCCAGTGTATACCTCTACTTCACTCTTAAGCTGCCTCAAATAGATCTGTTCTGTTTTTACAAGTATCTGTTCCTCTCTTCAGTTTTTTTTTTTTTTCGATTTTGGTAGAAGTCAGCCACCTATTAAGTCACCAAGACAGACGCCTGGAAACCTTGTACATCTTATCTGTTTCACCCACTAGCCTATTCCCAGCCCAAAGAACAGTAACGGGTACAAGGCAGATAACCAATAAATATTTGCTGGGTAAGTAAATGCTCAACTACTCATTTTTCCTCAATGAGTACATTTACTTGGGGATGAAGTAATGTCAGTTTGGGTCCTAAACATCTGATGTAACCATTCCCTTTTTTTTTTTTGCTTTTTTGGGGTTTTTTTTTTTTGTATTAGTTCAGGACCTCTTATCTTTTTCCTGAATCACTCTGATAATTTTCTTACTCGTTTTAACTTCTCTTTCTGGCAACTTCTAATTTTTCTCTGCACTATTTACAGAGCTTTTACAAATACAATCCTATTCTTTGAGCTCCCAGCAACATGGCCTTGAAAACAAAGTTTTCATCATATTCTCATGATCTGACCCTGCATACCTCCTATCTCAGTGACTCTTTCCTCACCAGCTCCACGTTCCCTGACTCCACTGTTCACTATGCTCTGTAGTTTTTAATTCTCTGCATTTGCCAGGGCTCCCCAATTCATGCCCTCTGCTTACAATGTTTTTGTCCGCAAGTCTCCTAATTCCAACATATATTTTGTGTGTAGACTCCTCAATAAAGTCTTATTCTCATTACCTCCAGAGGCAGAACTGATACCTGCTCTTCTGTGTCCATTATCCCCTACATACGCCCTCCTATTAGCCTTCCTGTAAGCAGTGTGCTTTTTACCTGAGTGCTTGTACTAGGCTATAAACTCTGTGGGGGCCAAGGCTATGACTTTTCATCTTTGATAGCTCTATAAGGGTTCTATAATTGTTAGCTGAGTTAATAAATGGTATATCAAGCAAATGGTCCCAGAGAAACAAACACAAGCTGCATACCTCCTTCAGTTGAAGATTCACTGAGGTAGACGGTGAAGGTTCTACTGTATTTCCAGGACACACGGCCATCTGACTTACTGCATCCTTATTTCTGAAAGAAAATGCATTGACCTGTCATATCAAAATGGTGCATTTTATCTTCATTCTTTTACTTGAAGGTGCAGAAGGATTACTAGAGAAAATTCTGTAACCCCAAAGACCCGGCACTATAACACTCATGTGTTTATAAATGTTTTATTTTCATTCAAAAGAACTCAGAGTTGAAAGGCTAAGAAGTATTTAGTAAAGCAGAAACAGAAAATGCTCACCTGATAAAAATTATTTTTACTTTAGAAGGGGCACATTTAATGATTGATGAAGCATTCTGATGACTTCTTCCATATAAAATTTGACCATTGATCTATGAGAAATAAATATCATTAACTGAATCTGGAATTTTAATTATATAAATTGTTATCATCCTATCTAGCTAACGAAAAGCACAATTTTTCTTCCTTTAAAATATTACATTTATTTTCCTTCCCAGAACATGAACTTGTCTTTGATGGTGAGTTAAGAAGAGTTCATGTTAAAGAAAACCAACATTATAATGATGTCAAACAGTCTGATCTCCATGGACTAAAAGAGGCAACACTTGGACTTATTGTAGGAGAGTAGAGAGTAAATTTCCTGGCTGTCATGGGGCTTCAGTGTGCTTTGTACAAAGCATTTGTGACCTGCTCAGGACATCCTGGAAAAATCCCCTGTGAAATTTTCTAGTTAGTCTCAATACTCAGGCCCTGGGCACAGGCCACTGGGAGAAGCAATGCGAATAGATTCAGGATTTGGGCAGCAGAATGTGCCTACGCAGCATGGTATCTAATGGAAACTGCCAATCATCTAGTCATTTCACCATTGCTAACTGAACCTTCCTAGCCAATAGAGAAACACAGAAGGTACGAGGAAGACTATTAAGGCAATATAAAAACATGTGGATCCCAACCTATAGGAGGCAAGGACAAACAAAACAAGCAAATACAATTCTAAACACTCTAAACTATGACCCACAAATTTATTTTGTTTGGTGGGCTGAGTTACAGTTTTTATTAATTAGCATTAACCTTGACCCCAACGCACCCAACATCTGTCATTTCCACCATTAGGGTTTTAACTTCCAGAATGTCCAGTGGGTCAGTCTAATTACTGGGGAGTGAATGGTCATTTGGCTTTTCAAAAGCTTCTAATAAAAATGCAGCACACACAAAAAAATATTTTTGAAGTGTGTGATCTTTATTACTGTCTAGGGGCAAAAGTAGTCTCTGGTGCTACACAGTCATGACCTTTTCATGGAAATTAATGGGAACATGGACTCTACTAAGTAGAGATTAGGTTTAGAGCCAAATTTGCTGCCATGCATCAATTTTAATAGGCGAATTACAGTTTTCTCCGTTACCATATGAGGCCCAGGTGGACTTTCTGAAAACTAATGATTCCACTGCACCGATTCAGCGAAAGTAACCTCAGCACTTTCCATCAGAACTTACCTCTAGAAGCTCATCTGCAATCTGTAATCGGCCATCTCTCCCGGCCGCTCCGTGTGGATCAATCCCCACTATAAAGACACTCATCCTGGATCGGTCTTTGTTCCCAGCAAGACTTAGACCCAAACCACTGCGGCCTTTCTCCAGTTCAATCATATGCAGCTCACCCATTAGGGTTCCGTAACGGTCTCTGATATTTTCTACACACAACAACATCATCATAGATATTGAGAGTTAATTCATAACCAAATGCTTTACTATGGAAGGCTATTTAGAATAACCTCAAAAGGGCATTATTTGTACCAAAATAATCCTTGGCAGTTAAAAAGCTAAATAGACTGGCCACCTGGCCATCAAGACTGGTTTCCTGGAATACCCAAACTTTGAGGAACCCTTTTACATCCAGGGTACAGAGGGTGCAATGTCTGATTCATCGGTTTACTTGGGGTTATCATGTCCAAGAGAGATTCACGTTGACATGCTATGATTAAAAAAGAAATTTAAGGGCCGGCCGAGTGGCTCAGTTGGTTAAGAGCTCGCTCAAGTGTTTGAGCTGAGCAACAGCGGTTCAATGCCCGGCCCGAGCTGAGCTGCCAACAGGTGGCCGGATGGCTCAGCTAAAAAAAAAAACAACCCAAAAAAAACAAAAAAATAAATTTAATTCATCATTTGCAGGGGAGAACAGAACATCCTGAGTGTTCGTCTTCACGTCAGTAGAAGCTTTCTCCTACACGAGAATTACACGAGAATCCACAATGTGTGTCACATCGTGTTGGGCAGTTGCTTGGCCCATGTGTCCAGAATAAAGGAAGTAGGTTTGCTTGCTGCACAGAGCCATCAGGCCAGAACAAACTGACGTACCTGCCCCAGCTTTCAGACACATGTCCTACACAGATGAGGCCCTTCATATCTGCCATCCCACAGGTTCAAGAGGTAGGATTTATTCTTTAATTGAAGAACACAAGGCCAAATGTAGGTGCCACAGGCCCAGGTGAGCCACCAGCCAGTGGCAACCCCAACTGCTGGGCACATGAGCAAGCCATCTTGGAGACCCAGTCCCAGTGAGCCCAGTCAATGAGAGCACCTTGACAGATTAATAATATTGTACATTATCTTCTTAAGCCATTAAGTTTTGGGGTGGTTTGTGACATGACAATAGGTAACTGAAACATTTCATTTGATGTTCTCCTCAGAGTATGCTCTGGCCACCTTGATGGATTAGCAACGTACTCTAATTTCATTGAAAATAGACTGAGAACTGTTAACTTTACAAATCATCTCAGATAACGTTACTATATGACTGATGTCATGTATTCTATATTGATTCTTAACTGTATCAATTTCATGAACAGTAATTTCCTGAATCCTTCTAGAATCTGGCAACACAACTTTCATATTCTGTATTTCCTAAAAGCACCTGCCATAGCTTTCTTAAAGAAAATAATTCTCTTTCTAAAACGAAACTTTTTAAGCACTGACACACTTATAACTTTTGACTGAATTTTTATATTTCCCTGTAAAATGATTTATTTCCTTAGAAAACAGAGACACCCCAGTGACCCTAATACCAGCTGCCTTTCAAGGCTTCCTGTGGGTCACGCACTGTGCTTAGCATTCCTCAGACGTTATCTATTTTAATGCCATCAACGAAGTAAGAACTGCATTTTAAAAACAGAAAGAAATCACCAGGCTAAAACTTAGAGGTGATTAAACAACGTGCCAAATGCCCAAAGTTTTCATCTCGACCATTATTCTATAATATTACCATCCTAGTACAGAAAATACCCAAAGTCAAGGCATAATATAAACAACGATCCGATTTTACAAGGAGGCTTCTGAGGTCTACAGAGGAGTGATGACTTGTTCAAGACCACAGGCTGCTGATCCAGTGCTGGCTTCTGAGAGAGTGCCCAGCCCTCTGATTCTCAGACAAATGGCAAAGTGGGCTTTAACAGGAATGCAGTCTTGACGGAAAGCAGGGAAATGACTTCATGCCTCTGGAATGTGTGTGGTATTCAAGAAAAACAAACAGTATTTCCCCCCACACACACACAGTATTTATAACTAACGCTGAAACATCCTCATTCATCCAGGGCATAAGCCTTGAGCATCGCAGAGGTATTTTAATACCTCTTATCCTTCAATGTATTACAAAAAGACAACTTACTCCAGCTGTAACCAAACTCATCCTCTTTGTCCATGTCTTCTGAGGTTTTGCTCGCAGATGACTGTGCATGATCACCGCTCATTTCTGCAAATGCCGACAGAGGGGGTGGAGGCACGCTGCACAATGGAGCCTTTTCTGGCTCTGAGTCTGACTGACTGGGTGCCTGTGGGAACAAGAAGAATGCCGTGGGTATGTGCAGCCTCAGGAAGGAAAAAAATAAGGAAAAGAAATAGAGAACAATGTCAAAAACAGAACCAAAATAACTGGCTTTACAATATCTGACACATAAATAATAAAAAAAGTGTGTGTGTGTGTGTGTGTGTGTGTGTGTGTGTGTGTGTGTGTATAAATGGTAGATAGGATTCAGGTAAAGTTCAGAAAAACAAAGTGTTATGTTCAAAGTACAATTCATTAAACTGTTATTTGGCAGGTTAAGGTGACAAACTATTCAATTTGAAGGCTTAAATAATTTAAGGTGAAAAATTGTACAAACTTCCCCTTTTGGAAAAAAAAATTTTCATTCAAAAGTTATACATATGCAGCGGTCTGGCTAAGATTTTGGGGGATCTAGAAAAGTCTTCCAAGAAACTAGAATAACAAAGAAGTTAATTTATCAATCCAAGAAATTCAAAACTTGTTAGTGAGACTTATGATTTTTTTCTTGCTACCTGAATCCTCTCTCTGAGTGACTTTCTCAACAAATCCATGAAAACGAGCATTACACATGCAGGTTCATCTACCAGGAGCCAGTTTGTCAGCATAGAGCGCAGGTCAGCTCTGAGGGGCTAGTTTTAAGGGACAACACTATACTAACCCCTTGCAAAGACAGCTCACAAGGTGAATGAGAAAACATGAGAAAATACTTCATATAAACCCAAAGTGTGGTATACTTGCTGCCATATAGGTCCTATTCCAGAAAAATGGACTTGGTATCATCAAGTTCTTCTATTACAGATTATTGAACGGAATAGTAGAGTTTGAAAGGACCTTAAATCACTGAGTTCATTTTATTTATTTTGTAGATTAATACCTGAGGCTACGAGAAGTGAGAGATTTTGTGATTTTTTTTTGTCAAAATCACACAGTGGTACTACTTTTTGCTCAATTCTTAATCCAATCCAATGTACTTTCCTTTATGCCACGCTGTGTTCTCCAATTTTCACAGTAAGATAGTGCCTAGTTCACAGGTCAGACGTACCCAGCTGAAATTCTAACCCTGGCATGACACTGTCCCGATGCCTTGAACACAAGTTTTCATACCCTTCTTTATTTTACCTTTTTTCTACACTAATATCCCTCTGATATACCTTGCTTTATATGTGTATATCTGGAAAAAATACTGTGATTAAAAAAACAAAGCTTCTTATAGAACACACTAAATGATAGGCATGTACAAATACTTAGGAATTAATTGGTGTCAAGAATCAGAATGCCACAAAATATACCTAATACTAAAACTATATGGCACTGAGTGTGATCTTTGATGTTTCAGAAAGCATTTCAAGATTCTAAGCTACCCCCCAAATGATCGTAATAAACATGAATTGCTATTTTTCTGGCAAAGCACAAGAAAGCTGATTGACAGGGACTTACGGGCAATAGATTTTCAAAGTTACAGACTGAGCTGTATTAAAATGTTTGGTTTATTCACCATTGGCCAAACAGACAAAAATTACTAGTGCAAACAACATCCTTGTTATCTTCCCAAATGCTGTGCCATAAAGCTCTCAAATTAACAATGTACAAGTAAAAATAAAACAACAACAAAACCCCTTATTTGATCCAATCAAGGTTCATTAAGCATACTAAGTAGGGGGGAATTTAGGATTCTTTTGGTTAAAACAAAAAAAATTTGCTTCTCTGTAACAATGGAAAATGTTAGCAAGCATGAATTAAGCCTGTTGTACTTTTTAAAAAGTAGGGCAAAATCTAATATAAACTTCCCATAATTTTAATAAATTGATGGATGCAAATTCCATAGATGTTACTTGGTACATAACTTTTCTGAGCTGTGATTTTCCTTAAAAACAAACAAATCCTAAGCAGTCTAAAAACTGTTCAGGATCTTACATTTTCATACTGTGAGTAAACTAAAAATGGTGCCATAACATAACTAATTAATCATAAAAAATACAAGCTTGTATTTACTAAAGGGGCAATGAGGTGTTCAATTTTACTAGTTGTTGAAACCCCCCTATGCACTGGGATCACGTAATTAGCTTGTTGCTGACACTTCTTAAACTCCGTTAATGATAATATAACTCTTTAACAAAGATTGTTTCGTTTTCATTGGCAAAAATGCAAAGTGTACTTGAGCTCACTCCATGCCATGTTTGCACACAGGAATAATGTACACACACAGCACACTGTAACACACCCACTTACTCGTGAACATTTCACTAAGACAAACCTTAAATGGTGTGGGAGCAAAAGGGTTAGTTGGGGAACAACGGAAGATAACTCTACTTGAATTCTGTAATTCCTATAGTAATAGAAAACATATTCCTTCAGACACAGCATCTTTGGTTATCCACGTTACAATCACATAAAAATTCAATGAATATTCATAAAATGCATCCCTGAAAGAAACTGTTGACAGCTCTCTTCCTTTTCATGATCAAATTATAGTCTAGTTCTTGTAAAGTTTTGTTTCCATTTTGGATTTATAATTTCATCGGAGTATGAGACTATCCAAGTATAGATTTCCAAGTGTTGAAACAGTTACATGGTTCTGATTACATGGATGCACTGTATGAATATTCAACAGACTCTGCAGGTACACAATTATTTGTGGATTGATGAACTCACAGGAGGGCCTTTAGGACCACCTTGTATAATTCTGAGGAGACTTTAAACCAATACAAGGTTTTAAAGAAATTATGTGTGACAGCAGCTCATACATTTGGCAACTAACACAAATCTAAATATCAGAAAATTTATCTCACACCAGAATACAGAAAAGGCACTGACTCACAATTCCCCCTGACTCTTCAGAAGGGCCATCTAATTTCAGCTATAAAAATGAATGTGCTCTGGCAAGAAAACGTGCTGAAGGAAAGGATCTGCATGCCCACTCCAAACACACAGCTTTGTTTTGTTTTGTTTTTTCCCCCTGCCCTAATTGAGTAAGCAGTGAACTGGGACAAAGACACAGTAATAACAGAGAACACAACATTTACAAAAGGCAATGGCAAGACAATGGGCATTATCCAACCTTGTCAGCGTTGAACTGCAGAGAATCAGCAAATGGGTTAGTGCTGCTGAAGTTGTACTTAGGGTAAAGGTTGTGCGGCAAGGAAGGCAAAGGGGATTTCTAAAAGGAAACATAAGAAGCGCTGAGCGCAAAGAAATGTACTCCAAACAGCTCAATTTTAAGAATAAAGTACTTACTGTTTTAAACAACTCTGTGAAACTAGATCTATCAGATCTGGTAATTAATAACAACATCTATTAGATCTTATCAGATCTGGCAACTAACAACATCTATTAAACAGTATTGAACTAAAGGTTTAATTCCAGTGAACTGAGTCTAAAACGGAATCTAAATCTGGTCACAAAACATACAGGAAACCAGTCTGTCAAGTGGATCCCAAATTTATTTTCAACGAATGTCTTCACTGTCACAGAGGCACATATATGTATTTTGCCCACTTTATATATTAACATATATACCATGCATATTAGTAAACACGATTCAAAGTTAAAACCATGAAAGTTTTTCTAATGTATATTTAAAACCAAATTATTCTTTTTCTGAAATAAAAAAATAGTCGTATCTGTCCCAGGATGCCAATTAAACATTTGTCCTCTAGTTCGCTGGTAACTTCCCTCAGTCCTTCATCAAGTTTCCCAGGAAGGAAAGTTTTCACACGTTGACTAGATATTAAGGTTAAGATCAATAGCATTTTTTAATTAAAAAATGAGATCAGTAAGTTTTAAAGAAATGAACCACTGTATGGTGGTGTGCTCTATTTCTGCCAGCTTTTTGTGAAAGCAGGAACATTGATATACATTTTTAAAATTTCCTATACAAGTTCCCACAGTACTGGGGACTCTATGAGGCTTTGGATAATATCTGAAGTCCTCCTGCCTTAGAGTGTTTCTCATAGGTTTTGTGGCTTGCCTGTGATATACCGAGCTAGTGCTATTGGATTTTGAGCTACATATTAAAGGTAGGATGACTGCCAGATAGAATTTACCATTTTCATAATTTAAGGAAAAAAACAGAAAACTCATTTCCTTAGCACAATAAATTTTTCTCCTTCTCTTCATACCCGCTTATCTTTCTTTTATTGACTGTATCTTTCAGGGGAAATTGCAGACATTTAAAATTCATTTGGCTCCAGTTAAATGTTTGTGTTACTTCTCTCTATATAAAAAGCCCCACTGGCAAGCGTCAAGAGTAGGGAGAGGTTGTCTGTCATGTGACACCACCCTGCATGGGAGAGCACTCTGGAAAAACTCTATCCTCACTCAGTATGCCTGTACTAACGCTTATGCCATAGTACCCTTGCAATCTGCTCCTCTTGCAATGTTTTTCCTATAGAGGGAAGATGGGAAGAAAGAAATGGGCACAATGACATTTCTGCTCATCTCAACTTTCGCTCTGCTTTTCAACTTAAAATGTCAACTGCTGCTTTACAAAAAAGAAGATCCACAAATGCTAAGGAATGTGGCCATTTATTCAGGTGGAGGAAATGATGAGGCAGAGACTGAAAACATATCCTAGGCAAAATGTCTCAATGCTACGGAAGGTAGAGATTATGTCTAATCTTGACACATGGAATTTTTAGGTTTCTGTATTTCCTTTATAATTCTGTAGAATAATATAAAACAAGACAACAATGGCAAAAAACGGAGTGTTTAAAGAGAGCTCTGGTTTTTAGTTTTGTCTTTTTTTCTTTTTTTAATTTGCAGCTCTTATAGGATTAGAATTTGGCCCTGAGAGCAGAGTATGAAAGTACAGCATGAGCACAGCAAATGAAGTCATAGATCACTCTATTATTAAGGAAAGATTTATAGAAACAGACTATATTTCTTATTAAAAAATCAATGACGAAACTTCTGTTTATAGTCCCAGAGGCTGATAAAAATAGAAATGTTATTAACCAAGAAGCAGCACAGAAACATTCTCTGACTGTATCAATGGAGCCCACCCTTTACTACGGCATTGTAGTCAAACGGAATTCTGCGAAGCTTCATACTGGTGGAATTATCAAGACCAGTTCTGGGAAGTTCTGACTGACTCTTCCAAGTCTGAGAGCCATAGAGACTAACTGGCTTTCCAGCCTCTGTATGAGATTTTCTTAACGCTTTATCACAAATACTACACTGACTGTTAAGAGGCTCTTACGTATTTGTGACTTTTTTCCCCCTTTGGATTATGGGAGACTAGATTTATTTCTATAGGGAAGTAAATCACTGAATACAAAATTTATCTCATTTTAGATGAAAAAAGGGATTCTAATTTCCCAAAGCAAAATGTACATGTAGAGAAGGAAAAATAAATTTCCTCTACCGGTCATAGTTTCTCAGTTGGATCTCTGTAACAAGAAACAAATTAACAAGAGAAAAGTATGCATACTGATTTAAGGTTTATATGACAGAGAGCCTTCATAAGGAAATATGAAGAAATGGTTAAACCTGAGTGGTTTTATACTAAATTGGATGAAGAGTGGATAGTCCTGGAAAATGTGATAGGACAAAAGATAGTGAGCCAAGTGTAGTGAACTGAGGGGAACTCAGCAAAGCCTGTTCATTCAGGTTCCTCTCAGCATCCCTCCATCTTTGGAGATAAGAGTGCTCCTTTTCTCCAGGTGTAGGGAGTGCCCCCTCACATGCGGGTCTTCAGACCTACTTCAGGGGAGACGGAGGAGGTCAGAGTCTTTGCAGCACCTGTGTTTTCTCAAATTCCTTTAGCTTAAAATATGCAATATGCCAGCGTGCCATATTTTGGGGTAACATGTCCTGAACCTTGCCATGTATAACCTAAGGATACATGTCATTCTAAGGAAGATTTATCCTGGAATAATTGCTATAAAATCAGGCATCATTATACCTCAGATAATAGGAATATTTTCCAGGTGCATGAAAAAACATCTTGCCTGCTCATTAGAAAATGTGGCTAGCATTGAAAAAAATATCTGTAGTTTAAGGTTTCAAAAAGTAATATTAAGAATCCTATCCAGCAGTTTATAGTATTGTCCTAAATGCTATAAAAGTTGGAAATTAAAAATAAAACAAAAAAGGAATAAAACACTCCCACCCAAAATAATAGCTTTAACTTAACTTAAACAGCCATTTACTGACATTGTCATGCTGTGCCTATGTTTAACACAACAAATGGGAACAAATGTAGTTAAGATTTATAGTTATTTAAACAAACTGGATAGCATTTAAAAAGAATGCAGTGCGAGGCAGCCCTAACATTTGTCACATTTTCTCATCTGAATGAATAATTACCTAACAATAAACAACTGAACGATTAGAAACTGCAGATGTGAAGGTAACTGCTTGCATGAACTACTCAATTCATTTCTTAAATGAATAGTAAACCCAGAGGAGAGCTACACCTGTCTTGAGAACAAAAGGAAGGAAGGACCAATAGGATAAATCTAGTCACTTGTATTCCATGGCACCCAATACTGACAAAGTTACTTTTACTGATCCCATCTACAGAGCTACTGGCTACTTTCTTTCCATCATTTGGGCATGGTATCTAAATTTTAAAAATTAAAATTAAATGCATTTTATATAGAAAGTTACATATTGTAAGCTTTAGGTAATTCTTTGATCTTCCCTCACATCTGCTGACATTTTCCCTTTAAAGACAACCAACCCTCAGAGCTAATAAGCAGGTATTTCAAAGAGAATCAGTGTGCCAGGGGTTCTTCACTTAAATCCAGAAGTGAGCCTCTCTCTAAGCTTTAGGACATCTCGAAAACTCCTCGAATGGTATGCAAACTTTTCAGTGAATGCATATGTTTCTGAAGAACTTTCAAAGGGGTATGTGGTCCAAATATATTTAAGAACTGCTACACATTAAAAAGATATTTTATTTATTATTTTTTTTTATTGAGCAATAAAGAAGAAATTGAAAAAAAAAAAGTTTAAAACTCCTGGCATAATTCTCACGCTCAGCAACATTAGGGCGTACTTGGATCGAACACACAAAGCCTCACGTAGTATCTTCTCCATCAACAACATCCCCTAAATGCACACATACTTTCTAAAACATTTTCAAAACCGTTTTCCCTGTGATCACGGATGATAAAATGAGTGAGTAGGTTTCTGTCCACCAGGGACTATCCAGCCACTGGGGCTGAGAAGCAGCACTTACGAAATCACTGGGATAGAAGCCTGTACAGCCAAAACCAAACCTACCCTGAGACACTGAAATGTTCAGTGGGAGAAATACATTAAAGATCACTCACAGGTGATCATGGGATTGCATAAGCTGGAAATGCTGTCGAGAGAATTTATAAAGACAATGTAATCTCTGACTTCTAAGGGGGTGCACTAGAGGTCAATCTGAAAGGCTACCCCACACTCCTCTCAATTTACATGTTTTGTGACTATAATGAATAATAAAGAGTTCTCCACCTAGATACCATTGCCACCAATGAATCCTACTTCTGTCTACTTCTGGGTGTTTTCAACAGACTTCAAGTGTTTCCTAAACACAGTAGAACGGATTTCCAGAACAACTCAATTTAAAAAAACCAAGCAAACAAACAAAAACAAGCAAAACAAGCAAAACAAACTTTTTAACAAGTCTCCTGCAATTCCAAGACTCGAGATCTTGCTTCTAGAGACAAGTTGGCCCTCGACACATTAGATTCCAAGCTGGACACTGTTTGGATATGCCTACCTTGCCCTCTGTGTTCGCTTACCCTTGGTCTGTTTATAATGCTCTGTACCATAAAGACTACAGGGTTGCCTGCTTTCCGAATGGCTTCCACAGCTTGTTCATGGCTTGCATCTCTGAGGTCCATTCCATCCACCTGCAATGGAAGGCCTCAGCTTAACATTTCGAGAATCTATAGAACAACAGAACAATTTGTGGATCTGCGGTTCTGAGGCTCCTGGGAAATGTTTCAGAATAAAAAACGACACTACTTCTGAGGCTCCGAGACTTTTAATTTGTCCAGCAGACTTGTGGTCCCTTGTTGTGGACACAGATGTCTGTCTCCAACAACGACTGAAATAACAATCAATTAGAATGAAGCCTCCGCTTTTGCTTTCCTCAGACTCAGTCGTTCCTTTAATAAGTCAGCATCATTAAAGTAACAAAACAAGGGAACTGCCTAGTAGCCCCGTCTTCATCACGAAAGTCACTGTACAATTTTTTTCTCCAGTTCACTATGGAGTGACTTGGGAAGTGGGTGGGTGATGCTTTGTGTATTTCTCTCTACACAAGGAAGCATGACGTTAAAAACAAAATTCTTACGTTCAGAAATATCAGGTTATGGTGAGGTTAGTTTGGCAAAAGAATCTTTGGAGTAGGCATGACAGGAGCTGCAAGTCAAGAAATTGTGCTCATTTGTTAGTAATTTTTATATAACTAGCTTAGAAATGAAAGTTATTTTGTGACCTTTTATTGACCATGGCTGGCCTGGGTGATGATTAGCTCAGTTTATGCACTATATGAATAGGAAGGAAAATAGTTGTAGAGGCCAAATGCTAATCCTGTCAGAAAACCACAGGATACTATTATCATTTCCAATTACCACAATATGGCATATATAGCAAAATAGTAAAATCAGAGTGGACACAATTCTGGAAAAGAAAATGATTAGATCTCTGCATAGAACATTATCACCTTTAAAATAATTATATATGTTTAATTGAAAAGCCTCCCTCAGGTTGATACTTAGATGACATAACATCTCTTTCAGTACACATTAAAAAAGGTTTCTAACTTTTTGTAGAACAAAAGTTAGTATTCATGTTTACTAGATATTCCATTAGTGGGTAATTTTAATGAAATCATTTGCAAGTCTCTACTCATCTAGTTTACACACATTTTCAGAGACTCTTAGCAGAGACATGTTTTGGAATCCCCAGGATTAGAGGTCTAAGGCTTTTATATTTATGAGAAAAACCCCTGCACGTAACAGCACTCAGCAAACGACTGCTAAACAACAAACAGTATTTTACAACACAAAAGAATCCTTTTCAATTTGGAAGGGGTGTTTTAACATTCTTAATACATTTATACATTTTGGTGCAAACTATGATGAATCCTTTCTAGGAATAATTATAAATATTTCTTACTTTCTCTACTTAGGTCAAGAGTATTTAATAGTGAAGTATCCATAAAATAAAATGCCGTGTGATAATCTAAAAATGGAAATTTTAAGAAGTATTCTAACTAAAAAAATTGTACTTTAAAAAGGGGCTGAGATTTCATCTAATGAAAGGTAACACTGCAGGAAGAGAGAAAAAGTCCATCAGTCTTCCTTATAAATGGTCAGAGAAAACATAAATACACAGTCCTTGCTTTCTCTGAAGTCCCAGTGTTCTTCCTTCTTCAGTTCTCAGTAACAATCAGTCAATAAAGGAGTAAGAAAATAGTCCCCAAAATGCTTATTTTAAAATTGTTATTAAGTTATAACCTTCTTCTACACAATTAAGCATTTTAATATATGTAAGTTATATGGATTTAGAAAATGAGAGACAATCACTTGTGCAAAGTAAATATAATGGCCACTATACTCATAAAGCCATTGGTTTCCATTCGGAAGTTGCCTCTTTCAATCTACTCTATAAATCCTGACAACTCAGCAAATCTGGGTCAGGAACCCCTTCCTCTACCTTCTTAACTGAAACTATGCTTATCCTGATCAAATCATTTATGACACTGCTCTGAAATGACTCAATTACTTGTCAAGTTTGTGCAACTTGACAGGCAGGCACGGTGCCTTGTTTACTGAGGGATGCTTAGAGCCTGTGATAGCACCTGGAATGCAACAGCTGTTCCAGGAATATTTGTTAAGTAAATGAGTGAGTGCCTCATGAGAGAAGTCTATTTAAAATATTAAAGTTTGATGTGAATTAAGGAATTAGGCACAATTTGACCAAACGCTTCTCTCTTGTATATAACGAAATACACATATATGTGTACACATGTTCAGGTGTATACACACACACACACCCCCTCAGTGATGAATGGACACAACACTGAGATGGAGGAAATCCAAGCTGGGGGTGGGGGCATTTGTATAAAAAAGAAATCAGGATCTTAGCATCAAAGGTTTTACAAAAAGTTTCACTTTGAAAAAAATCTCATCCAACAAAGTTTACAATGAAATGATAATGATAAAGTATTTCTTGAAATAAAACCTCATTGGAGAACTTAATTTTGATGTATATATTTTACGTGTATATATACTTTCAAAGAATTCAATTATTTCCCTGAGAAATTTGCTTTGTTTTTTTAACCAGAACTTAATTATTTTATCTCAGGGTCAATGTTTTTAAAAATGGTTGGTTATACCTTCAAACATCAGTCTCCAGATATATCAAGAGATGTAACTCGTCACCATATATCAAAGAGAACAATTATAGATGAATAGAAACAAATAAGAAAGAAATGCTTTAACCACAAACACATTTTACTCTAATGCTGGGTTGAGTAACCAGTGTCAATTTGATGATTCCCTTGGTAAAGTTTACAGAACAGGTAAAGAATTTTACAGAAAGCTCACTGGAGGGTACCTCTACTATTCTATCTCCAGGTTTCAAGGTTCCATTTTTGCCAGCAGGACTATCTTCAAGAACATGTTTGATGAAAATGCCCCTCATCACTTCACCATTGCTCAGACGACTGCCCATCCCTCGTCCACCAACAATGCTGATGCCCAAGGATTTGCTTGGTTCTCTCCAAAGTTCAACCCTATAAAAAATAAATAAAATGTTAAACTCTTATATGAAAACATAAGGGAAAAGCTCATGACACTGGATTTGGCAATAATTTTTTCAATTTGATACCAAAAGCACAGACAAAAACAACAACATAACCAAACTGAACTTCAACAAAGTAAAAACTTTTATTCATCAAAAAATGCTATCAGCAGAATAAAATTGCAACCCACAGAATGGGAGAAAATATTTGCAAATTACATATCTGATAAGGGATTAACATCTGGAATATAGCAAGAACCCCTAAAACTCACCAACAAAAAATAAAACAACCTGTTTTAAAAAGGGCAAAGGACTTAAATAGACATTTCTCTAAAGAAGATACACAAATGGCCCATAACCACATGAAAAGGATGCTCAACACCACTAATCATTAGGGAAATACAAATCAGAACCACAATGAGGTATCACCTCACACCCATTACGATAGCCGCTATCAAAAAACAAACAAACAAAAAACAGAAAATAAGTGGTGGCAAGGAGAAATCAGAAAAATCGTGAAGTCTGAACCCTTGTGCACTGCTGACAGCAATGTAAAATGCAGCCGCTATGGAAAAAATATGGAAGTTCCTAAAAAAATTAAAAATATAATCACCATATGATCCACCAATTCCATTTCTGGGTATAGACCCAAAGGAATTGAAAGCATGGTCTTGAAGAGATATCTGCACTGCCATATTCATATAAATATTATATTATTCACCATAACCAAAATGTAGACGCAAACAAGTGTCCATCTGCAGATAATGGAATATTATGGAATAGTCTTCAGCCTTAAAAAAGAACATTATGCAAAGTGAAATAAGCCAGCTAAGTGAAATATAGGACAAATACTATATGATTTCACCTATACGATGTACCTGGAATAATCATATTCATAGAGACAGAAAGTAGAATGATGATTGCTAGGAGATAGGGAGGAGGATGGTTAAATAGCAATGTGAACGTATTTCATGTGACTGATCTGCACACTTAAAAATGGTCCCAATGATTAAAAATATTTTTAAATTCAATGGAATAAAATATCTTTATATGTTCATTTTTGCAAATACTATTTGCTCAATTTATTAAATTTTTACAGTTGTAAAACAAGATAGTTTTAAATACTTTTCCAATGATGTTTCATAGGGTCTGATAATACTAATGTATTTCTGAAGCTTTGTTAAAAATAAATAATGAACTCACACTTCTGGCCAGGGCACAGACCAATCTAAAAGTGCCATTCTTCAGGAGCTCTAGCAGTGCAGACATTAAGAAATCCAGAAGTTCAGCTACCCCAGAACTGACAGTTCTAAGCTTAGCAACACAATCTGGCGAAAGAACATCGCTGCACATGCTATGCTGGTAGCTTATGTCTGCAGGACTCCCGCTTCCCAAGGTCGATCTGGGAGCTAACAGTCGGGGCAATGAAGAGCAGTGGCTGACAAGATCCTACGTGATCTAATCCCACCACCATCTCCAGAAAAGCTTCTCCCATGGTTCTCTGCTTGCCTCTCTCCACTCCAGCCATCACATCATCTTTCACGCTGTTCCTAAAGTTCAACAGACATGCTCCATCCTCTGTCTTGAATGCAATTCTCCTACCCGCACAATAAACACATGAATTCACATATATAATAATAACTGAACTATGAATGAAATCAAAGTACATGTCCTGTGAGAAGGTTGGGATACAAAAACAAGGTGACTGGCAGTGAGGTATTTGGCTAAGGTGAGTCAACAGCTCAGGGTATTGGAAGAAAAGGGAGATACCAAGCAGAGAGCTCTAAGATAAGATAGCGAGTCTGCAATCTGCTCCAGGCTGCAGGAAGAAAGACAGCGTTTGACATTAAATGGAAAATGAAAGTATAGTCCAAACATGCCCTCAACCTTGATGTGACCGGTACTCCCAGAGGAGAGGAAAGGTTGAAGTGAGGACCCCTGTGAAATGAGGGAGGGCCCAATAAGAAAATGCTGTGAATAAAAGAGTAGGTAGATAGAGATGACAGGCAATTGGTCAGATAAGAGTCAGATGATGAGACACATCTTTTCTTTGGACAGCACTTTTTTTCCTTTATTAGAAATCTATCATCCTAGAGACTCTACCTGTTTTGTTTAAAAGGACCTCACTATGATCTTTGATCTCATAAAATTTGTGTAAATAGTTTAAACTACTTAAAATCCTATTAATCATTTTCTTTCCCTCTAGGAATTCTGCGAATGACAAAACCCAACAGCCTTTCTTGTTTTTTAAAGCAGTTCCTAAGGTAAAATGGCAAAGTAAAGAAGTTAGTCAAGTTAGTCATTGTATTTAATATTTAAGAATCCAGAATACATGGGTGAGACTCCTTAACTCTTCTCTTAAAAAGGGAAAAAATAAAATAAAACAAGAATGAATTAAAATGTCTCCTGGGGTTCTTTGTGGTCGGTGTAAATTAAAAAGTGATTCAAAATACTAATTCAAAAGACACACGCATCCCTATGTTCACTGCAGCATTATTCACAACAGCCAAGATGTGGCAGCAAACTAAGTGTCCTTCAATAGACAACTGAATAAAGAGGAATGGTACATATATACAATGGAATATTACTTGGCCACAAAAAAGAACGAAACCTTACCATTTGCGATAACATGGATGGATCTAGAGGTTATTATGCTGAGTGAAATAAGTCAGACTGAGAAAGACAAATACTGTGTGATCTCACTTATATGTGGAATCTGAAGAACAAAATAAATGAACAAACAAAACAGAAACAGACTCATAGATACAGAGAACAAACTGACAGTAGCTAGATGGGAGAGGGGTTGGGGGCTAGGTGAAGAAGTGAAGCGATTAAAAAGTAAAAATTGGCAGTTACAAAATAGTCATAGGGATGGTAAAGTATAGCACAAGGAATAACACTGTAATAACTACAATAGTGTCAGGTAGGGTGCAAGAGTTATTTGGGGGATCACTTAATAAGTTATATAAATGTATGTAACCACTATTCTGTATACCTGAAATTAACATAATATTGAATGTCAACTGTAATTGAAAAAGAAAAGAAAAATTTTAAAAAAGAAAATCATAGGAAGGAAGAAGGAAAAAAACAGAGATTCTTTTAATTTCTTTAATAATAAAAATAAAAGCAGCAGCAAACACTTATTAAGGGCTTCTCATGTGCTTAGTATTATTCCCTGAGTACCATGTACTTTCATTTAATTCCCATATCATCTCTATGAAGAGGATACTATTATTAGCCCCATTTTACAAAGAAGGGACGAGGCACAGAGGGGTTAAACAACCTTTGCATAATGGAACCACATGCTCACACAGGGTCTGGCACAAATAGCGAAGTGTTTTCAAATACACTCCCTAGAGGAAAGGCTGTAACTGCTTAAAACTTTGGAGACGATAACCAAGGACAGGCTGCCCAAATGACCACAGTGCTGAGGAAGGAACCAGACTCAGTATTCACTGAACGGAATACAGTAAATGTTGCGTGGAAAGAAAAAGGAGACCTTTAAAAGAAAAACTTTATAGAACCTATTCGGAGTCAGTTTTATGCAAAAATGGCAGCCTTTCTTGAGACCTATCCATCGATTTAAAAAGAATGAAATTCAGAAAAGGCTGCCTGAGCTCTGAACAGAGAGTCCTTGGGTTCAGGTCCTGCTCTTTTGCTACTTAACGGTGTGACCATCTCCAACTTATTTAGCTTCTTACTTTCCTCATCTGCCAAATGGAGCCAACAAAAGTCTCTATGTCTGAGAGTTGCTGTGATGAATACATGTAAAGTGAAAAACAAAGCTTTGGAACATAGTAGACAACCAATACATCTTTTATTACTCTTATTATGACAACTATGATTACTGAAGTCATGTAATTAAGGAAGATATAAAATTAAATCCATATGACAAATGAGCAAATTTGAACCCTACTACCTGAATCCTGTTATACCTACACACTGTTTATTAAGACAAGGTGCCATTTTCTACCATCAGACTGACAAAAACCTTTTTAAAAAATGATCATATGATGGGGTAACCAGGATACGGGGGAAAGGGAACTCTCATATATTGGAAAAAGAAGGAAAAAATGGTATGTTCACCTTATGAAGCAAGTTAACAAGCTCTAATAAAATAAATAATCCATTTCAATCTATGAGCCAGCAATTCCACTTTTAGGTATATACCTAGATGAATTCTCATATATAAGCATAAGGAAATCAATATATTTACTGCACAGAATTCTTATACTAGTGAATAACTATTAACTGTTCAATATCAACCTGGGAATAAACTGTGGTATATTTATATACTGAAATGCACTACAACAACTACATTGATTGAATTAGGTCTTTAAGTATCAGCATGATAGATCTCCAAAACATTAGATTAGAGAAAAGAAAGCTGGAAAATGATACATAATGATGCCAATTCTGTAAATGAAGATCACAGTGCAAAACAAAAGAGTAACACAGCTTATTTATAATTTAAAAATGTACACTTTGCTAAAAAGTATCCTCAACTTGCACACAAAGCAAAATGTTTTGACTGTAAGAATGAATGTCCACTGTTACAAAGCACATTCATAACACTTGTTCCTCATGTTCTAGTTATTTTGGTAAGTTTCCTCATAATAATCTATGAGCATCATGCTCTAAGAACGTTCCCCCAGTCTCTTAGTACTTCTGTGTAGAAGTTTGCAGAGCGCCTTCTTTAAGACTTATGGAAGCACCAGACATAGTCTCTCTATAAGGTAGTTACCACATTTAGAGACATCTCTTAGGGTGATATGCAAGTTAAAATTTAGGATAAATATACAAAAATCTTCCATTCCATGAATTACACTGAATTCCTTCTCATAAGACAATTGCATAATGATTTCTGTGTGCAGTCCTTTCTATGTGCTTAGTTGTTAGTGACGATGATGATGACTGACAATGCTGACCACCAACTGAAGGCTCACTCTGGACCAGGCACAAGGTAAATAATTTTACATGCATTATCACACCAAATTCTCTCCCACATTTAAAAAATTCTATTAGTAATCCCATTTTACAGATGAAGTCACTGGGGCTTATCAGAGATGAACAAACTTGTCTTAGGAAAGTATCAAAGTTAGAATTCAAATATGGCTCTTATTGACTTCAAACATAGTGCCTTCTAAAAATTACTTTTCTTCCCACAATGTTATTGAAACTGGCCAAACTATTTCTTTTCCTGTGATGACTATTCTCCAACAAAATTCAAGCTTATCACTATGGTTACCAGCTACAAAATAATTTCATCAAACTTATTTTTGCTTCCATCCTCAAAAAAATAAGAACTATAACGTTTTATATTTCTGCCATAGATCTCGCACTTATCTTCTGTTCTGAATATGGGTCATAATGTGGAGACACTTTGATTTCTTTAAGCAGGCTAAACAGCTTTTTAAAGAATTCAAGTAAAAAAGTTATTCTAGTTACTTATTTTGCTTAGTTTTTATTTAGTTCAGTAACTTTTTTAAAATGTTTATTAAATTTATTGGGGTGACATTGTTTAGGAAAATTATACAAATCTCAAGCATACATTTCTATATACATCATCTGTACAGCACATTGTGTGTTCACCACCCATAGTCAGTACCCCTTCCATCTCTATATATTTGACCCCCCTTTCCGTTTAGATGGCTGGAAATTACTACTGTGTTTTTGTTTTGTTTTGTTTTGTTTTGGAAGCAACATAAAAACTTTTCTATACTTTGAGTATGACTCAACCTAGAAAATGTTTAAATGTGATGGGTGCTGCCTCAAGCTCATTTGTGAGCAAGGAAAATCATCAAACTGTCTTATAACTCTGAAGAATAGAAATTATTCTCTCTTGAGCATTTATTCACTGTACAATAAATATTAAGCATTTACTAAGTGCAAGGCACAACTATGGTGGTCACCTTTAGATCGGGTGAGGAAATGCCCAATGATTACTTACATTTTACACTTAATGCAAAATAGCTTATATTTTTCTTTATTTTGTGTCTCTAATACTGCCTACCCAAGTACATTACAGTTTCCTAGAATGGCAGATTTATGTCTTATACTTCTCTGTTATTCACAAAATCATCTCCCTCTTGTCGGGGTCCATAATCAGGACTCAAATATCTATTAAACTGAAGTTGATTTTACTTAACATTAACACAGAAATATGCCTTAGTGATGCACAGTGATAGATCTGAGCATATTTAGGAAAGTCATCTTTTCTATTACATATGAAATTGGTTCTAGACAGAGCATGGGTTAGATTAATGGCAGTCTGTGATAACAAGATGCTTACTAATGTGTATGTGCACACACACACACACACACGTTTTGAATATCTATGTTTGAATATACAGTGTCTACAAATTTCAGAGAAATTTAAATTAGTATTTGACTGTTTACCTAAGATTAAACCCTTCAGAAAATAGTACCCGTTCCAACTACCTACGCATAATTTTCTCAAGTTAATTTTATTTAGTTCCTAGTACATGCCAAATCCTTGCACACGTTAGTTTTAACCCTGTATGATACACATTATCTTCTCCTCTATACACATGGAGAAATGGAGGGTAAGGGAATATTAAACAGCTTGCCCAATGCCACAGTAGCAAGCTGTAGCTTGTGCTTGAAACCACCCTCCTTATCTGTAAACGCTGAGGAGGCAGGAGACTGAAGCAGTCCTTACCGCCTGGGCTGATTCCAATTGCTGTATGCTGCATTCTGAAGTTCACTTTCTTCTCCTTCCCCTTCTTCTCGCTCAGGTAATTCTGGAATGTCTCTGTTAAAGAGTTACACAATGAAAACCCCAACATCCTAGTAAAACCAGACAACATTGTCTTATGTAAACTTTATTATTGGATTGGCTAAAAAGGCAGACTGCTTTATATTTTCACCATACTTGACCAATAAATATATAACATTGTAGATGAAGGGGAAAAGAAAACCTGGTCAGACAAAATAAAAACCTTACATCAGAGTCATTCTACCATAACTTAGTCTGACGACACAACTGAACAATAAGAGTCGTATCTTGTCTTTTCTGGTGAAACATGAGAGAATGAAGGAATGAAATGAGAAGAAGGGGTAAGTACCAGAATTTTAAAGAAAAACTATTCCATAAGTATTTCTTAAATACCTACCACGTGCAAGAAGGTAGAAGCATCATGTGTGGTAAAAGCTTGCACAGCCCTGACTGATCTCTGCCCTAAATGAACTTATCATAAGGTATATGCCAGGAGTTTAGCATCTCTGCTCCCTAAGGATGGAGCAATTCTTTCCTGAAAACTTATGAAGAAAGATGGAAATACCGGGGGGCCAGCTTCAGCTCATTAGGAGGGGCCAGACACAGGACATTACCTATAGGAAGCAGTTTACAATGCACCTCGGTTCAAGGTCACGTTTCAATTTCTATAGGAGTTCCGATTTTGCAAAATGTCAGGCATATAGCAAAATGTGTCCAGACAAGTAACATATAAGAGCAACAGAGAATGGTTAAATCAATTATGGGCTGTCCTTATGCTATTAGCAAAAACTGGATTTAAAAAAAAATGTTCACACATTCATTTGAAAGTAGAGAAGGCTATAAAAATTCTGATTCAAAAATAATGTTTATTTTTATAGAAATTGAAAAATCTAAAGAAAGTATATGGTCAAATTTTCTCCATTCTCCATTGCCAGGAATACTGAACTCTGTCAAATTATACAATCTTTAGACTTTGAAATCAGAAGTCTTTAATCCAAGAACCCATCTCTGTTGAAATGTGTTTCAAACCATTTCTGACAAGTAAATGTCCAGGGTCTCTTTGAACATCTCATTCTTTTTCTGACCTGAATGTTAGGTTTTTAAAATTTTTTTTATTAAATTTACTGTGGTGACATTGGTTAATAAAATTATATAGGTTTCAAATGTACAATGCTATAATACATCATCTTTATAATGCATTGTGTGTTCACAACTCAAAGTCAACTCTCCTTCCTTTACCATATATTGGAATCCCTTTATCCTTTTCTACCTTCCCTTCGCTCCCCTTACCCTCTGGTAACCACCATACTGTTGTCTGTGCCTCTGAGTTTTTGTTTATTTGTCTTGTTTGTTCGTTTGTTGCTTTTAATTTTATATTCCACATATGAGTGAAATCACGCGGTGGTACATACATAATGGAATACTACTCGGCCATAAGAAAAGTTGAAATACTGCCATTTGCGACCACATGGATGGATCTTGAGGATATCATCCCAAATGAAATAAGTCAGATGAAAAAAGTCATAGATGTCACAAATTTGTGCTGAACTGTTAAAAGGAAATCTACCTGCCTACAGGTCCTGCCCATTGGTTGTGTGTTTGAATTCTCCTCCTGTGCAAGGCTGTGCATGAGGCTGGTGTGCTGACAGCCAGGCCTGACAGTGGGGCAGGGCTGTTGGGAATGGATTCACAAAAGCGGGGGTTGAAAAAAAGATGTTAAGAAGCTGACTGAGAACTAGACAGTCTGAGCGAAGCTGTCATCCGGAAGATATGCGGCGGAAACGTGACCTCTTCTCCCAACCCTCTGGAAATACAACTGGAGAGAATATGATAGAAAAAGCAGGTATGGCAGATAGAAAAGAACAGAAAGAAGCCCTAAAATATTCAGTGACAGCCATGGGTGTGTGGGGAGCTTCCTAGCCCTGAAGTCAAAGCTATGGGAGCTATTCAGAAATACTCTCAGACATAGTGCATCCTATGTTCATGCCCCTTAAGCTATAAGAAGGCCTATATCCTGAATCCTTTGATACAAAAACACCATTCTCTTCAAATGATTCTTTAATCTTGAAGCCTTTCACTAAATATGCTCCTATAAATGTGCTTATTATTCTGTATCCATCTTAGAGTGCGGTTTACGGGACTCAAGTGTCAAGCGTTCCAAAGAGCAGAAGGAACCCATTCTCTCCTCCTGTATTCACCCAGCCAAAAATGAATTCGACTTCTTTGCATCCATGTTTGCTCAATACCAATGAAATTTCTGTCAACTATAATAACTTCCTTTTCATCTACATTTAAGTGCCAGAAATTGGCACAAGTTCACATCGTAAAGCAGAAGTGAGGTTTTAATTGAGGCCATTTTACTACAAAACCTGAGCTCTTAACCTCCATGCTATGCTGCCCATATTTTTATCCTGAGCTTGTGCAATTCTTTCTTTGGATCCAGCGGTTAAAACAAGGAGTCTGACTGCTTACATTCTGATCTCGGCTCTGCCAGTTATTAACTATGGAATTTGGGCAAGTTACTTAACCTCTCTCTGGTGCAGAGTCCTCCTCTGTAAAATGCAGATCATTTTATTTTGGTTTCAGCACCTTTAAATTAATAGCAAACATACTTTCTCTGCCGTGAAGCCGCTTTTCACAGCACTGCACAGTCAAGGCCATTCTCCTTTCTGTGTTGAGGTGAAGGCACAGTGCTAAAAGTGGCTCTTTCTAATACATTTTGAGTGCATTTAAGGCCTCAGAGCTTAAAACAAATATGATATTACCTTGGCATAGTCTTTAATTAAGCCATTTGAAATTATATTTCAGAGGGAATTGATATGACTACTTTTACCATTCTGACAGAAATCATCAAAAAGCTATAATCAATTCATGTGATTAACCCTGAGATGGATATTCTAGAGTGGAGTGTGCTTGAGAGCTTTGTACAGGATAGAGTGAATACTCTTTTTCCCATAAAATTCACGAGGGTCCAAGGGCCATGACATTTCTTGACTTTACTAAACACATAACATAGTTTTTCCTTCCCTGGCACTTTCTGTATTACTGTGGCCATGTGCAACCTGCAGAGGAAACAATGTCATGTTGTGATGCCTGTAGAATCAGTGGACATCAAAGTGTTCCGGGATGTTCCGGCATTTTCTGAGGAATGGTAGAACTCTTCTGAGAAGACCTCAGAATGTTTGCAGAGCCATTTCTGCTCTGCAGCCTGCTTAAAGAGAAATCTGGTACTCAGTTGCCAACGCAACTGGAAAAAACAGGTCCACAGCTAAGAGTGTAAAACGTTACCTCCTTTATGGAAAGCAATTTAACGTTATTCCCCTCCCCTGCTGAACTCAGTCAGCAGCAGCAGCAAAACTAGGTTCCTGCTTTCCCTAAGGAAGAAAACAAAAACTTTTTCCTGTATTACTTAAAGGTTCTTAATACATTGTATATCAAGAGCCTTTAAAAAAGCCATACATTCTGTTTGCTAACATGCATATATACCAAGATGCTCAGCTCAACAATCTTTAAAAGAGTAAAAAATAACCATTAAAAGTGTTACTCTATCTGTATGTATGTTAAAAAAGAAATAAATAAAATTTCTGAAGATGTTTGAAAATACTTACAAAAGAGGAAAAAGCATGATAAAATATTATACAAATTGTAGGTTCCAGGGAATTGATGGAATAATATTCAGACCTGGGGTGAATTGTCCAAACTCAATATGTTGCAAGTGCTATCTTTAGTGGTATAATTAGACATAATTTTAATTTCTTGATTTGAACTTTCACATATTTTCCAAATTTTCCACACTATATAATAATTACCTATAAGAGGAGGAAAAGGAGATATTTTTGTAATGTTGAAAGAGAGACAGGAATTCAATCTCTCTCACTGTGAGTCCTTCTGGCTCTGAATTCAAAACTATTTTATACCCTGCTGTATCATTCATTTATTGTAGATTTACTGTTTCACTTACCTGCCAGTGTATGAAGAAAAAATATCCAGTGCCATAATTCCTCCAGATTGTTGTCCCAAGCTTATTCTGAACTCTTCCAAATGTTCCGCAGGCACGTAAGTAATTCTGGAACAGAAGATAATCCATGAAAGCAAAGGGAAGTAAAGTTTTGGCTCACTGTTAGGAAACGCTTCCAAAATATAGAAATAAAATTATATTGTCTCTTCATCCCTATTTTTTCACACAACTCCTTTCATCAGCTTACTCTGCAGAGAATCCAAACTTCAAAAGGATAAAGAATCCTATAGGTAAGAATAACAGAAATTAAAATTTAAAATGCTGCTGATAAATTATGTATTTACCAATAATCATATGGGGGAGGAAAACAGGATTATTAATATTTCCAAATGAGAAGACTAAAACAACTTTTTGAAATTAGAAAGAAATCTAAATCCTTCAGACAATAACTGTCAGTAATGACATTAATTTTATCCAAAGACTCTTTAATTTCCTTAGCAGAAACAGATTATTTGTATGCTATTTAAAACACTGGGTATTACAAATAACTTTACATTCTTCCATAATACATAATCAATTATGGATATTAACAATCATTATTAATAATTATAGGTTAGCTCTATTAAATTATGAACTCTCAGGTCTGAAATCAAGTCATTATAAGTTTATGGAAAGACTCTTACTATTTCATGGCAACTTCTTATAAGTTAATTTTAGTTTCATAGGAAAGCCTAGTATTTACACTTGAATGGTTATTTACTAATTTAACATGTACTGGCTGAATGCCAAATATTAAGGAACTGAGTCAGATGCTGACTACAACTGTAAGGTGTAGAAAAGGGCATTTGAAAATTCAAGTTCACTGTTGTCCTATAAGGGTTTACAGTTGATACACTTGCTTAAGTAGGTTGCCCCAAGATCCTCAAATTAATGAATAGTAAGGCAAAAGAAATACTGCATTTGAAGCCTGTTCGGCATGTTTGTACAACTGAAAAAAAAGTATATATAAAAGTGCACAATGTAAAAATCATGAATACTATTAAAACAGCTATCCATAACTTACCCATAAATACGGTAAGTATTAAAACCTTAGCAGTGGAGTGCAAGGATAAAAGGATTGCCTTTTATAATAAAACAAGAATTATACCAATATCATAATTTACTGAGGAGGATATATCATTTCAGATATATTGGTTATTCCATAAAAAGCATTCACTCTGTGAGGTCACTTAGATTTGGAGTCAGAAGACATAGTTCTTTTGCTCATCAGAAAAGTGATGGAAGGGTAAAGTAAATCACCACAGCCGAATTGTCATATACTCAATCACAAAAAGGACATCACTTTTTATGAGGCAACTGTAAGCTGAGAAGCATAACACAAATGCAAGGCAGTGTTCTAAGGGCATCAGCTAGCCTCATCACACCTGATTAACATGACAAAATCTGTGGACCCTTGGGAATCGCTTCTTCATGACACTTTTTCCTTGAGGATCAAAAAATGAAGCAGAAAACACAGTTCAGTAGATTTAGGACTAGGCTGGGTAAGAGAGTTGCATTCTAATTCTGACCCTACTTAATTTATTCATCTATAAAAACATCTGCACTACATTATGGTATTAAAAATATATGCAATATAAATTTTACATTTATCCTTTCAAAAATAATGAGTCAAAGAGATATAACACATTATATCTTTCATAAATATATAACCTTTTGGGAAAGAAGGTTAGACTATTTTACACAAAGAAAAATAAAGATAAACATAAAACCCAAAACCTAAAAATCCCATCCAAGAAAACTAGTATTCTTTCTGAAGATTCAATAACAATAAATAAAACCTTAAGGAAAAAAGTCAGGAAGGGGGGGTGGGAGCTAGAACACAGTAGTGAAAATAATAATAATCAGTTCAAAGTATTTAATTTTTTAAACTGGTTTAAGAAGGAAAAGATGTTTCTATCCCAAACAATGCTGAAATGAATTTTCCTCTATATCTGTTCAAAGTTGGTTTTCCTTTTGCCAAAGGGTAAGGGAGGGGGATATTTATAGATATTTTTCTAATATTTTAGATAACAGTGAGAAGGGGGAGAGAAGGCAGCTTTCATCATATGTAGCCCAGTACAGGCAACGAGGCCACCAGAACAAGCATCCCACAATGCAACAGCACATGCAGAGCAATACGGACACACAAACCCCCCAAATCGTCAACAAAGAACACCAAAACTAAATGATGGACGGTATAAACACACTGCAACTGCTTGTTTGAGGGTTATGCTAAAAATTCTTAAACGTAAACTAACCTCTGGTTACACATGGAGTAAAAGAAAAAAAAATATTATTAGTGATGCCAAAATGTGACACGGCTTTTAATCCAGAGACTGCCTGCACATGCAGACGGGATCATTCCCTGACAAAGGAGCTTAAAAGCTTAGTAGTTGGAAAATATGATTTTCAAGTGAGTGCACCATCATCATGGCCATGCGAAAATGTAACAATCGCATGGCTCTGTTGGAATTTATATTCTTCTATAAATGAAGAGAAAAAAAAAAAAAAGCCAAAATGTATACACTGAATTTCTATCTGGATCCATCCCAGCATTGGGACGTTACAAAAGCATGAAATGGTTTTCACAGACAAGTTGTAACACACAGACATAATGAGCTTTTGAATCACCGATACTCACACATGAAAGGGGGCTCGGTCATCAGCAGGTGCTGCAGAGAATCTAGAATGGGAAGCATACGCCGCGGCATCTTTTTACAATGGTGTTAACACATGTCAATGTCTTGTGCTGAATGTGAGATGCATACATATGTAGTTAAAAGTGGGTGCTCCTGGTTGTTTTTCTCCCCTTTCCACCTCCCTCCCAGCTACACCTCCCCCAGAAAAGCATCTGCTCTTTGCTGGTGTCTATAGCAGTGATTATTAACAAGCACGGAAAAATGTAACTGCAATCACTCTTTTATCCCTTGATCATGAATTCATCCCACACTTTAGGTTAAGGCAGGTGAATTCTGATTCAGCTCCGTAATTATCTGGCAGATGTTACCAGCAGCTGCTGCGAAGCGCAAAAACCCTGGCTATTATTACAGAAATATAAAAACTCCTGGCAAGGTGGAGTGAGAAGTGAAACAGAATGCATTGTGGTGAAGCTTCACATCTGGTTTTCCACAGAAAATAATGAAACCTGGAACTTAAGCTGGCTGTTCTTCAACTCGTGAAACTCAAATTATCTACCCAGGCATGCATGAGCGCGCACACACACAAAGTTCCTAGCTATCCATGGGAAATGGCAAAAAAGAAATCCAGAGCATTGTCTCAATCAGCAATGCTTTCCCTAAAACCAATCAGTTATGTAACTGAACCATTTAGTCTTTTTTTGAAGTCAAACCAATACAGTTCTCTACCACCACCCCAGATTAAGGTAGATTCATAGCAAGAAATTCAGGGGAAGAAACAGGGGTGGAGCCTAAATCCAGGCAATGACTACAAAGTTTAATTGGCCAGGGGCAACGTATGGTTCCATTCAGAGTAATGGGAGGCCTAGACTTTGTTTTTGGGAGGATTACTCAGAGCTTTCAAGGTAATTCTAAACCTTTTGTTTCATGAAGCAGGAGATCAGGGCGGCACGGAGCCAAAACACTTTATGGAAAATGCATGGAACGCTGTTCAGCCTGGGTCAACCCAAAGGGCTATTTGTTTGATCATTTAACACATTTTTCTGAAAAATGATTATATGATTCTAATTTCTTTTTATCATTTACCCAATGAGTCAAACCACAACCATTTGAATCACAGCTTTAGTAGGACACTTGAGAAAAAAAATCAATGTGCTTTGTTAGCATGTTTGTGAGTGTGTATCTGTGTGCACAGCCAGCACGTGAGAAAGAGATCGACTGACTGCTCGACAGACTGATTTCCAGAGGAGGGAAGGTTGTGGTGATTTTTCTTATTTTCTTTGTTTAACGTGAGATACTACAATACATTTTGCCTCCTGGGGTCCTCAAGCAATTATTTATGAAGCTAGCTCTCTAGATATCCTTCAAAGTCATAATAAAGCTGTTGTCCACATGAAAGGGTATATTTTGGCACTGCGTCAGAGGGTAGGAAAACCGATAAACAAAAAGCAAAACACAACAAACAACAGTAACGAAAATGAGAAAAGGAGAAAAAGACTTTTGGAGCTTGACAACCTTGCTAGAACTGACTAGATGCATGACTTGTGTCAAATCAATGTCACAATGGTCTTATTTTTTGGCTACTTTTAAAATTCTGCAGTACATCGGAACTCAGGAATAAAGCTAGAACCAAGTATCAATTATGGTGCTCTGAGGCTGGCATCAGTGCTCATAGCATAACATGGGCATTACCACATAATAAATCAAGTGATCAGTTGTTAGGCCATCTGCATTTTGTACCACATATAAGCTATGTAAGCTAAAATCCTTGCTATAGAGAGTCTCCATGTGGATGTACATCATTCATCTTTTAAGCAAAAGAAATGGATACTGGACCACAAGTGGTGAGGAAAGCGCTTCAAGTTTCTTTTTCTTCGTATAGAGGCTTTGACATTTTTAATAATGTTCACTGTACTCTCATTAATAAGATAATTAAGCAACTGTCACAGGATCTGATGCTCTGTTCCATTATAAAATCAAAATCAAAAGACATGCAAAAATATGAAAGCCCATTAGTGAAATTCTGTCTCAAAATACTGTTTTATAAGACAGCAGAATCCGCTCCAAACAGTATATATGTTTCTACGTTTTATTTTTGGCACAATGAAAAACAGATTGTAAGTATTGTTTTTCTTACCTAAGCTCTAAAAATATCTACTTTGCAAAAAAATAATACAGAATGCAGTCAGTAAAATAGCATTAATACAATAAAGTCTCCCATACTAGTAATCATTGTATCAATTTAAGGTAAACACTCTTTTCCTGAGCTCTCATTTTACTATTTTATCCTTTATACACTAAATACAAATATTCCATGGTTAATGCTAGAGAAAAAGCCAAGCTATTACACTGATGAGGTGTGACAATAAAGTCATGAGCTAATTCCTATGTTGGTTCATAAAATGTTTAATAACTTAAAAACCAAACCACAAATATGACATGATTTTTGCACATTAAGAGATTATGGAACAGTTTAATAAGCATGGCTCCAAAAAGTATCCTATATGACCTACAATCAGGCTATATCAAAATATTGGTGAATTTTCTTGCATCATGCGGTAGTTCAGCAAAGGAAAATTATGGGTCCGACTGGCACTGTTTTATATGCTCTTTTCCATTCCTGGCTTAGTTCTAGGACTCATACAGATCAATTAGGTAGTGTCCAATTCCTTACACTGAGGCCAAACCAAACTTCTTTACCAGATCCTAAGAGAAGACCCTCCTGCTCTGTGAGAAATGGCTCCTCTCTCTCACTCTAAGGTGTTTGCAGAAATCATTGGAGAAGTCAAGTTAAAAAGAGAAAGCAACATGTTTTAAAATAGTTCAACACTGTTATCTTAAGAGACGACCTATAATCAAGAACTAAGCAAAATTCTTAGGTGATGTATATTAAATAAATAATTCTTGTATATCACACAGAAGCATATACTGAAAAAAAAAATCTGATTCATGAACTGAAATTCCTGAATTTCCCCAAGTTAAACTGGGGTCCAATAGATACTTACTTTATGTCAGGCCCAATGAGAGAATGTCTTCTCAACATGGCTCGCGCCTGGGCACTGGTTAAACTGATAGTAGACTCTTCATTAATAGACAAGATGCAGTCACCAACGGCAATCCGGCCGTCTCGACTAATGGCGCCTCCATGAATAATGCTTCGGACAATCATCCCCAAGCCATCTTTATTAGCACTTACTGTCATCCCTATGGTAATGAAGGAACACAGATAAGGATTAAATAAGTGACTTTCAAATTCATTTTAATTTGAATACAATGATCCCTATGGATTCAGAGATAAAAGATTAGCATTACCTTTTTTTTTAGCCAATAAAAAAAACAATCAAAAGGAAAGGAAAAAATTTCCAGCAAAAAATATTTTTAGACTAAATTCGGAAATGTTTGTGCAATTTTATCTAGACAATGACACTCCACGTTGAATACACTGGAGTTGAAACAGCTCTACACTGGAGTTAATGTAAGTTAGGCTATTTGATGTGTTGCCCCTTAAATAGAAAGATCTCCCAGGGAGAATATTTTGAGAGTATCAAATCAATTTTATAATAGCCGTTTATCTCGTAGAAGAGCATAAACAACAGGGCTACAAATGGAAAATTAGTTTAATAAATTAAACTCTGTGCTACTACCTTATTTCCAAATCATTTGTTTATTCAGTATATATTTACTATACGCTTACTACGTGCCAAGTACTGTATCGGGTACTTGAGACTAAAAAAAACATAACACAGAATTCCTAACATCAAGAAGCTCATATTCAAGTCTTATCAGCAGTACCTGAATGTAGAGTAGTCTGAACTGAATTGATGTGAACTTAATTCTAATCTATTCCCATTTTATCTCCAAGTTTGAACTTCTGTAAGCTCCAGACTTGGATATTCAATTGCCCTCCTGCCATGTTCCCTGGCTAATAGGAAATGCAACCTTAGGATGTACAAAACTCAACTTAGAAATTCAATTTTATGTTCCTCCCTCCTCTTATTTCTCCATTTGTCTTCCCCTTTTGGGTGGTGTACCACAAGCATCCTCTCCACTACTCAAGGCAGAGATGTTAGAGTCATTCTTGATTCCTACCTGTTTCTCACCTCTTAGAGTGAATCCATCACTGAGTCCTGCCATTTCTATCTTGAATCCATTCATCATTCTCCGTGCCCACCCTAACCTCAGACCAAGCCAGCTGAGACCTTCTCCTCTTGCCTCACTTTTCAAAAGAGCCTCCTAACTGGTCTCCTGGCTTCCAGCGCATTCTTCCCACAGCAGACAGAGTGATCATTCCAAAAAGACAAATCACATTACATCACTCCTATGCTAACAATGCTTTAGCAACTTCCTGTTCTACTGATATGCATCACACATACTTGACACAGCCTATAGAGCACTGGTGGCCTGGCTCTCTCAACACACACCCTTCCTGGTGCCACGTCTTCCTTGGCTCCCTGTGATCCAGCAACGTGACCTTCTTTCAGAAACACACCCAGTCTCTTCCCATGTCAGGGTCTTTGCCTTATGCCCTCTTTCAACAGTTCTTACACAACCAGCTCCTTCTCACTCTTCAGTATCGCTTCCTCAAAATGGCTTTCTCCACAAACCATCCGAATTAACGTTGCCTTCTCACCCTACCTTCACGCTATTCCTTCAAAAATATAAAACCTTTAGAAATTATGTTAAAACATTACACAAAATAATGCAAATCACTTAAAATGAAGTTCTAAAAGTTCCTTCAAAAACAAGATTATATAATTAAACCAGACAAGGAGAGGTATAAAGCAATAACTGTATACCTAAAAACTTTCTTTGAGAGAAGTCACAAACTCCACTTTGGGTTTTTACATTTTTTTAAAAAAAGAAAACAATACTTTGTCTAAATTATTAATTCTGATTATACTAAGTTAGATTATGATGTTTCAAATATTTTTTTAAGAACAATCCTGACTACTATATGCTTCTAGCCTGACAGTTTGTGATTGGCTATGGACAATCTAGGATCCTAGTAATCATTTTCTGATAGAAATAAACCATTATCAATGTATATAAAATATTATTTTATACTAATAATACTAATAGCTAATATACATACTAATGACTTTTAGAGGTACTGTCATTAAGGAAACACCTCTGCTTACCATAAACCAACAAACAAGTTTAGACACTACTTCATCCCAGGGGGGCTTCTTATGAGCAAAGCGACTGGCTGTGACATACTGGGTTGTCAGAAAAGTCATGACATATTTTTTCTGTTTTTCGTTGCGTCATGCCATTTCTGACAACCCAATATTTCAATGGTACACTAATGTGTCCGATGCTGCCACCGTTCCCGCCAAGATCCACCAAAAGTGGACTATGGTATAATCGAAATGTACGGCTATGAAACAAAATTTAACTCAGTGGCCCATACTGGAAAGCTAACCCACCGTCTTCTCACTCGCACCATTCACTCACTGTACAATAAAGCAAGCCATAAACATGGGACAAGTCCTCATGAGTAACAGCTGACATGGCCTTCAAATTCATTTTTCAGAGCATATTTAACTCCTAACTCTATCAGCTATTAAGGCTGTCACATCATGCCAACTATATAAACCAAGAGGTTGACATCAGTTAGCTTATATTTTCCTTTCACCAAACGATCATTTTTAGTCCAACAACTTTAAGGTAATATCCACTAACTAGATTTTGATTATAACTTACAAATTCTCTATCTATATATAATATATATAAAAGATATATATAAAATATATATATATTTTATTTTATTTTATTTTTTTTTTTTTTTCCTCCCTGAAAGAAGTGCAGCAGTATAGACTAAACCATGTAGTGTAGAACCAAAGAACTGGTTCTAAATCTGAGCTGTATCACTTCTAATCATTGCAACTTTGGGTAACTGACATAACCTCACATTGAGCCTCATTGTACCCAAAATGGGGTTAATGCCTACTTTAGGGGAGTTTAAAGAATTATGTGAGGTAAGCTTATGCAGAGTAACTTTCAGAGTGCCTGGCACAAAGTGCTCAATAAGTACAAAATGAAAACTTCCAGAATATATTTAAAATGCATCTCTATTCCAATCCAAAGCTGTATTGCTCTCTAAAGGCTAAATGCATATCTTCATTCATCTTCAAAATGAAGCTTGTTATCACAGCAGTCTTAAGGTAGCCATGAGTAACTTGGGGAATGATGTATATTGCATGGTGAGTCAAAGCTGGAGACAGAGCCAGGTTTGAGCTCTGCTTCCATCTCCTGAGGACTGAGTACTTGCAGGAAAATTTCTGAGTCTTTGTCTCTGAGTCTAATCAATGAAGGCAGGATAATACCTTCTTTTTGTGCCTACCTTTTTACCTTTGCTTTTCACCTTCAAGTCCTAACCTAATATAACATATTTAGCCAATGGATCACAGACATATCAAAAATCACCAAGATTAAAAGTTTTAAAGATGGCTATATGCATGTGTACATATGTGTGTATATCTTACACTTAAAGATGGTTAAAATGGTCAATTTTATGCTAGGTATCTGTACCACACTTAAAAAAAATGATGTGTCCTCACACAATAACAACATATTAAAAAGCATGATTGTCTCAATAAAGGAAGAAAAAGATTTGAAAAAATTCAGCATTTTCTCAGGAAACTAAAAATAGAAGAGCAACCCAAAAAGGGGTCAGATTATAAAATCAGATGTACTCAAGTCAGGGCTCTCTCAAGGGCCTCCCGACTGCTTCCAATCTAATTCACCAACCTATGCCAGCATGATCTTCAAACAAACCCGACCATGTCCCTCTTCCGCCCCGAGCTCCCACTGTCTATGGGAGGGTGTCACCCCCGAAGTCCTGTGTCATGCACACAAACCCACCCAGCCGTGGGCTCCCACCTATCATTCCTTTAACTTCAACTCTTACTTTGCCCACCATCACACTGCATTTCATCCACACCAAACAAAATTCAGGAATGTTTCACAGTTCTCTGCCTCAGCTCTAGTAGCTTCCAACTTTCCACAATTCTACTTTCTCCTAATCTACTCCTCTTTCAAGAACTCAATCAAGTATCTTCTCCTCTTCAAAACCTTCCTAAACTCCTCCACATACTCAGAGAGTAGGGATCAGTCACTCCCTCTTTTAAGCCTTCATTGTTCTCTGTAGGAATGTCTATCATAGCATGTATAACATTTTAATGCATCTAGGACTGTATGTGTAGATTAGCTTACTCTCTTTAACCCATGTTCATCAAGGAAAGTGATTACATCATGGTGTCTACGCATGGTGGTTAGAACACAGAAAAAAATGAAAGTGTGATAGTTGAGCAAATACACTAGAATAGGGTTTCTCCTACAGGCTTTACAAAATTTCTGTCTTATGAGTTGGTCAAAAAATGGGTTCTATGGCCAACTAAATGAGAGAAAAGCTGCATCCCTTCTTAGAGAGCCACAATGCACATCTGAGTATCAAAGATACTGAGAAGTAATGCAAACAGAAACCTGTCTCCTTAAATTCATCCCATTCGAAACTATTAAACTTGGAACCCATTTATAACTCTTATTAACATCCTATAGAACCAATGCTCTAAGTAACATGCTTTCAGAAACACTGCACTAGCAGATGAAATATTCCTGAGATGCTTTGATATCTATAATACCCATCTCATAATTAATGTATTATAGAAATGTTCTGTAACTTAAATTTTGTATCATTCTACTAAATGTAACATATAAGAAATATAACTAAGTACAAATTCTCTGCTATAATTCTCCATTTAGCTGCCATTGGTGGTACCCAGCCACCACCATATGGAACAAAATCTAGAGCGACGCAGAGACTGGAATCCCACTCATCAAGTAAGCATTGCTGGGCTTCTCTGCCAAGTCTCAAGCTTAACAAGGAAATAAGACCCTGACATCAGATATCAATGTAAAGGGTATGGGTTGGTTACATCATAGCAGGAACAAGATCTCTGATGGATAGCTGACCAAAGAATCTTGGGCTGCACTCCGCATTCAGAGTAACTGATCTGACATCCTTATCACAGAGCACAAGGGACAGAGCTGAGTCACATGACTGCTTAACGCACAAAAAAAAAAAAAAAGGGACAAATGTTCTCTGCCTCAATATAGCTTTAGTTATTGTAATTAGGATTTTATTTTTACAAGAAGTCTTCTTTGCCCAATTCAGAAGGTTTTATGTTTATTAACTAGCTGCAACCTTTTATGGATTAAGAGAGAACACAAAACCCTGCCACCTGGGAAGGACTATTGAATAACTTGCATTTATATTTTGGTGGTGGCACACCTGGCTGTCTTTTTAGTCTTTATTTCAGTGAATGAAAGAAATTAAATACAAACTGAGTTATGCATAACTAGTAACATTCAAAGAAACTAATAATTTGCTTTTCCAAAGAATTTAGAATTCCAAATTGCTGACTTTTCATTTTCTACGAATTCTTTTTCTGATTTGCTGTTTCATACACAAACAATTCATATATCTTTTGCTTGAATGTAAATGAGGCTCCTGAATACTTTTAAATAATTAAGAGACTGAAGGATTTGAGCTAGTTGGAACGAAACAAACCTGTTAACCATTTCAGAAAAAATAATGAGTAAAAACTGCAGAAAATTTTAGAACGTTGATTTTCTTATCTATAGCCCAAGGTATCAAAACCAAGTTCAGTGTTCCACACTGGGAGGGGATTGGGTGGGAAGGTATGTATGGACAATAAGGAACTTACCGAGGCTAGAATTGCCTTTTGCTATAGTAATGGTCCTCTCAAAAGATTCTTTGGGCATATTTTGAAGCATGACACACTCGGCAGCGGAAGCCAGGGAGCTCTGTTGATTTAAGAACTCAGAGCCCTGGCGGAAACAAAATAAATAAGTCACATGGAAAGGAAAATTAGACTTTGGAGTATGATTTCAACATCACACATATGCTCTCATTGATTATGCCTTATTCAACAAGAAATCTGTAACCAAAACAAGTTCATAGGTTGGCTTCTGAAAAATTTAGCATCAGGAGAGCACACACACACTCCAAATGAGGGGATTAGGCAGACTGACACTTCACTGTCCCTAACCTCATAAAACACACTGTGTCCTTAAAATGTTACCTTTCCAGTTGAATCAGGTAGCAGAGGAGAAGTAAGTTCTGCATTTGATGTTACTTCATTTGGCCGGTGAGACTCAGTCCACGCTCTTGTGTTTTCACATTCGTATTGCTGCTCAATAGCATTTGCAGGTGTATAATCATTTATGGCAAAGCCAGAAGCAGGTCCCATACTCAAGTCTGATGAAGGTGGACTCTCGTCCTGTCTTTGCAGGAGATTCTGGGTGTACATTTCCTCCAAGGACATGTGGAGATCAAGCACTGGCTCTGAAGAGTTTTCAGTAACATTCTAATGATTAAAGAACAAAAAAATAAGAAGAAAAATTATGGCCAGAATTACATCAATGCATTTTGTAAGTCTCATTAAGGCTACTTCTTAATGAGCAACTATTTAGTGAAAAAACAAAACACAATGTAACTATTTATTATTCAAAAAGCATTAGCAAACATACAAATTCACCACTTGCTGATATTCTGCATATCTCTAAAATTTTTGTAAATGTTTTTGAATACGTTTCCTGCAAACTGTACATCTCATAGTCTACCGAGTTACACCTGTACAATATACTGGACATAAGATCATTTAGATACAGTATTATATTGTTCACAAATGAAATAATTCAGAGTTCAATCTACAGGAGAAAGCAAGTACCTTATATTTCCAAATCTTACTTAAGTAGTTCATTTCCAATCAGTCTGAGTTCCTATTGATTATAAGATCAAGAGTGTAAAGAGAATGACATTGATTTGGATTCACAAGAACCTCTAAGAAAAAATTATTTTGACGGACATTTATAGGTATTTATGGAGAAGAACAGAAAGCCAAGCAATTTATATTATTATAGGGAAAATTTTTATACATATTCTGCAAGATACAACAGAAGAAATACTAAGAAGAGTTATCATAAGATGTAGGTTCTAATCCAGGCTCTCTCATTAACCACCTGTACACCACAGAACTCTCTTGGCTTTATATTAACTTCTAAAATTCCCCAAGACTCAAATTCTATAGCTCTACATAAACACATTTATTTCCTTACAACAGATATATTGTATCATTTATGTGCTTTGGGCAAGCAGTTGCTATATGAACTGCTGTTGAATAAATATATCAATTTTCCCTTCAACTCTTTGATTGATATTTTTAAAGCATAAAAGTAGTGTATGAATACATTATCATCGGGAAAGATTCAAGCCATACAGATGTATGTTGTGTATGCACACAGAGTACAATATTCAAGTCTTCCTTTATGGCTCCCACTTCTTGGTCCTTTCCCAGTAAAAATGGCTGGCTTCAGTTGGCTGTTGACTCATCAGATTTTTTAACGCATTTGCATAACATACATACAAGTACAAATGCACACACTCACAGGTTGTGCATGTACACATATACATTTTTAAAACCTAAACTGAACCATACATGACACAGGTTTTTGGGTTTTTTTGAAGTATTTTTAAACCTTCACATGAGAGATTACCATGTCAGTTACTAAAAGTCAACTTCAGTCTTCTAATGGCTATAAAATTTTCCGAAGTAGGAAAGGACTGGAGTGCAGACTCTAGAGCCTCAAAAAGCATCAGCAAACTGGGCTCACTGGGTTCAGATGCTGGCTTCACCACTAGTCAAGTCTTTGAGCTTTGACAAGGTACTTAAATATACTCTGGGCCTTGGTTCCTTTGTCTATTAATTAGAGAAAATAACAGGACCTAGTTTAAGACTGTTGAGAGGACAGAGAGAGTTAATACCACAAAGTACTAAAAACATGCCCGACTTAATAGAAAATGATCAATTTCAGCCATTGCTGTTATTTTTATTGCACATCTTTGTGGACCTGTGAAAATTTATTTAGTATAAACTCCTACAATGAGAGCTGTGGGTCAAGTGATGCTGCCTATGTTGCCTAATAGTCTTTCAATTTTCTCTCACAAAGAAACTATGGGAATACCTACTAGTTAATCTTGACAACCCTAAATTAGTTTGGTAATTTGATCTGTAAGAAATATATGCCTTAGTGTTTTGCTATGCATGTCCATGACAATTAGTGAGGACTTGTCATTTGTATATCTCCTGTGAACACTCCATATACTTTATCAAAACTTTAATCAGGTGATTTTCACGTATTGTCATCATTGGCATATTATTTTTTTTAAAGATTTTATTGGGGATTTGGGGGAGGGAACAGCGTTGGGGAATCAGGGAAGGGGAACAGACAAGTTGCTGTCCTTTTGTTCTTCAGTCTAGTTGTGGAGGACGTCGCTTCACTGGCCCATGTTGGTATTGCACTCTTCCTGGCTGAGGCAGATTGGTTGCCGGCCCTTGGACGGCCGCTCACGGCGGCTCACGACAGCTCACTGCAGCCCCACTGCAGCCTACGCCGTCACCGGCAACTCATGGCAGCCCAGCTCCAACTCAAGCTGTTGTTCACCATCGTAGCTGTAGAGGGCGCAGCGTTACTGGCCCATGTGGGAACCAAACTGGTGACCCTGCTGCTCAGAGCTTGCGCTCCCAAGCCAACTCTTAACCAATGAGCCACTAGGCGGGCCCTGGCATATTCTGAATATAGTCTTTGTGATATATACTGCAAATATGTTTCCAGCTTCTTCTCTTTTATATTTGTATATGATATATATAGATAGATATATGTATAACTATCTATCTATCTATCTATCTATATATATGTATGCAGATGTTAAATTCTTTACGTAATTGAGAATTCACTACGGAATTCTTAAAGGAATTCTTTATGTAATAAAATTTGTTAAATTTTTTTGTGTGCTTCTGGGTTTATATATAGCTTCATAAGTTCTTCTTCAGCACAAAGTAAATGAAATGCTTTCTAGTATTTTTCTTCTATTTTATAAGTGCTTTGTTTTCAGATTCAGTTTTAACCCATCTGGAATTTATTTCAGGGTGTGGTGTGAGATATGGGCATCTCTTTTCATTTTTTCTAAGTGGATAACCAATTGCTCCAACACAATTTATTATACTCCACTTCCTCAACCAAATTTTCATCTCTCTGGAATTAACAAGTATTCATGGTAAAAAGAATATAATACAAGCAAATAACATCTTTAGAATCCTCAGGAACAATGATACGAAAGTATCATTGTCCACACTCCTAGAGGGTAAACAATAACTTGCCTCATTTGCCCAACTCTGATTATTTTAGTCTTATGAAAAATAACAACATACTCACTATACAAATTGGTTAGCTTCTGTATTACTAAATTAATTATGATAATTAGCAGTAAATCACTTCTCCACTCCCTAAATAAAGATAACAATAAAAATCACTTTTCATCAGAAAAAGAGGTCAAGCTGCCCTGTTAGCTGGGATTTACTGTAAATCATGTAATAGAAATCGCCATGCATTATTCATGAAGGAATTAACACAGACACACAGAAAAGAAAGAGCTAATCAACACAGCAGACAACATACGCCTACTTAGGAAACATTTCTGGTTGCTGAACAACCAACTAAGTTTTATTTTTAAAAGTCTTATGGCTCTAAAAGAAAAGCAGTTCTTCCCCCCATAAATGTCCCAAAATAACTACACTTTCCCAGTGCAACCTGGTATCAAAATGAAGTCAAGATACCAAAAATCCACCTTAATATGTGCCTCCACTTTCTATATTGTATATTCTTATTCTTTGAAAAAATGAGGGAGAGGCTAAATAAAAACATCAAATATACTTGAAAACTGTATTTTTGAAGTATATTTGAAAGCTCTATTTTTTTTAAGTCTAATGAACATGTTAAGGTTATACTTGGGTACATTATTTACCCAGATAATATATTTACAGAGAGTAGCTACATACTAAAACATTCACTGGACACGACCTGCTTTTTTTCAGTAAGCAGTCTACCACAGAAATCCCCGTTTAATAGTTTTGAAAAACATACTATAACAGCTGCTCCAACTTCCATTGTTCTCCCACTCTTTCTGAGATGGGGTACACTTCCTTTGTTGTTTATACGCTGACCCTACTCAGTGAAAAGGCAACATCTTTTACACCTTTGAGAGCTTGCAGTTTTGTCACTAAGATTTCCACAACCACTCGTCATCATCTTGACTAGAGTGACCGAATTAGGTTTTGGTACTAAATCCCTTCTCTAACGTAGATTTTAAACATGGATGTAAAGGCTACAACATTTTATGCTATACAATGACAGCCAGTGAAGACGTGTAGGCATTTTTCTTTTTTAGTATCATGGAATCCATTCGCTGTGTTTGGTATGCAAGGTGCCAAAAGGGGTTTCAATCTTGACAAACACTGAGTTCAACTTGAACTAGAATCAATAGCATTTCCTAGGGGTACCATATTCAGAAATGCAGGACATGCACCTAATTGGTAATCATTTCACCCCTGAAGCAAGTGAGAATGTGGGTGGACAGGGAGAGTAGGACACGCGTTTGAGGGTTATGCGTAGAAGGGGGGACTCATTACATAGCTATTAAATCTTCGTTGGGTGCATTTTAAAGTCAAAATAGGAAAAAAAATAAATGAAAGTATCCTCTCCCCAAAAATATGTTGAGCTTTTAAACAAAACTATATAGTTTGAAAACAACTATTTCTGCAATTTTATATCTTTGGTGGTGATAATGAAAAGGTGATAAATATGTTAATAAAAAAATTAAAACTTAGAACAATAAGAAAGGAAAAAACCGACTGGCTGCTTGCCTTTAAAATCCACATTTCATTAATCCAAATGCCATGAAAGCAGCTATATTTTTTCACATTTTTGAGTAATGGTTATTTGGCTTAAATCCTTACATGATGATTAATCAAATTAAGTGAACACCACTCCTTGAAAAAGCAGAAAAAGCAGAATGCGCCTCCTAATGGGAGCATTTAGTGAGGAGTTCTTCCATTGATGGCTGCAGCCCTCTGTGTCTATCTAAGCTGCTGTCGAGGCCTAGGCTCTGCAATTATGAATAAGGCCTCTGTCCATGACACATTCCTGCTCTGGGTGACTAGGTCTCAACAACTTCTGCTAGCAAACCCGACCAAAGTGAAAAGAACTCTCTCATCAGGTAAGAAGGCAGGGACAGTTACTTGTACACTCCCAGACACAATTTAAAGCTATAAGACCATTACATTTTTAGCAAAGTCATAAACTTGAAGAATCACTGATATCCTCACACTCCATGTCATCCTTCCTTCAAATCCACATGGAGGAGTCTTCATTTTTTTTCTAAACATCATATACTATCCAATCTTATTTGATCAATTAAAAAACCCTAAAGTAAGCTCACTTTTAAGAAAAATGGCCACTTCTAAATTCCATACTAAATTGCCATTTTCTCTTTAAAGTAAATTTAGGGCAAAGGAACAAAAAAGATGAATGCATCATCTATTTTTTATTTATACATTCAATTTTCTAGTAAAAAACTCTGTGCTAAAAAGATGTCACAGAAAAACAAAAATAAAAACAAGACAAAACAAACGAGAATGTTGCAGAGATTTATCATGACGTAGGAGCAGTCCTACTTTCAGAGAAACCTAAAATCCCACAGGAGTTTCACAATGTTTTAAAACACCCTTATTAACGTTTTCTTTGTTGTTTTGTAGTTGAAACATTTCAGTTGGTAAGCCAGCTTGCCAAAATTTGCTTCAACAAAAGAGTAAACTGGTTGGGGGGGTGGGGGGGGGAAGGAGGCAAACAGACTTCTGTAAACCAGGATGCTATGCTGAATTCTGCCAGCATTTGCCCTGTAAAATATATGCTTCTCAGTATGCAGATTGTGTAATCCCTTTAAGTAACAATTACTAAGTTAAACAATGCAATCTGTCCCACTGGCAGGAATATGTGTGCTATGCTGTGGATTAGGCGATTCCATTAGGAGATGGACTCAGTTTCCAGCCCTGAGGCCAGGAAAGGCTGAACAGGGTCCAGGCAGGACGCAGTCAGACAGACAGTCTCAGGTGTGCGCAAAGAGGAGCAGCTGCTCCATTCAAGATTATACCTTGCAAACCAATTCAAAGAGGTTGCCCAGCATCATTTGCAAGGATAACAGGTGCACCTTGAACATAAAAGAAAATGCTTTGAAATGTTCTGGCTAAAACATTTTATCAGGGAAGGAGGAAAACTGTGCTACACGTATGAAAATTCTACTTTCCAACTTATTCATAGATTCAGGTTCCCTTCCCACTGAATTTATGTGGAAAACATATATTTCAGATATTTAAGAAACTACTGCCCAGTCTTTTTATCTTAATTTTTATTGTTTATGGTATAATTCCAACATTAAAAAATAAATATATCCATATATGAACCCTTTGCCCAGGTTTAATAGCTATTAACATTTTGCCATATTGTCATCACTCTCTCTTTCTACTTAAAATGTATAATGTATTACAGATACAGCTAAATTCCCATCTTTCCTTTTTTCTCCAAGAATGACTTCTTTACTTAAGTCCAGAGGTAACATCCCACACATTTTTAGGTTTTTTAATATGTACACTCACACACTTACTCATAAAAATACACTGACTTGCCATGTATTTCAATGTCAAGAAAATATAAACAACTCTTAACAAATCAACAGTTAAGCAACCCACTATAAAAATGGCCAAAAGATATGAAGAGGCCATTGATGGAAATGAAAGCCAAATGGCTAATATATGAAAAAGTGTTTAATCTCACTAGTAATCAGGAACCCTAAATTAAAATAAGATACCATTTCACACCCAAATGATCAGATAGGCTTTAAAATATTACTTATTAAACATTAGAGAACAAGTCGCCAAGGAAATGAATAAAGTCGGAGCATATATGCCAATAATCTATTTCTAAAATATAAATGGCACAGTCATTTAGTAACTAAATTCTTCATTCAAATCCAGTGACTTAAATGTACTTTGCCATTTACTGTGATTTTTATGTATTTTTGGCATCATTTTATATAAAAACATATGACAGCATTAAGTTTAACTTAGCTAGTAAATATTAAATTAATGCAAGAAATATTTTATTATCCAACTTTGCATTAAAGTCAATTTTAAAACCATTAAGTAAATAAAGTTATTCTTGTAATTTTTCCAAAGTACACACAGCTAAAAACACAATTTGAGAAATACATTTCATTAATTTTTTTCCTTTTAACACAAAAATCCAAGTCAAAGCTTGGAACCCTTGTGTCTATCCCTCTGTATCACAAGCCCTAGAATTAAATAGCCCCTAGGACTTTAAAAGTTACCCGATCAACACTTTCTAATGAAACTGCACTTTAATCTGATGATGAATCCGTGACTGGAGAAACATCATGTCTCTAACATGCTATTCCTATAACTCTCCATCAACAATGACCTCTGAAAAATGGCACACAAGGTTCTCCCATAAATAAAACAGCATTTCCTTGGTACCTGGGGAGGAGAAGATGGAAGAGAGGGGCCATAGTTCAGGCCATCACTACAAGTACTGCCAGGAAGAGATAAAATAGAGGCTTGAGTAGAGTAAATACTGTCATTATCAGGGGAGTACTGAGACTCAAAAGGAGATTCATCTGCTAAGTCAGCATCATTTGTGTCCACCTAAGAATACAAACAATAGTATCAGTTGGAAACTCTGTTCTATTACATATATGACCAAGTCCCACTTGAGACTAAAAGGAATACGGGTATCATTCCTTTGTCTATTCTTTTTCCTACATGACCTCTTCAACACATCAGGGACTGACTAACACAACAGAACAAGGACAAGACTGCCCACTGCAGTAGAGGTTGCTGGCTTCGAAGGTCACTTTATTCCATCAATAAAAGGGCTAAAAGTAACCATTAAGAAAGGGCCTGGATCAATTCTAAGCTTAAATAGTTCCATAAGTGAGGAAAATACTGCACTTGCTTTTTTTCCACTTGACATTTTTTAATAACACCTGCCCAAGTCCTAGAATTTTATAATACAATGAATGAGGTCATCACTTTTCCAATTCAACAAAAATAAACTTATTCAATAGGCCAGCTAGGCAATCAACTATCTATTTGTAAAACTCACTAAGACAATGTATTTTGTTTAAATTATCTTTAATTAGATTTTAAAACAATTCAAGTTACAGATCTAGAATTTGAAGTTGATCATCAGATATCATAGAGAAAATATGGCATTTCATGCTGAAATTATACTAATAAATAAGGAGCCTAATTATAATCTAGTTATAGTGAAGCTTTAAGTTATAAACTGCTACCACTGAAAACTCATATAGAGAATTTCATTACATATTATCTAAAAATCCTATTCCTATCTTCTGTGGAAGAACCAAGTGAAAGAATCAAGACATGATACGCTAGAAGCTCTTCTCACAATTCATTCACTGATATACCTTAGAATAGGTAGACTGACATAAATACTACCCTTCTTCAGTATTACCTGTGTTTTGTTTTAAGGGCAAAATATCCATGTTCTATTTCTTTGTGATTTCAACTTACATATCTAGCCAGGAGAAGTTACAAGCAATGTAAGAGGATACCAGGTCACACTCTTACAAAAACACTGTAAGAATACTGATGGGCCATTTGAAAATGAACCTCTCTCTAATATATTTTGAATACATGGTCAAATTCACTAGTGAGTATCTATGTGGAAGTCTACCCTTTACAAATGTATATTATGTGCAACAATCTAAATAGTGAATATTTAACATTTGCTACCTAAACAGGTGTTAATTAAGACTTGGGTCATGGATTACAACAGAAAAAATATTTGTTTTAAGTAACGTTAAAGAAAAACATCTCAAAACAATTTGTATACTTTCCACTGATGCCTTAAAATCTTAAAAGAGCTCCTATTAATCAATTCATCAAATTATTGTAGAGATAAAAACACCACGGCCCAGAAAAGCTCAGTGGCCAATATAAGATTATATAGCTAGTCAGAGAGAAGACCCAGGACCTCTCCTACCACAAGATGCTGAACTCACAGAAAGTGGGACTGATCTTTTGGACTGGCATTCAGTAAAGGAGATTCAAGAAAGCCATATAAATGGTACAGAGAAAACTGTTTCTTGGGGCATTTTCAGAGGCAATTATATAGTTGTGTCCTACAATATTTCAAAAAGAATTTTCTATGGCGCTGTACTATGTAACACATTTAGAGCATAATACTTTATGTAGTTATACAGTTTTCTAAACTATTAATGTCTAGTTTTGAAATGTTAATATAATGTTAACATAATGCCTATGGAGACCTGTTACCTCATTAAAAGCAAGGTGAAATGCTGATTTATGGCTAACTACTCAAAACAGTTAAAGAATGTCGAGATATACCCAACTATGAAATTAAAGCAACCAACTGCTCCAACAAAGTGTTGGTATGATGTAAAGATTAATTCTACATGCTGCCATACTGCCTTGCTCAATGAATTTTCCCCATAAATCCAACAAATAGTTTTCACATGTATTATGTTTGTTTTTCTGCCCATTTTGAATTATGAGAACCATTGTAGTTGATGAGAAAATGTTTAGTTTTCCAAAACATAATGAACAAAGAATACAGTTAGACTTTAGAATATTTTGAAAGGCAAAAATGAGACACACAAGATTTTTGCAAGAAAGCTTGGTAAGTCATGGCCACTAACCAGAGCCAAGTCGGCCCTGAAGAGGGCTTTGCCAGCCAGCCCTTCCTCCTCGCAGGAGTGTGGGGGGTAGAGAAACGGATCCTCCTTAGCAGACACATAACCTTCTTCTGGTGAAAGCTGCAGGGAGAATGAAGCTCAGAGTTTGAGGATGAGATCATGGAGAGAGAGAAGAGAAAAGAGGGACAAAAAGAGGAGGCGAGGAAAACATGGGCAAGTTTTCAAATGATACCATATGACTTTAACAGAGAATGATAAGCATGAAATATAATAAATATTCACATTTAACATTTTTATTTGCTAAGATAAAGAGGATATTTATCCCAATACCAACATCATCTGTTAGATAAGAATCCCTTTCTACTATTGTTTTCATTCTTCTTATAAAAGATTATCAAAATCAATTTTTTTATATGATAATAATCTGGTAACTTCTAATCTGCCAAATATTCTGGCTAAACAATGAGTTCTTAGTATAGAAATAAGGCAACTTTTAGGTGTTAAAACATAGAAGAAGTTGCAGAAAAGCAAAAAATTAAAAAATATCAACTTCTCTGTCATCCATGACTAGATATTACATTATAGAGTGTAATTTACTTGACAAAGATTAGTGAACCCTACAATCTCTTAATTTAGCATAACTTAAAAAAAAAAATCTACATGTACACGATCTACTTAAATTGCAGTCTTGAGCTATTATACTGTAACCTTGATCACACTGACAGAAAACCTAACATTTTTATTGTAAAATGTTAGCCTCAGATAAAATAGGCTAAAATATTTAGATAAATGTCTGTTCTACATCACTGTGTATCATCAATACATGCAGAAGTATTTTAGGGAATAACTGTTTCTCTTCTTTTTCCACACATATGTGTTTAATAGTTAGTAAACCTCACTTTATGTAAAAAACAGTTATAGTATTGCAATGCACATTGAATTTGAAATAGCAAATATTTTCATGAAAGAAATTTATTTTGGAAATAGCTAGGAGAAAAAAAAGTCTGCTTCTAAATAACTGGTACAGTTTCTCTTCAAGGGCAGTAAAAAACACATATTGAGTCATGTTTGCCATTTTTCTTTGTCTAACAGAAAGACCATAACCCAATGAATGGTGAACCTTAACATATATGTAGAGTTCCATAACAGCCCTTCTTCATTATTACATTCCCCTTTGTATTGATCTTTTGCTCTGATTTCTACAATCCTGATTTGATTTAAGGCCGGATTAACATATTCTTTCTTCTTCCCTTTCTCTCTCCCTTTTTCTGATTTCATAAATATATTTTCATAGGTTATCAATTCTCTGTGAAGTAAAAAGTGGAGCATGAAAAATTTAATTAACATTTTAATTAACAAAGCTTACTATTTGAACAAATTATTTCACAAAGTCAGCAAATTTGTATTTGATGTTTATGCAAATAGATCTACGTGTTGGTGTTTTTTTTAACAGAAGGTATATACTTGCCCTTTTATGTAAAAATATATTTATACACTGAAAAAAACTCACAAATAGTGAGACTATCTCCAATATTCCACTGCAATTCAGTGATAAGGGCTATGCTGCAATCACTGTCCCTACTAAACATATTGGCATTATGTAGCATGTCATTAGTTATTTCTAATATTGCAGTAATTAATGACATGAGGGCTATTCCTTCCCAGGAGGAGAGCCCCAAGCTGATGAACCCACTTTGAAAAGTTCAATTTCTTGCTTTGCAGTAATTAGACAAATGTGTTGAAATCAGCAGAATGCAGGACCTTAAGGCACTCTGACAGATATTCTATTTTTTTTCACCCTAATTAAAGGGTCCACTGTTAGCTGTTAATGCTATTCATTTCTCTAATACTCCACTGTATTGGTATAGATATTTTAAGGCATATTTCTTTGAAAATATTTGATTCTGTACCATCATAACCTTATTATTAAACAAAAAGGGTCAAAAGTAAGCCAGAAATAATAAGTTATACATTTATTTCTGAACTTCTTGGTTTCTTTCCTTTACGCTTTTAAAAATACTACTCAAAAGTAGATCTTCACGCTCATGAAGCCAATCATCGTGTTGATGAAACATACCAAAAGCCATGATTCAATCGTAAAAACACAAGAAGCTAAAGGGAAACCTACAAGACATTTTGTTCGCAAATATAAAAGGAGATCTATAAAATTAAAATTCTTACAGGTAAAGGCTTGGCCACTCCTATTTTCACGGTTCCTGATGGTGCTCCCTTCAGCGCCTGTACAGCTTCTTCAAGGCTGCTATTTTCCAAGTTCGCATCATTGACAAACATGAGTCGGTCACCGGGAAGAAGTCGCCCATCCTTTTCAGCAACACCACCGGGCACCAAAGAACGAATTATGATCACAGTGCTTGCTGGGTCAATTGGATCCTTACAGAGCAGAACAGGAAACAGAAGTCAGCTCCTTTTCACATAGAAAAATGTTTTCACAATTTGTCCACCCTGAATTCTAATGGATGGGTAATGGTTTCAAGTGTCTTCAACATTTCTCATCAACACTTCTAATGAGTTATCTGGGCAAGGGTTTCCTCCATTTTAGAGAGTTTAGAAAGTGTTCAGGTAAATGTGGCACTGTCACTTGACATCCTTCTTGAGTGGACCTTTCAGACTGTACAGGTAACTTTAAAATAATCACTTTATTTTTTTTATAAATTGTCAAATTTTATCACTATCATTTGAGGATAGATATCAGATATATGAATTTTTTATATATACATATATATATATGAATTATTAACACCAGCAATTTTTGAATAGTAACTATTCTGGAATATCAGTAGATGTGAGTATATTGAAGGCAGGGCCTGTCTTTTGAAATATGGAAATATAACAGAGGCCGTATAGTACTTGGTGATGCAGCATAGGATGCACAGAAATCTTAACGTTAGCAGAAGGCTCCAGCATCAGGCTCTGTGAAGAGCACAGGCCCCCGCAGTCACCGGAGATGGTGTTCTGCTTCAGTATTAATTAATGAGGAGCAACAGCTGCACTCTCTCAGACCAGCTGCAGCATTTTCTCAGCAACTCACAGCACAGAACACAACGCAAGGTAAGGACGCAGATCACATTTGACCAATTTAAGCTCATTCGTAAATTTAGTTAAATGATAGGAATGCTAGAATTTATAATATATCCAGTTATAAATCTATCATTCATTTCAGATGAAAGAAATACATTGTTTTACTATTAAAATATGAACTATTAATTAAGTGCATGGAAAAATAATTTAGACAAACTCCCTAAATGTCCAAAAATACTATATTTCTATTAAAATCCTAAAAGATATTCTGCAAATCCCAAGAGCTCAATGAATTCAATATTAAATATAAAAGAGCTCAATGAATTCAATATTACAAGAAATCTTTTATGATAATCAATGAATCATATAAATTACTATTTTGAAAGATTTGAGAAACAAGAAAAGGTCTTTTAATAACTCTAAAATAACTGATTTTTATCTGCTATCAACAATATACTTTTTCAAAAAAACTGTTCAAAGGAGGCTATACTTGCCTGATAATCTAAAATGCTAAAACCAAGTCCTTTGCTCCCTTTCTCCAGCTCAATGTGCTGAATGTCATTTTCCCACATGGCCAAAGGCCCTTGGACCTTCGCTGCATTCTGACCCACATTGGTCATCTCCAGGACAGGATCCTCCGTCTCTGAGGACCCGATGAATTCGCCCAGATCTACATGAGGCTGGATAACAGAACGGGAGAGCTCTTATTTCAGAGGCACAAAACTAGCAGTTACATACACCAACACAACCAAGAAAAGGAAGATCCCAGCATCTGTCCAGACCAAATACCCTCAAAGGAGAGGAGGAGCAGTCTATCAGGAGACCTTTAGGAATGAAGGTCCTAATTACTGTAAGTTATGAAAAAAGAAGAAATACCCAACTTGTAACAGGTATTCAAAATGTATGGTTCGAAGATCTCCTATAAAAACATACAATGGTTACATTTCAGCAGTATGATTGTGGGTGATTTTCACTTTTATCATCAGTGTCTGAATCACCTCTGTAGTCAGAAAAAAAAGGTAAAGCTATTTTGATATTTAAAAAAATAATTCTTATGATAAATAAGAACAATCAAGAAGAAGTGGCTTATATGTACAAGTTCTGTACTCTATGCAAACAGGTTCTAAGCTGCTGTGACTTATGCACAAGATTTTTTCATTAATAAATTAATGAGCTCAGTGGCAGGATAAGATCTGAAGTCAGATTGGCCTGGGCTTGAAACCTGTCTCCAGGATTTTGTGTCTGTGTTGCCTAGAGCAATATTCTTGAGAGTTTTTTTTTTTTTAGCTGAGCCATCCTGCCACCAGTTGTCAGCTCAGCAGCTGCTCGGCTCGGGCTGGGACTCGAACCGCTTAGAGCAATATTCTTAACCTGGGTTTCATAGTTACCCATCTCATGGTCTTTTGAGAATTAAAGGAGATACTATTTATAAAGCATCTGGCACAGAAACAGAGGTTCAAAATGTTAGCTTCTTTAGTAAAAATAAAGTGAATCTAGATTAATTCAGCTTTGTTAATCTGTATGAACATATGAAATTTAGAAAAGATGTATTGTTCATGATGAAATTCTAGTTTGCATTCTATATTTGCTTTTAATCAATTATTGCACAACCTAGGAACCATGGATGCAAATCTGTTTATCTGCTTCATAATAATAATAATCCCATTATACCACATAAAAATATTTATGGTTATATATGGTACTACACAATTTGGAATTATGTTTCTTATCCGACCTTATTCTAATCACCCATATGAATATTAAACAAAACACTTTATTGTTCAAATTTTTCAAAATTATTCCATTTTACTGACTCAGTATAACGTAAATCAAATCCTAATATCATCTCTTTCATTATATCTTAAATGAGATTTGACTATATTGCAAATTATGCAGGCCCAAATCTTAACTTCGGATAACCTATTTTGAGTCCTCAGAAAAGCCAACTAGCTCCATTTCTTGGCATTTTGATCTGAATGGAAAGAAATAAGCAAACAGGAAAATGGGAGTTTCGGGATGTCACTGAGTATGCTCTGACACGTAGTATGAGTTCAAATTTCTCATATTTTAAAAGTCTAAACAGTGTGCAAATAAGATCTATACACACAGGAATGATGTGACCATCCTTATTTTAGTCATTCACTGTGTGCCAGGCACTGAGCTCAGTAGGTTATATAAAAGTATCTTTTATCATATATAATATGTACCATAAACTCACTATTTACATACTTCAATTCTCTCTTCTGTAAATGAAACAATATGAGTGTTGACTTCATAGAAATATGAATAAATTATATAAGCAGGTAGTGTGCAATAATATCTAATATCATTACATTACCTTATTTAACCAACAGAGCAACTCTCTAAGATAAGCAACATGACTTACATTTTACAGAGGAGAAATCAGATTCAGAAAGATGAAGTCGCAGAGCCAGTAACTGCCAAGCCTGATTCAAACCCTGGGCTGTCTGACTCTAAGGTCTATCCTACTGGGTTGTCGGAAAAGTCATGACGCATGTTTGCAACAGGTGGAACTAATTCATTTTTGAAGTACTAAGGTCATTCGCATCTATGTTATTGCTATGTCATTTGACAGCTGACAGTTCTAGCTTCATTCTAAAAAAAAAAATTGAGCCATTTGGTTGAGTTCTGGAGATTTTACAAGTTGAAGATGGAAGACCAAATTGTGCACTGTTGCCATATTTTACTGTTTTACTTCCATAAAGGGAAGAACACATATCAAGCTTGTGAAAAGTTGCAGAAAGTTTATGGTGACACTGCACTACAAGAACGTCAGTGTCAATGATGGTTCACGAAATTTGTGCTGGTGATTTTGATCTCAATGGCCCTCCTCAGTCAGGGAGGCCCATCGAGGTGATGACAACAAAATAAAGGCACTGAGTGAGTAAAACACATGTTACATAGCACATGAGATTGCAGAAACATTGAACATTCATCATTCAGGTGTTCACGACCACCGGAAGAAGCTGAACTATGTAAGCAAGCACGATATTTTGTTCTGCATGAACTCAAAAGAAGTTCATTTGACAGCGCGTATAAACATTTGCGATATGCTCACTAAACGTAAGGAAAACGATCCTCTTTTGAAGTGACTGATAACTGGTGATGAGAAGTGGACTGTTTACAACAATGTGGTGCGCAAATGGTCTTGGTCCTGACGTGATGATTTGCCTCAAACGACATCGAAAGCAGACATTCATCAGAGGAAGGTTATGCTCTCAGTGTGGTGGGATTCTAAAGGTGCTGTGTTTTTCAAGTGCCTACCAAGGAACCAAACAATCAATTCGAATGTGTATGGCCGGCAATTGGACAGTTTGGAAGAATCCATCATCCAGAAATGTCCAGAGCTTGTTAATTGTAAAGGAGCTGTGTTCCATTTCGACAATGCAAGACCACACACAAGTTTGGTCACCTGTCAAAAATGATTGGAGCTTGGATGGGATGTGCTCCCACATCCACCATACTCGCCTGACCTTGCACCATCAGACTTCCACTAGTCTTGTTCTCTTCAAAACTCCTTGTGTGGTATAACATTCAATTCAGATGAGGCTGTAAATCAGCACTTTGTTCAGTTATTCGCAAATAGAGACAGGTCCTTCTATGAACGAGGAATTATGAAACTCACTGAAAGATGGCAAAAGGTTATCGAACAAAACAGGCAATATATCATTGATTGATCTTTGTTCTTTATATAAATAAATGACCTTTGAAAAACATACACAAAATACATCATGACTTTTCTGACAACCCAATATAAGCTATGGGCTATGTGAGGAAATCAAACACCAAAGAAAGAAAAAAAGCTTTAGAAATTCAACCATCATTTAGCCTTTCTATTATATAATCAGATTAGTCTGAATATATTAGTATTATAGTTAGTCTGAAGATTATAATATGAGTCCAAATATATCCACATATTCAATACCTTTCCAGTTAGTTCAATGTCACGTAAGTCTAGGCTTTCCAATTCTGACTGGGTGGTGGGTGGTACAGTCCGACGACAGCATACCATGGTCACTTCTATGGGCAGCTCTTTTAAAATATTCACCACATCTTGGTGATTTTCCCCAAGCAAAGTTATGCCATTCACCTGTGGAAAAAGATATATTGTCCAAGAACGAACATTTCATACCATAAATATTCTTTTGAAAACAATTTTTCATTAAATAAATATAACTATTATAACCATAGTTCTGCTATGCTCAGAACTATAGTTGGACTTGTACTATGTAACACAATTTACATGTATGTTTAGAGTATTGATAGAGACTTTTGGATTTTCTAAAGCATTTACAGGAAAATCATTAGCTGTCATCCATTTTTGATCTGCCAGTGTAGTAGTTCAGAAAAGGAGAGTTAATAAAAACATTCCCAAAGGATGAAAAACAAAGATTTAAAAAATTGACATATTTAACATTAAGTGAAAAAAATCAACATGGAAAATTGCACATATTATATGCTAGCATGTTTCTAAAAGTTGGGCAAAATAATATATTCAAACTTTCTTACTTATGCATTACAAATATCTAGAAGATTGCATGGAAACAAATGTAACAGTAGTTATCTAATAAAGGGTGATGGAAACTGGGGGGATTGGAACAGGAAAAAGGCTTTTTTACCACAGAGTTTTGTATTCATTGTGATTTTGAAATATATAACTGTATTACCTATTCTAAACCTTGAATAAATGTTTAAAAAGTCTTAAAGAAGTTTTTATAGTACTCTGGACCTTAAAAAAATAAAAGGATGGAATTAGGTCTGAAAATCAATGTACAATGCACATACAGGATTGAAACTTCGGCTTTGGGTAGATTTTTATTTGTAGATCTGTCTGAAAGATCCTCTAGAGGGGACATTTAAAATGAGAACTTACTTATTCACCATATTAAGCCTCCTGCAGCCTTTTAAGCATTTTATTTAAGGTTAGGTAGAATGGCATAGCTCCTTACTTCCAATAGCTCATCTCCACTGAACAGCTTCCCACTGTGTCCTACAGGACCTTCAGGCAGAATAGATCGGATAAAATGATGTCCCACTGTCGCTTCCAGACTTATCCCCAACCCACTGTTCTCACTGAACTTGCTTACGTGCGCCACCTGAAAAGAGAAAAATCATCACAACTCTAATATTCTTTCATTTGTTTCTTTCATCTCATCTATATAGTTTATGTTCACTCAGAAAGGTAAAATTTCTCTAAAAAGCTTCAAAAACCTAAAAGAGTACCGATATGGATTGGTTTCATGAACCAATACAAACCAAAAGGAAGCCACCAATTACAAGCACTCAAGACACTTTCATGCCTATGGATGTTAATTACAGATGGAAAGTAGTCAAAACTACTGCCAATAAAATCAAATGCCTGAGCTCAAACAACAGAACAGAAAAGATGAACACTTAGCACTTACTATGTGCCAAGGACTGTGCTAACCCCATTATACCAATTATCTCATTTGCTTCTCGTAAATAGGTATAATTTCTATCCTCCTTTCCCAAATTAGGAAACTGAGGTTCAGGGAGGTGACTGTAACCAAAGTCACACAGCTAGAAAAGAGCTTGGAACCTAAGCAGCCTGAACCTGGAGCCCATGCACCTGACCTTATGCTGTACTAAGGGACAACATTGTCTTTAAAAGGGAATCAAAGCTTAAACAGGAGAATGAACTTCCTATTTCTTACTGTTACACTAAATAATGAAGAATGTTAGGAAATCACCCATTTTCACAAAGAATCCAATAATTGTAATATTAAAATCAGAAGGTATATGAAAGATGATCTAACTCATCCTCTTTATTTTACAGTTAAGGAGACTGTGGTGTAGAGGGATTAAGAAAAATACTGTTTTATTTAAAAAGTTCTCTTTCGAATCTTAATATGTACAGGGTTGTTACCAGACGCTACATCATCTATCTAACTTTGTAATCTCATGCTGGGTGAAATCCGTTGCACTCCTTAAAACCCATTTTAGATATCACTTCCTCGGAGTAGCCCTCTAGGTCCCCAGTGATAATACCCCTTAATCCTTTTCTTTACTATACCACTCCTCCTATGATCACATTTATGCTGTATTAACCGTATAAACAATTTAAAGTCAGATCTATGTCTTATTTACTTTAAAGAGGGTCAATAAATACTCAGTTCTTATTTACAGCACACTTCCACCCTTGACAGATTACCAGGAGTGCCACCAAGAGACAAAGTGGACAAAGGACAGGTAAAAGTTCCCAGTCTCAGGTCTGACCTCTGCAACAAAGTGGCTAGTCAGTTTCCCTTAACTATTCAATCACCACCTGAGGAAGGGCAGTCTCAGCTAGGCCAGGCTACCACATGGAAGGAACACCTCAGCTTTCTTTTCATGTTAAATTAACCATGGTTAAGCTGGTCCTTACTGTATTTTTCCTCGACTCCATTTTAAATGGTAATAACAGGTGTCCTTACTTTTTTTAACTGTTAACCATCTTGAGTGGTTTTTTTTTTTGTTTTTTTTTTAAAAGATCACTGCCATGAGGATTGAATGAAACACTAAGAATATTGCTAGGCACAAAGTGTTCAATAAAGCTCATTAATATTGTATGACATCTGTTGTCTTTTATCTCTTCTAATCTAGAGTTACTTAAATATTATATGAGAAAGTCTACCTAGCTTAGTATACATTTTTCCTTTTGAAATCCCTGATATTTGACAGTATACATCTAAAGATTGATAATGGGTGTCACCTTTGTTAAATCTCTTTTTAGGATAGCAGATCACGATTGCTATACTAGGTATGCAAACTGATAATAAACATAAAACATTCACTATGGCATAAGCGATACCAAAAAAGCATGTAGAATTAAACCCCTTAAGGAAAAGTAAATATATGAGAATGATAAAGAGACAGCAGAAAAGTCTTTTTACAATTTTGTACATAGACTTTTTTTTTTTTTTCCAGCTAAGCCATGGCAGCTCAGCTCGGGCCAGGAATCGAACCGCTGCTGCTCAGAGCTCACACTCTTGAGCGAGCTCTTAATCAACTGAGCCACTCAGCCAGCCCATGATTTTTATTTTATCTTTAAGTAAATTCTGTCATTCTTTTCTGACTCTTTCTGTAATTCCCATGTTTAAGAATTGAGAAAAAAAAAAAAGCCCTTGTGTCTATGTAACATCAATATACTACAGCAAGAAATATTAAAACATTGATGAATTATGAATTCTAAAACTTCCATCTCATTTATTTCAGTTCCATGGTTACTACTTAATACAACTTACATTTTTTAATACCTGAATCAGCACATTTAGGTATCTGAAAAAATTCCTGGGCATCTGCTACTTCTCTAGGACTCTTTATGATCATCACCTTTATTACAGTCATGAATTTCATGCTCAAATACAGTTACAAGTTAAGAAGTTAGAAAGAAGAAGCTAACCTACCGCTATTTCATAATTAATTCCCATAATCCTCTGCCACTTTGTCAGCAAGGCAGCTTCCTGTTGTTGTGTATCTTCTACTTCTTCTGTCTCAGCTGACAGTAATGGATACCCTGCAAGAGTAAACACAATTAAGTTAGTGACAAACTACAAAAACTATCTGTATCTTAACATTCTGTCCCAGGGACACTGTGATCAGAACCTGTCTGTCATTGCAAGTCTGACTCTTCAACTAATATATGAGTTATTCTTATTTTCTACATATATTAATAACTTAGAACCTTATCATCTACATGTTCTAATACTATTCATTTTCAAGAGATTTCTTTTAAGTCTTAACTATTGTATATTTCCATTAAAGTATCCGTATATTATCTAACTTTTATTTAAAAGAATGAGGGCTCCAAGTTGCTCCAGGTTTCATTTGGTGGTCCTTTGGTAACTCTATAGCAAAAAGCCATGCTGCCTTCTATGTCTATTTCTTTCTTTCATTTTTATTTGGTTCTACAGAGTAAAGAAGACCATGGTACACCTTAGCAAAAACAAACAAGCAAGCAAAATAAAAGATAATATATGCAACTCCATGTACAATGAGAAAATATAAATAAAAATAAGAAACAATGAAAAACTGAGACTGAACATTAAAATAAAATCCCATAATTGGAATTGCACTAATTGTCAAAGGGAAATAAAAAAATGAAAAGTCACTAAACAAATTATGTAAACAATATTGAATTAAAACACTTAGCTAAAGTAAGAAAGTGGTTGAAAAGAATTTTGAAGTCATATTCAAAGATTTCCATATTTCATCATAGGTCTTACTCATGAAGTTTGTCTTTTAAAAAATTTCTACAAGGCATTACTCTAAATCGACTGTTTACTATCCCTTTAGCATTCAAATTTTAAATTTAAAGAGTGTTCCAAAATTCAGGTTTCTTATTAGCTGCCTCCTCATTAATGGAATTAATGTGATTTTACTCCAGGCCTATTTTACAGATTTGTTATGCTTTAAATTAATACCAAGATTTTCTTTCTCCTTGAGAAACTGGAAACAATGAACTATATAAATATTTTTTAAATGTGGAGATAGCCCCTCAAAATGAGTGTTTTCTCTTCAAAATTAAAGTCAGTCCAGAGAGAGATGCCTATGCAGGGATGAATACAGATTACATGGACCCTTTTCAATCTGATAAGGGCTAGAAAGAGGAGGGTCAGCTCAGAGTACTACCTCCTCCCACACCCCCTTTCTCCACTGCTGTTGACCTTACAAAGACAGTCAGTGATTCAAGCAGGATGGGATTCTAAATGCAGAAAGTGGCGAGTCTGTACACAGTTAATGAAAGATCTGAGATTCGTATTCATAGAACCAACCTACAGTTAGTTGTACAACCCTCCATTCTATCCCTCTCCCAACGGTCCCAAGACCAGATTTCAGGCACATTTTAAAAATCATAAATTCCAGTCTTCTGATCTTACTGAGAAGTCAAATGACTTGTCTGGGCTCACACAATGAGTCAAATTTCTGTGGAAGAGGCAATGATAGCTTGCCCTCTTGCGTGAGGACTAAGCATTAGCGTAGATGCATTAGAATCACTCTGAAGTTTTTAGTTAGTATATTTTGTTTAAAAAAGAATTTGCGACTCTTGATTCTAAGTCTAGAGCCTCTCCTACCTGTCCTCCCAACACTTGTATACACATTCATCAAAGCAAAGTAGATGGTCTGACCCTTCAAGATGATCTCCCACATCCATCCTCACTTACTATCTCATTTCATGCTTTAAAACAGCTTTGTCCCCCTCCCAATTCTTGTTATTCACTTTAGCCTAAATAAATTCACCTATTAGTATAAAAATGGCAGAATGTGGTTAACACCTGTGAGTCCTACACATCTTACTGCCGAGATACCTTTGCAAACACAAACATTCTTTTAAAATAGTGAAAGTATATAAAAACTTTCAGCAGAAAAGAATTAATAATGGAGTAAATGTTTTAAAGAACTACGAAGTTTCAATAAAATTTTTTAGTGAAGGGCAGAATTCACATGAAGAAAGATCATGTATATGATCTTAGACTTTGTTCAGCAGATTTAAGTCACCGAAGTACCTAAAGCAATCTGACAGGTAAGGGAAGCACACAGACCCAGCCTATGAAAATCATAGGAACATTCTGGCACAATTATATATTAAAGCAATGGTGCTCTAAAAAGTAAACAGCTTGATGGATTCTAGGTTTATAGTGAAAGAAATCTCAGAAAGGTTTTATTTTCTCTACAATTCCTTTCCAAACCAACTTCCCAATATAAACGTTTATAACTTTTAAATATTGAGAAGAAAAAGTCTCCTAAAATTGGATAGTTTCATTCCTCAGAGCTTATGCTTTAAAGATTCTCTTGGGTTTATTTAAAATATACTTTATAATTTTATTTTTGCTTGCTCAAAGATAGACATATGAGGTGAGCTAAAAAAATACGGTGAATGTTTAAATAAAAAAAATGTATTACAGTAAAAGATACATTGCCATTAATCCCCCTCAAAATACTCTCCTCATTTTGAACACATCCCATTGTTCTTGCCACTTCCTGAAGTAGTTCTGTAAGTCCTCTTTCATGAGTGTCTTTAGTTGTGCTACCAGAGGCGATGTGTGACAGGAAGCCTTTCTGTTGTGATCAAGAAATACAGTGAATGCTGCTGCCGAGTGTCATCCAACAGAAAGGCAGGGATCTTCAATAGGGAAAGTGGCACGCTGAACCTTAGTAACAGTGTGTGACAAGTTTCAGCTTGCTCGGTGCAGTCAGTCGAGTGTGAGCTACGGTTGAGAGAAGGTGTGTCTTACTTAAAGTGTGCCATAAATTATCCTCCATCACGACAACGCTCCATGTCACACATCACTTCTGGTACATGGTAATTCCAGTCAAATAAAAATATTATGGTGTGTCCTCATCCACCTTATTCACCGGATCTGGCATCGTGCGGCTTCTGGCTCCTCTCCAAATCAAAATGACTCAGGACATCGAGGCAGCCGCGGCAGCACAACTAAACACACTCAAGAAAGGACTTCCAGAACTGCTTCAGAAAGTGGCAAGAACGACAGGATACGTGTGTTTGAAGAGAGGGAGATAAATGGCGATGTCTTTTATTGTAATAATTTGTTTTTATTTAAACTTTCACCATATTGTTTAATTATACCTCGTATGTTGGCTGTACAGAAATAAGAGGGCTGAATTTACATAAATGATTGACTCCTAAAGGATTCTGGTTAAAACAATGTAGAAGTAAAGACTGACCCAGGAAGAAAATATGCCTGCTATAAATGAACTATTTTAATCTACTAGAGCAATTAATCATATCCACACATAAGAATTTACAAACATCTCTTTTTTTAAAGTTTTTTTTTTGTAATTTATAATATGTCCACAGAGGCTTAATCACATTTATAAAAATCATTTCTCTAAAAGAGTTTGTAAAGAACAAAATAACCTGGCTCCAGGCATTTACCTTCTTCTTCAATTGGTGATATGCTGGTGTTTCTCCTCAAAGATAAAGAATCTTCATCTTTTTCATAATTTTCTTAAAGAAAAGAATATTTCAGTAGTAATATCTATAATATAATCAAGTATTTGCATTTTTCAATCCCTTATTTATTATTTATTTATGTTATCATTATTTATCTGGACCCCTAAATGAGAGTTCGTTTATGTAGATAAACTCTTCAAAAACCATATATTCTTAAAGAAAAGTTCTCCTAATTCTTAAAGGAAAGTTCTCCTAATAATGGGATAAAGAAGTAATACGTTTCTTCTGTGATTTGCCTCCCTGTCTCGTAGTGCTGTAATAAGTAGTTTATGGCATAGACACCAGAATGGTTAACAGTTTGAAAAATGCAAAAGCATTTTCAAACCAACAGCCTGACTTCTACCAATAAACCCTTACACCGGTGAGCTACATGGGGATTTCAGTAATTTTCAGAGGTACTCATGTACAAGCAGGTTATGAATGGCATTTCTAAATGTGGAATTAATGTTGATTCCTTCAAGGGAAGGCTGGGGCGTTAGAAACATCATGGGGCTCACATGCATAATCCGGGCAGAACAGATATGCCCCAAAGAGAAAACATAATGATGACATTCAAAAGTAAGGCAAGGACAGGAAGGTAAATGACTACACGTTTCCAACTCAGCAATGGTGACTGAATAAATAGAATAGGAAGAAATCTGCTTTATTCAGAAGCCCGTTCTATAGTTAATGGACACATCACCTGTTCCAGTTAATCCCAACTTCATTAAATTTCCTTTTTATTTGGTACATAATAGGTAGTAAAGACTAAAAAAATTCTTTCAATAACTTCAGAATTCGAAAACTACTGAAATGATGGAAGGGTATAACTGAAAGCCAGATCACTTGGCATTACCTTTGCTTATGGGCGCGCTAGCAGGAGACAAAAGTGCCTCTTTTGTGACAGCCTCCCTTGACGAGAGCTCAGCTTCCGGCCTTGTTCCTCTCCGCATGAGTGTCAGGTGTACAGTCTGCCCGGTGTGGCGTAACACCTCTACTGCTTGTTGATTGGTAAAACCCTGAAGGTTTGTGCCATCTACCTGATAAGAACAAGGCATATTAAAAAATCAACGGATGTTTGTATTACCCATTCACCAAATGTGTGTTTACCACTTCTCAGTATGAAAAGAATGGGGGATAAGCATCCCCCTAATTGGGGAATGGGCTCACACCTATTTGGGGACCAGTACTAGCTTAGGTGCACTAGGATCACTCAGGAGGGTTTTACTTGTTTTACTTAGGATTATGGGGTCTCATTTCTAGAAAGTATGAGCCAACAGTTCTAGGGTGTGGTCCATGCTTCTCTAACTTTTAAAATATTCTTTTATATGCCTCAGGTGAACCTGATGAACAGTCAAGCTTGGAAACCAGTACTATGCAGGATATAAAGGTAGAGAAGACAGTGACGGAAGTGGCCATTGAGAGTGCTGACACATTCCAAAATCATGTTTATATTAGCTTTGTAAAAAAGAAAGATGACAAAACTGCCTTCCTTCTTATTTCTTTGCTTCTTCAAAAAAATACATGTGATTTTCCTTCAGTTCACAAACGACAAAACATTTGAAGATGCCCCTAAGGTCTTTCCAAAGTACAGATAGGATCATATCACTTCAAACCTGCCTTCCATAGAACACTCCTTAGGACAATGCTCCAAATTCTTCACATGGCTTAGAATGACCTGCGTGAAACCTCACCCCCCTCATCCTGCATGCTGTCACCTACTACTCTGCCCTCCAGTACCAGTGGGCCCATTTCAATTCCTCGGCCCTGCGGTGCTCCCTTCAGCCATCTGGTCTCTGCCAGTTTTATTCCCTCAGTCTAGATTCTCTAGACAGCCTATCCAGCACATCGTTTTTCTCATCTGTTCATTCAGAAAACACTTACAATTGCTTTAGATCTCAGTTCAATAGTTACTTCAGCAGTTAAGCTATCTTGATGGGCCAGACTACAGCCAAAGCCCTCCTATCCCACTTCTCCTTCACAGCACTCGTCAGAAATTTAATTTTACATTATCTGTTATTATGTGCTTGATGACTGCATCCTTCCAGCGGACAGGCTCCATGTGTCACCAAAACACTGTCTGTACAGTAGATATTCACCTCCTATGGGAATATAGAGCCCATGGCTCACATACCAAAGATTTATGTCTACAGAAAATTGCCTTTTAGAATAAATACTGAGTATAACACCTTATTTTTTAAAACTCATAAAATCACATTGAAAAAGGTTTGAAAAACTGGAATAATAACAACAGTGAACAACTGTAAGCAACAAAACTGCCCATTTATAAGGGTTGTTTAGGTATATTACAATAGGTCTATATGTGGTGATATGACTACACCTCACAGGTAGTATAAAAAAATGTATAACCAAATATGGCCCTATTTAAACATAGGTATGTGGATATTTTCTGAAAGTTTAAATCATAAACCATTAGCAGAGGTTTCTATGAAAAGGTTTTTTTAAAACCATTTTCAAATTTTATATTATTTAAACCTCAAAGATAAAAATTAATCTAAAATAAATGAACACATTATTTACTCTCGGGGTAGTAAAAACAATTTGCAAAAATCTGAACTTTGAGATTCCATAAAAATTCCTAAAATGCATAGAACTTGGGCTGAAAGTTTTCATCTGCAAAAGATTTTATTGCTCAATTATTGTTTCATTAAGAAAAAATAAAATGGATATAATTCTATCTCCTTAATAGCAATAAAGTTCAAATATGTAAAAAAATATATGTTTTTCCTTTATTTTCAAAATTTGATGATCTAAATTTAAAAATATATTCCTTACCCAAATGTCAGAGATTGTACTAGCACAGAAGAAACTTCTGTAATGGAATAATCATGGACTTTTAAACTCATAAATGAGTTCAGATTACTCAATATCTTCATCAATAATACAGGAATAATGTTACCTACTTTCTGAAAATTATAGTGCAAGACACTTTGTAATGGGAAGATACTCAGTGGCTGCTATTATTACTGGTAGAGTGAACAAGTGATTAATAAACATGAAAACCTGAAGCCTTCATGGGAGCAGTTTCTGTTCAATATAATTACTCCCATCATACATGTAAGACGAGATTACCAAAGCCTAAATCAGAGCCCAGACCAGCTCTGGTACCTCAATGTCACGGGAAGAGAATTAAGACATGGCTTCAGACCCAATGGTACCATAGATAAGAGTGTAGTGGAACTTGGTGAGACGGCAGCAAATTTCCTACATGCTATCTCAAGGAAAGATCTAACATCCTCATAGTGCACAGTGCAGATATAACAATTAACAGGAACAGTTATAGGGAGGAATACTAGTTGGAACAACTCAAAAATCCCAGCTTCTTAACACACTCAATCTAGTTAGCCAAGCCCTCCTCCAATACAGTCAATACCTATAATGTGTAAAAAGTCACAGAATAGTAAAGGTAATATTTGACACCTTTCCATATTTACATGCTTGTTTAATAATTCTTTAATTAATGATCCCATGCTGCTTTTAGCAAGGATGTCTGTATATCAATTTAAAAAGAATGGCATATGATTTTGTCTAATGACAAGTTTGGCGAACTTGTTTTTAAAAAATGGAATCCTTTTATCAAATAATTCCTACATATAACACCAAAATATAAAGTGAAAAAAAAATAATGAAGTCACTCGCTCTATTCCTTTCCCTGTAAGGTCTGTAGTGAAACTCTAGGGGTCCACAGAGCACAACTTGTAAAACAGAAATCCTATAGCAAAATTGTTTTAATGTTATACAATAATACTTCACAAAATAGAATTTCTTAATCTTCTCACCACCTCAACAATTACAAAATGAAAATAGAGCATAGCTCCAAATAGCTGCTGCAAAAACAAAAAATTAAAAATAAACAAACAAACAAAACCCCAGGCAAATATTGCTGTTATGAATATGCAACTGGTGTGAACAACTTTACTATCAATATTTCAAAAGCCCACAAGATGGTGATATTTTGCACAAAATTAATGCATTATCTAAATCATTGCATGATGTTCATTAAGAGTCTGCTTCTAACTTTGAAGGGAATGTTGCTAAAATTAAAAATCACAACACTGATGAGAGTGAAACACGTGATTTTATTGAGAGCAAAAAAACATTTCAGAAGAAGGTTGCTTCACTTTTCACTCAAAATTTTCCTTTATCTCTGATCTTGCCTAAGCAAAATTATATTAGAGGTTCCATTTATACCACAGTAAAAATAATGACAAGTTTGGAGGGAAGTTATTTTGAGACTCTTACAAATGTGTCATCATTTCAGGGCCTTAACAAATATCTGCTTAATTAACTAAACTGCACTTACGTGCCTAATACTATACCAGGTATTCAAAATAAATTACTCTTTGGATTTTCCTAAAAATCACATAAGGGAAGTTTCCTATCCCAATTTTGTAGGTGAAAGAAGCTTTCTCAACGGTTAAACATAAAGTTATCATATGATTCAGCAATTCCACTCCTAAGTATATACCCGAGAAACAAAAACATATGTCTATGTAAAAACTTGTATATGAACATTTATATAAGCATTATCTGCCAAAAAGTGGAAACCCAAATGTCCATCAACTGATGAATGGATAAATAGAATGTGGTCTATCCGTGCTATAACGAGAAATGAAGAATTGATACATGCTATAAAATGGATGATCCTTGAAAACACTAGGCAAAGCAAAAGAAGCCAATCACAAATGTCCACATAATGTATGATTCCATTTACATAAAACGTCCAGAAAAGGCAAATCTATAGACAGAAAGTAGATCAGGGATTGTGTATGGATGGGAACATAGGGGAATTAGAGAATAACTGCTAATAGGTATGGGGTTTCTTTCCGGGGGAATGAAAATGTTCTAAAATTGATTGTGATGATGGATGCAAAACTGTGAATATACAAAAACTACTGAATTATACACTTTAAATAGGTAAATTGAATATTATGTGAATTACATCTCAATAAAGCTAATTTTTTAAAAAAGCTTTCTAATAGATTAAAATATACAGCATAGGGAAAAAAGTACATTAGTTATCTTTTCCATTTCTAATTCAGTATCAGATATGATTTAGAGGCTGTATCTGTTTACTCCTTTTCCCTCCATTTCTTCCAAAATAAAAAATGTAAAGTGGTTAATTTTCATTATATATTAAAAGGGAGATAGTGGGGACAGCTCATTTCCAGGAGATAGCCAGTGTAGGTGGCAAGCACAACCTGATCTTTATAGATTTCAAGAGATGAACAGGTGTAATTAGGAATTTTATAGAACTAAGTCCAAGAAGACTCAAGGAACTGCAATGTAGAAGCAAACAGCAGAGAGAAAAAACACCTCTACCTTTTTAAAAAAAATTGTGGTAGAAAACACCTAACATAAAATTTACCATCTTAACCATTTTTGAGTGTACAGTTCAGAAGTGTTAAGTATATCAGACTATTGTACAGTAGATCTTTAGACATTTCATTTTGCAAGACAGAAACTCTATACCCATTTAAACAACAGGTCTCCATTTCCCCTTCCATCCAGCCCTTCACAACAACCATTCTACTTTGTTTCTATGAGTTTGAAGTTCCAGGTACTTCATATAAGAGGAATCATACAGCACTTGTCCTTTTGTGACTGGTTATTTTACTTAGCATAATGTCTCCAAGGTTCATCCATGTTGTAGGATATGACAGAATTTCCTTCTTTATCAGACAAAATAATTTTCCATCGTATGTATATACCACATTTTGTTTATCCACTCATCCATCAGTGGACATTTGGGCATTTCCTCATCTTAACTATTGTGAATAATGTTGCTATGAACAAGGACCCTTCTACCTTGACATTCTGCTTTTTTACCATTATTAAGACCACAAAGGAACAAAAGAAACTTAACTAAGAATAAACAAACATGTACGTATTAAGATAAATGGGCATTCTCCAAAATATCTTCCAAACGATATTAATGTATGTTTGAGGATAGAAAGAACTTATGATTTAAAAAGTTTAGGAGACACTAAGTAAAAATGTTACACAAGTTTCTCTATTGCAGAACTTCTCAGTCTTTGATTTTTCAATGTGCATTATAAGTCCCTAAGACACCATATCACCTCCAATTTTTTCCTAAACTTAGTTGACCAAGAAGTCCCAGGTGCAGGATCTTTTAGATTTGTGTTCTGAGGAGGAGCTAGGTAGTCCCATTTCCACTGAACACTGAACTGAAATTTGGATTCTTTTGTACATGGCCTTGAATAGCCAAGTGCTCAGCACACAATGACATTACTACAATAACAATGATGGGTTTGATCTAATTAGACGAGGCAGAATACTATTTCTTTATTCTGTATATTCTTAGGGCTCAAAGGAGCCCTCGTCATGGAACCCCATAAAAGTGTCAATCTGCTACTGTAAAAAAGAAAACACACACATCCCAAATTCAGATTCAAGCAAACAAAAGGGTATAACATCTGGTCTTTAACTTTCAAGTGTCTGCAACCAAAGTGTAAGTATGATATTAATGTAATAAATTCATTACAACCACAAATCAGATCTATCAGAACTTACTCAAGAAAGAACTTTGTCCCACCTTTAGACTTGAGATCAGTAAAGTTTCTATCAAATGCTCTTATTTCCACAAAAAATAAAATTGGTAATTGTAATGACAGCCTCAAATCACCAAAGCAAGTGTGAATTACTGTGGAGCTAACTGTAGTTCTCAAAACTGAGTAAATTAGGAGAATGAATTTAACCATAAAAATTAACAAAGCTGTTATTAAATGTGTTACTTACTGCAATAATTTGGTCTCCAATTTGGATTCGTCCATCATGTTCAACAGCACTGCTCTTTGTAATGCTCTTTACAAAGATTCCTGAAGGTTCTAACATTAGAAATAGGTTTTTTTTATTACCATTTACAAAACACATTCAAACAATATCCACCCTCCATTCTCCAAATATAAAGTTCAAATTTTGAATAAATATAAATCAACAAGCCATACAGACAACATCATTTACTAGAACCTTAGGCTTGAGCCTAAAACAATAGTTTTGTCTGATAAATACAATATCAGAGTTGCCTACATTCAATTATTCCTAAAAATGCTTTCCATCAGTTTATCCAACAATCTAAAAATACATAATGTTGACTCAATATTTCATAAAACAAAGATGAGAGGTAATTGCCAAGTTCAAAAATATTAATGTTTAAAACTACCTAATTTTTTATCTCCAATGTAACCAGCGATGGTAATTCCTAATCCTTGGACATTTTTAGTGAGTTCTACATCAAACGTCTCACTGTCTTCATTTTTCTGAGTAGAAGCATCAACCTAAAATAAAATCAATACATAAATATGCAGAGAAATAAATATGTAAACAATAAGATAAGCTCAAAAAGCCACAACACTTAGTAATAATGTGATGTTATTAGGTGTCAGAGAACTCCCTAGAGGACTGCAGTAGAGCTTACTCCTTCAGCCTTCAGAACATGGGCTAAGCGTCACATGTTTACTCAAAAGGAATGTCAGCAGTAAAGCTGAACACCCCCTTAGAGAAATGCATTATTGTTTACATACAAAATTGAAAAAAAACAAATAGTTTCTTATTGACAAATTCTATTTTCAGAGATGGCTCATCTTCATTCTCGAAGGAGCTAGGAGATAATACAGTTGAAAGAACTCATGTTTTGAATTCAGATCAATAGGTTCAAATCTAGCTTTGCCACTGAATTTTTCTAAGCATCGCTTTAACTGTTTATCAGCAATGACTAACAACAAGTCCAGCGAACATTTACCGAGCAGTTTCTATGTAACAGGCACTTAGCACGTCTTAATTTATTTACTCCTTAGAACAAGCCTATGAGGAGGTATAATTACTGTCAGTTTTTCGCTGGAGAAATGAGGAACATAAACTTTTCCAAGGACAAAACAGCCAGCAATCTAGTAGAGGCAGAATTCAAATGCAGACAGACTGGTTGCAGATCCCCTGCTCTCAAATGCTATACAGTATGGGAGGGAAATCCCTAATAGAATGTAAGGTCCATCGTATCCACTCAGGACATGCTGCCACTCTTCCTATCTTAAGCTGATAGCTGATTCTAACACCATGAATATGAGTAAACCTATCCTTCAGATATATTATTACTAGACTGATGATTACTTTAAAAATCAGTGAAATGCACCAAAGAGCTATTTATAAGAGTCCCTGTATTTGTTTTGTAAATTCAGACTTCAATTTCAAAAGCTATTTATAAGGAAAGTAGGCCTTTCTGTTATATTTCCTTCATTCCCACCATGATACCTGAAAGCAGGTTTCTCTAACACGTAGAATTGTTAGTAATTATATATATATATATACACACATATATATATTGGACCGAAGGGAAAGGCTCCCGAATTAAGCATTAGTAGACTAGTTCAATAAGTCATCAATAAGTTACTGGCATTATGTACCAGTGTGATGTCAGCTTATTCCACAGGCAGCCCTATGAAGATTACAACAAAATAAAGGTCATGGGGTCAAAAGGACATGCATGTTGGGGCTAATAGGTCATGTTTTCTGATTTTCTTTAAGCAAACTCTGACTAACTCACTGACAGACTACCTAAATGAGATATAATTTTATAGTAAAGTTTCATTTTTTTTCACTGCACATAATTATCTGTGCAAACTTAGCAAAAGTTTAAAGTTTAGATAATTACAAGAAAATGACAGAATGAAATCTGCTTCAATTGAAACAAATGTGTTTTCTATTTTTAATAGGACTTATGCGGGTGCTATTTTAGAGGGTGGCAATTTGACTATCGAATGGTTTTAAAAGGGGCACAAGCCTCAGAAATGACGATATGCACAGAATAGATATTTTTCTAAGCTTTCAATTACATCAAGTGTTTTTCGGTATTGCATTCATTTATATATTGCTGAATAAAATGTTTTGTTTACCACAAAAGAATGCCATTTAAATACTTTCATAAACAAGCTTTCTTTCTTTACTTCTTTCTCTCTGCAAAAAATAGCAACCAAACTCAACCCTAAAAACAACAGAATCATGGAAATTTCAAGTGTTGTAATAAAGTTTCAAAGGGCTTGTGGAGGAGGTTTGGATATTAAAAAAAGAATTTGAAGCAACTGGTTAGAACAAACTTTAATAGAAAAAAATCACATAGATGTTTTTAGATCTATAAATAAGGAATGTAGGACTAATTTGCTATAAAGCTTATCTAGAAATTGAGTGTGACTCTCTTCTTAAATATTTAAGAGATTTCTGGATAACATTATTTTGTTGATATTTTATCCACTGTAGTCATCTTGTGACCTGAACATTTGAGAACACCACCACATTATAAGGCTTTTTAAAAGTTCAAGCTTTTTTCACATCCAGTTTAAAAAAAAAAAAAAAAGATGGAATGCTATGCCTATGAATAAAGCTTTTGTTACAACTCCAAAAGCATAACTTTTGTTTAAAAAATTATGTAACTGGGTCAAGAATACTGACTTCTCATTACAAATCTGATAACAGTTCTATGACATACCTTAAAACACTAATATTGAAAGGACTTGGTAAGCTTTATTCACCACCTCCATGGAGGGGTGGGGGCGGGGCAACACTAAAAAGAAAGTTGTTGAAAGGGAAATGATTAGAAATTACAGCCCACCTTACAGAGGGCCTTCTAAAGAAGAGAAAGACTGAAACATGTCAGGTACTGGGAGCAAGTAAGTCTTTAAAATTTTTCCATACTTCAAAACATTATCGTCATAAATGTACTGCTTAGGGGAAAATGTAAAATAGTCATCCAGAATTCTTTAAGCAATCTATTTTTCATCTTCCATATATCACTCCTAATTAACAACATGTTATTAGTGCGGAATCATCTCTACATCTGAGTTTTGTTTTGATCTTTAGCACTAATATATAAACATTAATATGGTTTCTAAATAAACATCCTGTCATTTAAGCGCTATTTGTCTATGATTTCCCCACTTAACTGCTTTTACCTACTTACCCGCGCCTCTGGCGTAGAAGATGGGGATGAAGAAAGGGCGATGCCCAAAGAGGAGGATGCTGTTGCTTCTTCTATGGCACCTCTTGCAATCATCAATTTAACTCTATTGCCACATTGCCTGAGGACTTGAGCAACTTGCTCACTGCTCATTCCAGCTAGATCTGTGTCACCAATCTTTAGAATGTGGTCTCCACTGCATAATCGCCCATGCTGAATAAAAAGAAATTGATTTATCAGATTTTATTATTATTAACTTCATCAGAGAAATCCTAAATGAGGGAAAGGGAATAAAAAACGAAAGCAATGATATGAATTACCAATCATGGGACACTAAGCATGTGGTTGTGATTTTAACTGTCTTTTGAAGCATCCTAACATCATTCAATTTGATAGAATTTACTAAAATTCACAAATATTTCTTAAATTAATAGTTGATGTGAGCTTTTCAATTTGATTTCTACCCACAAAATGCAAGAAAATATTAAGCCTTTTTGTGAATTTTTTGAGGGATAGAAAAAGGAGAAAATGCCACTAAGCAAAGATGAAGTATGTTACTAAAAAAATACATATTATTCAAAATATGGTATGAGCCACAAGAAAGCACTGAATTAATACCACAATTTTCTGCCTTACCATTTCAATGATAAATATCCCTCAAGAGCTCATTTGTAGATGGAATCCTTGCAAGATGAAAATTCAGATAGACAAGGGGAGTGAAAAGCAGTCTTACAAGCCTCCATACACACAGTGGCCAGCAGAATTTTACGATACAATGAAAATGATTTGCATTGTCCAATAGGGCAGCCACAAGCAACATGTGGCGACAGAGCACTTGAAGTGTGGCTAGTCCAACTGAGGAACTGAATTTGTAATTCTATTTAATTTTAATTAATTTAAATTTGAATTTAAAAAGGGACATGTGGCAAGTTCCCACAGTATTGGACAGTGCAGCTCTATACTGAAGAAAAAACTTATTTATCACAAGCCTGACAATGAGGGGAATTTGACTGCATACTGCTAAACGCTAATATTTAAAAGAAAGAAAATTCGGATACTTGTCAATACCTCTACTGATAAGACTGCCAATAAATCTGTCTTTCATTTATGAATATGACAAATGTTTGATGAACTTGACTCCTAAGTAACTTCAAATGCACATGCAAAAGCAAAGAGCTTTATAAACAAAACGTTATAATCAAGGCAAAAGATACACTAGCAGAACTTGTCAAATTAAAATATAATACATAACAAGTAACTTTACGATTTTCTTACACATATTTCAACAATGTCACACAGCATAAATGCTATAAAGAACTACTCTAAGTGATAAAAACAGGCGATGCTTCATGTACAAAGATGACACCAGTGACCCATCAATACAGGGACAAGATGAATCTTGTCTTTTCCCACTATAATAAAATATTATTTTTTCAGTAATATCTTGTAGGATATAAAACAGCTGACTAGGTTTATTAATATGATTTACGGTCATAAAATAAAGGACTGCTGCATCTACAATGATCAAAACAATAATCTGGACTTTAGTTTGTGGTTAGAGAGTCTTAAGATCATTGTCTATTACCATAACTTAAGATCAGTGTCCCCTTTCGAAGGTATTTCTCCCAAAGTCTAAGAAAACATTTTGGGAATAACCCAGCAAAACAGAAGCTTCTTTGACATTATCTGAGGCCCAAGTTTCTCCTTTCTGTCAGGTAACGTAAAAGACGAAGCCATGTTGTTTGACAACACAGCATGAAAGACCTGTGGGAGTAGCTTACCTGATCAGCCACTCCTCCAGGCAGAATGGTTTTTACTATCACGCCAGTTGCTTTTCCCCCGACAATGCCAAATCCCAGACCAGATCCATCATTCACCAATTCAATAGTTTCCACATGCTGCCAGTGAACCTGAAAATAAAGCTCCTACATGAATCTGAAAAAATTTAGGAAAAACTAAAATTTTCATTACAGTTGAGATCTTTGTATTATTTTGTGAGCGGTGTTAAATAATTGAGCTCAGACGTAATAATGAGCCTGAAGAATGTCTGTTCCTTTTATTTAGTACACTTTCCTTTCAACAGATTGTTACTGCTATTGATATAATCATTCTTGAAATGATCACTACATCATTAGTGACCACATTTAGCCAGATAAAGATCGGCAGTGATTTGCAAGATCCTTTGTAGAACTTTGTTTTTAAAAAAGAATAGGATAAGGAAAAAACTGTTACCTATTTATTAAGAATGTCTTCTGTATAATCCTGCCCTGCAGGATTCCAAATTAGATGACTTTCTTTTTCTTTTATTAGTTTCAGGTGTACAAAACAATGTAATAAACATTTATACCCCGCACAAAGTGATAAACTCCCTCCCCAAGCTACTACCCATCTAGAAAGCACAAATTAGTAGCTACAAAATTGCCATGGGAATATGAAAGACAGTATGGGGAAAATAATCAATAATGTTGTAAAGATTTTGTAGGGTGTCAGATGGACACTTGTCTTATTACAGAGACCAATTCGGATGGTGTAGATGCCTGACCATTGCGGTGTACACCTGAAGCTGAATAATATTGAACCTCAACTACAATTTTATATATATGGCTATCGGATGTGGAGTACAGCACAGGGAATAGTCAATGGAACTGTAACAGCAAATTAGATGCTTTCTTAAAGTCACCCACCTATAGCTAACTGTGATAATACAATTTACAAAGCATAATCAAGAATATATCTGTCTACAGATAGTCAATTTTGTTAATATTTTTCATTTGAGGAATGCTATCAAAGAAAACAATGAAACATAAGAAGGTAAAAGTTGTTTTAGAAGCCAGAAACTTAATCATAATTAAATAACAAATATTCCGGGCTAGGGAGAGAGGAAATAAAAGGATAAAAAGGCAAAAACTCAAGAGGTACAAAGAACCCAAGGAATTGGAAACAATCAAAAAGAACTAGAAAAATATGATCTGTTCCTTGTGCAAATCACATGTACTCACTGGATTAGAGTGAGCTGAAATGGTACTGGCTGCAGATGGGGACCGGGAAACTATCGGGCTGATGAGCTGAGGCAGCGAGCCTCTGGCGACAACTAGCTGCACATTATCCTTGGCTTTCTGCAGGATGCTGATGGCCTGCTGATGTGTAATGGTCTGATCAAGTGCCTGTCCATTGATAGCAAGGATCTGATCGGTTTCCTTCAATCTTCCATCTCTATCAAGGTAAAAGATAGCTTATAGCTCTCAAGAAAATGACAGGTTTTTTTGGTACATATTTTCAGATTATTATTTTTTAATGTCCACACTTTTAAAGTGTTTTCCAGCACTTCTACTTTTAAAAATATATGCTTTGGCTCCAGTTGATCTACCCCCTCCCATTTAAAAGCCCTCTTCTTTTCAGCTGCCCACGCAACCTACACATTATATCTTGGATGCTCCTATCTCCTACAAATGAAAGCAAAGATGAATGTATTTACCTCTTGTTTTGAGTATATTAATAAAGCATAGCTCAAATTATCATGGGTCACATGTATTGTTTTCCAGGTAGTCATTTTAAAATTAATCAAAGACAACCCATTTAAAAACAACGAGAATAATGTGCTACTCCAATTTTTCTTTCTTTACTACAAGTGATTAAGTTATGACTATATTTAAAAGCTACTCTCATTTCAAAAAAGCTTACTCTTCATCATAGCAATGTTAATGATATCTAAAAAGTGGTTGCTATCGTTATTCAGTTTTTTATTTCTTTTTGTTCATTTTTGTTTCTCTAAATTCTTCCAAGGTGATCAACACCTGAATGTAATATCAAAAACAGAGAAGACACTGCGACAGTCATACCTGTGAGCCACACTGCCCTCTTGGATCTCCTGCACAAATATCCCCAGCTCTCCCCGGTTTTCACTCCGTAGTCCCACAACACTGAACCCGAGGCCTCCACATGGTGGTTTGAGAAGCTCAAAAACTTCTACATGGCGACCCTGTTCAGGAAACAAAGACAAAATAAAATTAAAAGTCAATGGCTATACTTACAGTCATTCTATTAGTGGCATCACTTTGTTAAAGTAATATTTTAACATTTTTTCTAAAATAATCTTTATCTATCACCTAGAATGAGGTATTTTATTTATCTTGAGGAATATTCCTAGAACATGAAATATCACACTCAGTTTACAATGTGATAATTAAAAAAAAAAAATGAAATAGAAAATGTTCTGAACCACCCAAACCCACACAAAGTCTACTTCTTATTTATTCCAACTTTTTCAGGTGTTATAAATACCTTAATAAGAATACACTTAACACTATATTTAACAAATTACATACTTAGCATACATATTTAACATATATTACATAATACAATTGTGTAAATATTCTTCACATTATCCAGGGCTTGATTACAATCTTAAGATAGTATATGTTCTATCATAACTAACAGGAAAAAATGTTCTTACTTGGGCCATATTTTTGATGAGTTGATCAAATTCATCACAAGCAGGTTTCCCATTCATGTGTGGAGTGCTTGAAGCTATAAGTGCTTCCAGATTCCCATCATTTGAGGATGACAAAAACAATTCATTTTGCAGAGTAGGAATCATGGCTGAGCTGAGATGTTGAGCATGGGCAAACTCAACATTTGAAACTGCCGAAGTTACAGTGTTTACCTAAGAGTAATATGGCGATTATTAACAATTTTGATACTCCATACACTATTTCATAGAAAATATCCCAAGGGGAGTAATAATGAAGTACATATAAATTTTCAAATTGACCACACTTTTTGATTCAGCAATTCTATTTCAAGAAACTTATTTTAAGGAGAAAATTGAAATAATACACGAAGTTTTGTGTACAAGGATATTCAATGAAGTACTAGTTATTAGATGGAGAAAATTTTGAAACTACCCCCAGTGTTCAACTTCAAGGTACTTATTAAAACACATGCAAAAACATACACATACATACATACACTTTTAAGTGAAAAAGGCTAGTTATTGATCAATACTTGGATGTATCATATGATTCAAGGTAATTTCAAAAAAAGAAGTTTATATATGTATTAAACATCTGGAATAATCTACACCAAACAACCAATATAACACTAGTTGTTTCACAGAAATGGCACTCCAAGGGGTCATGTACTTTCTATATTATATAGCTTGAATTTTTGTAATAATGTATACAGTAAAGTATTCAGTCTTTCCTGGAGAGAGGTCTGGCCTTTGTCACCAGCTCCTAGGAAGTAATTTCTAAACACCTGGAATTGCCCAGATGATGGAAGTGTCTCTGTTATTCATTGTGGGCCACAAGGCCATGTGACATCAGCTCAAATTCTGAGACTGTTAAACCACGTGGGAAATCAATCAATTAATCAATCCATCAATATGCCAATGCAATGATGTCCCAATAAAATCTGAACACTAAGCTCAGGTGAACTTGCAGAATATTGTCACAATCGATTTAGGGAAGGGGACACTTCCTAAGGAAAATAAAAGTTTTGATTTGAATCCTCAGATTCTACACTATGCATGTCTTCCTTTGGCTAATTTTTGACCTGTGTCCTTTCCCTAGAATGGATCATAACCATGAACAGCTTTCAGTAAGTTTTGTTAGGTAGTTCTAGTGAATTGTTGAACCTGAGGGTGGTTATGGAAACCCCCTGAACTTGCAGTTGGCTCTGACACGAGGGTGGTCTTGTGTGAATTCTTCCCTCTAACTTTGTATTTGGAGCTTAACTCCTTTGTTGTTGGTGTCAAAAGTCCTGGGCAGAGCTGCCAGTGTGAAGGGCTGTGCCCTCAAACCTCACAGTTTGGCTAACTCCAGGTACAATTATATAAATACATAAAATAGATAATTTGATTTTGGAAAAATATAATCACTCGTGTGTGTCTGTTATTAAGAGCTCCAAATTAAAGCTAAATAATTGATAAAACAATGCAAACAGTCAATTCTAATTTCATATTTCTCTAGCATATCTGGAATGTAACTTTTTGTCTGTATTATTTATCCAAAAGGTTACATCTCTTGTGTTTTGGGATCACTCTCTGAACTCATTTCCTAGTATTCTATCCTTTATCCAAATAGCTCCAGCTATACTGACATACTAACCACTTCACCATTCCTCAAATTGCCAAGCTGCCCCCTCTACCAGCCAGATACATCTTTCTCCCAAGGACCTACATATTTCTTTCTTTCATTCAAGTGTGCCTAATGTCACCTCAGAGAACCCGTCCCTGACAACCCTATCGAAGACAGAATCCCACCACTACGCCCCATGAACTGACCCTGCCCTGTTGCCCTTCACGGTGCCAGGTACATACCACCTGGCATGTACCCTGTTGTCACAGAGCTTCCATCCCAATCTGTGGAGACAGACAAAAATGAAGAGTTCTCCAGTGGGGGGATTTGACTATTTTATTCTCTATTATATCCTCATTTTCTAGAAGAGTGTCTTACAGAGTTGGCATTCAATGTACATTTGAAAAATAAATATCCATTTTTAAGGACCTACTCTGATGTAATCTCTCCCAAAACCCTCCAAATATCTTTATTCCCATTTTAAAGATGAAAAAATTATACAAAGTCACATACCTAATAAGTACATTGTGACTTAGATTTCTTTCATCATGGTGTTCCTAGTATCTTTCTATTACACACATAGCAAATAAATGAGGTGTCATTCCTGGAAATAAGACATTAGGTAAAGAGTTTCCATTGACAGGAGCAATCAAAATATTTCACAATACACCATCAATGTGTGCTTACGAGTTTGCTACCTGTTCTTAAAAATAAAACAGAAAACTCAGTAAGTTACCAAAGTTACCAATAATTCAGCCATTATAATCGCTACCTACAATCATAGATAAAAAAAGAGATCAAGGTATTTAGAAAAGACTTTTGGGATCTTTTCAAATGCTTATTTTAAAATCTACAGCAGCCATGATCAATAATAATAATAAATATCCTGAGTCACGGCAACTTCAGTAAAGTCTGCCAGGTGAAGATACACCACTCAGGTTGAAGCAGGTGGCAAAATGAAATTTGTGACAGGCTGAGGATCCCACACACCAGGACCTAATGTCTATGGTATATCCGCATAGAAAAAAAAAATATTTGGACTTTTGCTATAATGAACAAATCATATTCTAAGACCAGAGAGTCTAACTATATGAGTTAACTTGTAAAGTATAAGCTCTGATAATATATAAGACAAGGTGTGAAGGCATTCCAAGAGTAAAGTTATAGGAGAACAAGTAGAAAATTATAATACGAGAATTGTATAAAAGTACTGAATATCAGTTATCTTCTCCAAATTTGTTAAAAGTTTAACTGATGTTAGTGACTCCTCCTGTCTCCTGGCTCTTGACACTTAGATAAATGTAACGGAAAAGATTAAAGAGATCACATATGTAAAAACTGTAATTTAATTATAGCATTATACAAAAGGCTTGTTTTTAAAATTAAATATTTATACCCATATGAAAAAGCACAAAGTCACCTTTTGATTGTGCAATAACTTTATTAAAATGGTCTCCTTGAGGAACGGGAATGAAGCTTATTTGCCTTGATGGGCTTGTTCATAGCAGACAAAGTAAAAATGTTTAATAAAAATAAGTAACTCCCCTATTGGCTTATAGAATATTAAAAAAACCAAAAAACCAAAAAAGCACAACTATCTGGTGATTTTTACATGCAGATAATCTGTATAACTGATGGAGGTTGCTAGTCAAGAGCAAGTCTCCAAATAATTTACCTGTTCTCTGTTTAACTACGGACTGAGGATTTCAGTCTAAAATGGCCTTTTATGTTCTGAGTAAATAATCATATTAACTTAACTAATGCATTTTAATTAGTTCTAATACTTAAAACATAACTTAAATAAAGATTATCTTAAGTATTTAATTAAAAAGTTGTCAAATTCTTTGTGAATGGGCTTGTTTTACTTTCTAAATTTTGGCTATGGTGTGAGGTAAAGTATGTATGTTCATGTGTTTGTGTTTATAATTTTCCATTTGACCCAGAACCATTCACAGAAAAGACCTTCTTTAGGAAGAAGGTTCATGAAACTGACAATTCTCCAGCAACATGGATCAAAGAAAAAAAGGTATAGATCTCCAATATTAGGAATGAAAAGGGGGACCAAACTAGACTCTTGAGGTATACAGTGAACTATATACCCAAAAATTTGAAAATATTTACATAAACACATACTTGAAAAAACAAATTTAGCAAAATGCCAAAAAATTTTGTATCTATTAATAAAACTAATCCATTATTAAAACTCTTCCCACACATAAATAAAAACAGATCTAGATGATTTCACTGGTAAATTCTACCAAATATTAAAAAAAAAAATTAACACCAATTTTATACTCTTTCAGTGACAAAAACTGTTCTCAACTTTTTCTTTGAGACCAGCATGACCTTGACACAAAAGCCTAACAAGGACAATACAAGACAGGAAAAATTATAGATACAAAAATACTGAACAAGAATGTCAAAACACTAAATCCAAAGGTATATGATGAGTATAAGGAAGATAATATATTACTACCAAGTTGGGCACTCCAGAAATGCAAGATTGTATTAACATTTGAAAACTGTTTAGGTTTAATTTACTATATTAACAAAATAACAGAGAAAAACACAGGATTAACTGAATAGATGGCAGAAAAAAGTAGTGGATAAAAAGCGTACTGAATAGGGATATATTGAAAGCTCCTAACCCTAAGACTGAGATTGAGACTGTGATGTCCATCATCACTACTTCAACTAGACTCAATGTTTTAGGCAGTACAATAATAAGACACAAAAAAGAAATAAAAGGTATACAGACTAGAATTGAAGAAATAAAAAATGCAATAATTTGCATACATATACTAAGTACTCTGAAAACCCAAATGAATCTACAAATAAAGTATTAGCTTTAATAAGTGAATTTAGTAAAGGTGGGTATAATCAATATAAAATAACTATTTCTTAGCAAAATCCAACTAGAAACACTTTTTTAAAAAGATTCCACTTAAAATATTACTTTTTTGTTTTTTTAAATTGGAATACAACACAGTGTTTAGAAACAGACATACACATATATGACCACTTGGTTTAAAATAACAGTGCCAATGTAAGGGAGGAAAGGGTGGTCTTTTCAATAAATGGCTCTGGGTCTAATGAAAAATTATAAACACATACATGAACATAATTACTTTACCTACCATAATTACTACCTCACACCATAGCCAAAATTTAGAAAGTAAAACAAGCTTCTGAGGGAAAAATCTCTACATCCTTGGCATCGTCAATGATTTTCCATAGGAGAAGAGTTTGAGAAACGGGACTGTATTACAATTTTAAAAAACAAAAACAAAAAAATTCTGGTCTTCAAGGGATACAATTAAGGAAGTCAAAAGGGAAAATACAAAGCAGACAGAAACACATGTGATACAAATATCCAACAAAGAAATTGTATTCAGAATATATTTTTAAAATTCTTGTAAATCGGTAAGAAAAAGACTGACAAAGCAACAGAAAAATGGGCAAAAGAATTAAACAGGAACTTCACAAAAGAGGAACTCCAAATGACCAATAAGCATAAGAAAAGGTACTCCATATAATCAGTCATCAGGAAAATGCAAATTAAAACAATAATATGATACATCAATATTGTCCCAGAGTGACTAAAATTGGGAAAAAAGAAGTTTAAAGCTGGTAGCCGCAAGTGTAAGCAATGATGCGGAGCAATGAGAATTTTCATACATTCCAGTGAGAGTGTAGACCTACAACTACTTGGAAAATCAGCTTGACAGAATCTGCAAATGCTGAATATATAACTTAAGACTCAGAAATGTTACTCGTAAGTAAATATGCAAGAGAAATACACACTGATGAACATCAAAAGACGTGTGCATGGCTGTTCTTTTTATAATAGCCCCAAACTGGAGAAAACAAAATTACAATGAAAAAAAGAAAGGACAAATATATTCTAGTATATTCATACAATGAAAACTGGGAAAGAACTTTGGCTACATACAACGTGAATGAATGTCACAGACATAAAGTGACATAAACAAGACATAAACAAGCCAGGCACAAAGCATATACGCACTCAGATTGCACCTATATAAAATTCCAAATATTTATCTATGGGATAAAAGTCAGAACAGTGTATGATCTGACTTACATGTGGAATTATAAAAAGCCACACTCATAGAAACAGAGTAGACTGGTGGTTGACAAGGGCTGGGGGGATGGGAGTAATGGGGAGATGATGGTCAAAGGGTACAAACTTCCAGTTTTAAGATGGATAAATTCTAGGGATCTAATGTGCATCATAGTGACTATTGTTAACACTCTATTATATACCCTGAAAGCTGCTAAGGGAGTAGATCTTAAATATTTTCACTACATACATATGCAAGAAGGTCATTATGTGAGGTGATGGATGTGTTAACTAACCTTGCAGTGGTAATCATTCATAAAATATACACACGTCAAACATAATGATGTACGTCTTAAACTTATACAATGTTGTTTGTCAATTATATCTCAAATAGACTAGAAAAAAATGACTCAATTGAGGTAGATGGTTAGGACTGACTGAGGAGACACAGAAAATATTATGGAGTGATGGTAAATTTCTATGACTTGATTTAGGTGAAGAGTTGTATGTGTATTTTCAATTTGCAAGAAATCTTTGAGCTTTATAATTTGCCCTTTATGTTATTTCTCAATTTTTTCTGAAGTTTACAAAATAAGTGATATAATCAGAGCACAGAACCTGTGGATGACATAAAAACACACTTCTCTTAAAGAAAGGTGATGGAAACAGCCTCTATAGTAGGAAAAGCCTCTATACATCAAGCTAAACCTTCTCTGACAGACACTCTGAATTTAATGTTGAATTACCAGGTCTTCATATCTTAAATGAAGGAGGATATAGCAACTGGGTACCTGAAGATGCTTAGTCTATTACCGTGATGGATGACCCTCCACAGGCTTAATAAGGATTCAACCGGCTAATTTCCATTCCCAGAATAAATCCTTTAACAAGTGCTCAAGTCAAGATGAATCCTCAGCAAATGTGTTTTATCTTCTGTAGCACATTTTAGAATTTTCTTCCTCAAAGATCATAATTTTTTAAAACTTGTAATCACTTAATCGCACATCACATTGTAAAAAGAAAAAAATAATCATTATGTTATACCTTTACACTAAAGTAATTTGACCTACCCTGGTAGTAGGCAGCCATAATTGTGAGATTACAAAATTATAAATTGTTTTTTTATTTTTTTCAATAATACCTATTCTGTAAAATTAATGACATTCCAAAAATACTCAAAAAGATCAATGTCTTAAATATTTTTATCATAAAAATATGATCTGTGCATTTCACTTTAACCAAATAAAATACTTGCAAATATGTAAAGATTCACTTAACTAAATCTGCTACAAAAATATTAAAATATTGTCTTATGTTTCATCCATCCCTTCTGGGTTGTTAATTGAAAAGGAAGTTAATATTATTAGCTCTATTCTAATGGCTAACATCAATCTTTCCAGAAGTACTTATATAATTGTCTACAAAAATGATGTCTTAGGATCAAACTGAATTCTCTAAAGCATTTTTATATAGATGATCAAAACCTGTTTTGCGATCCTGTTATTTTGACTTATTCTGGATGCATAGTATGGAAATGAGAGCAAAATTATCCAAATGCTTATGGACATTTGATGAATATAATATTTTTATCATTTAAAAGCCAAAATATGTTATCTTGAATTGCACAAGAAAAATGACCACTGCTTTTGCAACCCCAGTTTCATAGACTTTAAACAAATTTATAAACATACACTGATAGCTCAATTTCCCAATTTTTTGTTTGTTTGTTACTCCTTAACATAATGAGCAATAAGAAATAAGGCGCTCTGGGGAACTTGCCATAACAGGTGCACCTCATAGAAATGCAGACTGTTTTTTGAATCCGCATCTTGTCTGTTATTCTTGCAGAGCAAGAAAAGTGCTTATTTTCTTGTGAATTTACAAAAATGATGTAAAACACTTTTTGGAACTGATTCCAAATACGAAATGCAAAAATGGATAGGATGCTGAGAGTATTCAATGAAATACATACAGCACCTAAACTGGTAGCAATCACAGAAAAAATTTTATACATAATAGAACTGCATTTCAAGTTTGGAACCAAGGGAGGCCTCCTTGTCTATAAATCTTTCAGTGAAATACTGATTACAGCCCAACTCTGATGCATTATTGAACAGGCAAACCCTTCCACAGTAATTGATGGTGGCACTCCGATTTAATGATCCTTATTTTTAAAGCTAATTAAAGAAATTGAGTTGCATGTTCAAAGGGGATTAGCTTAATGTGACAAGACTATTTTGGACCTAAAGTAGTTCACAGCTCCTGAACTAAACAAAATACAAAATGGAGCAGCAAGTTATAAGAAGGAGAGGGGGGGGGCATTTTCAAATAGAATAAACATAATTTTACATTTTCTATGAGACTTTCCTTTTGTTTATTAAAATACTTATTGAGCACCTCAAATGTCCAAGACATTGAGCTAAGGGGACAATAATTAAAAAGCTATTGGGGGCTGGCTGAGTGGTGCGTTGGTTAAGAGTTGGCTTGGGATGCCAGCTCTGAGCAGCAGGGCCCTGGTTTGGATCCCACATGAGGGCCAGTGATGCTGTGTCCTCTACAGCTAAGATGGTGAACAACAGCTCGACCTGGAGCTGGGCTGCCGTGGGTCACCGGCGATGGCGTGGGCTGCAGTGGGGCTGGCCGGCAGCTGGCATGAGCTTTCATGAGCTGCCAAGAGCCACATACAATGGCCGATGAATGACCAGTGAACAACTGTCTCACCCGGAAAGAGCGCACTGACAGTGCCAACATGGGCCAGTGAAGCCAACATACTCCACAACTAGACTGAAGAACAAAAAGGACAGCAACTTGTCTGTTTCCCTCCCCCAATTCCCCAAAAACTTTAAAAAAAAAAAAAAAGAAAAAGAAAAAGCTATTGGGTTGTCAGAAAAGTCATGATGTATTTTTTTCTATGTTTTTCGTTGCAAAAATGCGTCATGACTTTTCCAACAACCCAATAAAATGCTTTCCATAATCACTAATATGTTAGACATCCTGTGAAATAACTCCAACAGGTTTAGGTCACCCACTTATTGAGATAGAATACCTTTCTTTTCATAGCTATGAATTCTTGAATAGCAATGCAAAGAGTGGCCTAGAACCCACACTATAATTTTCAGATATTTTAAAGCGGCTGTTGACTCTCAATGGCTAATAAATTTAAAAAGACACTGAATTTGGAAAATAATTCCTTAACCCAAGAATGTTTAAGGCATCACTGTGAGTAATCTAAATGCAAACTTTCTGTACCGGCCCCTAAGTACACAAGTGCAAAGTTTTAGTAGCATATTTGTTTTAAAATTTCCCCATGCTAAATAAACTATCAACTATGAAACTCCAGATGGAAGGTAAAGAATACTTAAAGCCTAAAGAAGGATATGAATTAAAGAGTACATAAGATTGTCTTCTCCCTTTCAATATTTAGGGAGATATATATGGATGGTCAACAATCTACCCAAAGCAATACTGATTGCTACAGCTTATTAAATGATAAGATCAAGTACGAAACTGTAGACTTTGTGCTTTTATACAATGTCAAGTTAGGTGAAAGGCCATGTAGCAGGTTATGCTATTTTATAATGTTCTAGCTTTCACACAAAGCTGCATCTATAAAGATTTTATTCATTCTTGAAATTACATCATAAAAGATATTAAAATCAATCTATAATACATACTGCACTAAAATGTTGGGCTCAGACAGCATAATGAAAAGTAGTCCACGTGTATTTCATAAACTAATTTTTTTAAAGAAGGTCTAAATTCCACTAAAATATATTGAAATAGTCTACGTGAAGATTCAAATCCCCCTGCACACCAAATTCCTAAAATATACCTGAACACTTAAGTAAAGACTGGAAAATAACTTCAACTTAAAAAAGTCACAGTTTTGTTTTAAACTGTTTTTATTACGTATTATTAAAAAATGTTCATCATTAAAAAAAAAATTAGGTCCTACAATGAAGTGAAATGCAACAGGATTCTTCAACCTATTTCCTGAGTTTCCACTGATGTTCCAATTAGATTTCACTAATTCAAAAACATCTTTTCCGTGTTTGATCTTTGATAGTACATTTTTTATTAACATTACTGGGGGGTGGGGAATCTATGGTAGACTGAAAGAAAAAACAGACAACAAATTCTTTTCAGCTCCTCTCATCAAGAGCAGTAGTCTACTTCCCCACCCAGATAATCACTTTAAAATTTTCTTGATGGAGTGAAATTATTAATGTTTTCAATCTTGACCCTTGAGTGTACAGTGTGTCTTTTCAAAGCACTTATGCTGCATAAAATAATAGAATTGTTGTCTAGAGGAAAAGCACTATTATTTGAGTTGCAAACTGAACTAGCTACTTTTTTCATGAGCACATTACTTGAAAAAAAATTACTGAATATCAAAAAATAATTATACAGACTTGGGTATATGGCAGACAATTTCTTGAAAATAAAGAAAGTAAGCCTGTCACTTCAAGGAAAACAACTGACAATAATTCTTGACAATCTGAGTTTCCAAGTGAAAATTAGAATTTTGGAAAACTAGTATCTGTTACCCTGAGCTTGATGCCTTTCCATAATTTAAAAACTTTGTTGAAAAGATGGGAAGCAATATTACCAAGTGTAATTTTTTTATATTGTACAATGAAATGTGAAGTGTAGTTTTTCCACACTTCAAATTTTCCAGATGACCAATGTTATGCCAAATTATGCATAGGTTAAAAAAAATTTAAAGAGCAAGACAGATTTTACTGTCATAAAATACAAAATGTTCATGATTTCATTTCAGATTCTACACTGTAACTAATATTTGAGAAACTACCAAGAACTGCGGTGCCCATCAAAGATGCATATCCACAATTATCTAAATTATGCTCCAACCTTTCCCAGCTAAATATCTGTGTGTGGCCAGATTTTCTCCAAGCAAGTCAATAAGACAACAAATCCAAACAGATCAAATGCAGAAGCAGATACAAGAATCCAGTTGTTTTCTATTAAGCTGAGTTAACGAGATACGCAAAAATATAAACAATGCCACCCTTCTCTAGTGTTTAAATGTCATGGGTTTATTTCTGCTATGTTTAAATGTATTAAAAAATGTTTAAAATATTTCTCAATTTTAATTTCTAACCTGATAAATACTGATGGATAAAACCACATAGAAAAAGCACACTGTCATCCTTAGTAATTAAAAAAAAAAATACAATGAGGCCAAAATGTTTGAGAACTGCTGCTTGAGAATACTAAATTTCAAACAGGAGGGAGAAGTGATATTTATGAAGTGCTTGGTAAGCATCAGGCTTATTAAGCCTTAGAGTTTAGATCCAGGTTATTCAGTTCCCATTTCACAACTAAACGAGGAAAAAAAGAGGCTCTGTGAAGATATATACATACTTATGTACATACACACACGTGTGTGTGTGTGTGTGTGTGTGTGTGTGTGTGTGTGTGTACAGTTTCATTTTAAGAAATACACTCTTGTTTAAGATCATCTCCTAATACATGTCAGTGACAGAATATAGGTCTAGATCGTGTCTGTCTGCAAACTATACAACACAGTCAGCATCTGAGATCAGATAAGCAAAAGGATGCCTCAAATCACCAAGAAATCCTTAAATTATGTTTACTATACTGTTTATGAGGACAGTGAAACAGACAAGGGCAGAGCCCTATGACTATCTTAGGACCTAGGCTCTAGAGTCAGCCTGCCTGCCTTCAACACGAGCGCTACCATTTAACTTCTCTGTGCCTCCATTTTCCCATCTGAAAAACGAGGAAAATAACTGATCTACTATATAGTATCATTGTTGTAGTGATGAAACAGGTAACAATGTAGAATAGTTCCTGACACTCAGTAAGAATTTAATCATGTTAATTGCAATGAGGAGGAGGGGAAGCGAGGAAGAGAGGAGGAGGAGCATCTTTTCACTCAGAGAAAAGCTCTGGGTCTCTGAAATAACTTCAGTTATTTGACTAAGTTATTTATGCTAAAAATTAGTTCTCCAACAGGAAATATAAATGATTAATGTACAACAGTTCTAGATATTTAAAAATATTCGTGTATTTGTTAATTAAGCAATCATTTACTGAGTTGGAATAAAGTATCAGGTATAAGGTAGTCAAAAATGAATGGATTTTATCCCCAAAGTAGTGAACATATTCAAAACAAATATGAAACAAAATTAATTCCTAAACTCCTTTTTATGCTTGCTAAGAACAAATGGCAAGTGTAGCACAGCATATACGCCACAGTCTAGGCATGTGTGTTGATGTGTATTTGCCGAATGTCTTTTCTTTATTTAAATCTCAACACTTCTGTGCTTTCTTAGCAAAACTTCCAAGGGGGAAAATAAATGGAAAGAATGTAGCTTAACCAAAAATAATATTCTTATCAAAGGATGTTGAAATTCTACATCAAAGGGGAGAAGGCATCATAATTAAGTTAATCTATTTTAAATACCATGACAAATAGTTTATTCAGAAAATGAAAATTTAGACAAATGACATGATAGAATTTTTGCAGTGTTTTTCCTATCAGTCCCACATTTCCAGAAGACAAAACTGATTCACTCTTCACAGTCTGGTTAGAGAAAAATAAAACAAAACGTTACAAACCAGTATAAATATATGAAAATGAACACATGAAGAATGATGTTACTTTGCCATCTTGTCTCTCCATTCTACTATTATCTTCACTTACTTTAAAATTGGGCATAATTATAAATTAAATCAGAACAAAAGTTCTGGTTTATATTTTAAAAGCCCTCTGATTAAAATTTGGGGGCGGAATGCAAGGGAGATGAGAAATCTTAATGAATCCGAGTTTACAAAACATTTCATTTAAGTGCCTTTCTCTTCAGGAATGCTATTAACTTTTTTCCAACTTATCTGTTCCTTAAATATTAGAGATTTAAGGGTTTATAAACAGTGTAAATTAAAAGGAAAAAGCACTGGCTGCAGGATTAGACAGATTCACATCCTTCTAAATCTACCACTGAATAATTGTGTGGTCCAGGCTGTTATGTAACCCCTCTAAACCCCAACTTCCTCACTGGACAAAACAGGGATAAAACCCACCTCACAGAGCTAAAGGTCTGGTTAAATGAGACAAAGTCCAGAGCACATGAGGGCTTCTTAAAGGTGATTTTTGTTGTCGCTGTCATTACTATAGTTTCAAATGTAGATCTACTCTTAAAATCTTGGGTTAAAAAACTCACGTAGGTTATACCCAGTAAATTTCACAATTTTTCCCCCTCCAAAGATCATTTAACTTTGTCACAAAACACCATACAATTAGCACCATTTGCTGTTTCAGACACACATGCATACCCAATAGCAAGATGGTGTTGCATTTTAATCCAGCACTGTATAAAAAGCTTGAACAGTGCTTCTTGCCCAGGATAAAACAAGAATTTTAGTCCTCTCAAAGGCTCCATATTTACAAACTTTTAGTTAAAGGAACAAACATTTAAAAGCTGTTATTGTACCAAAGATAAAGTATTTGAAATTCCTGCAGTAAATAAACTTTATGGTAAATGTAAAAACATAAGAGTCACTCCTTCTATTTAAACTTCTCCTAGAAAATATACATTAAAGTTTCAAAAACACACCTTTCTGTTAGGTGGCTGCACCAACACTGTACCATAAAAGTAAACCCATTTCATGGGCAAGAAAACCCTTTCTTTTCACTTTCACATGCAACATGCACTAGGAAGAATTCCATTCCATTTTTAGATAATTCCCTCTTTTTGCCCCCCTCCCTGTACTGACCCCAAGTCATAATTTAATGTGGGAATTCTTGAGAGACAGCAATCATTCCCCTTTACTGATCGCAAGCGTACAGATGAATAAACTTCATGTCCATCTCAAATTAGAAACCAGAGAGAGAGGGGTTATGTTTTCATCATTTATGTAATAAAATAAAACTGAGGAAACAGGTATTTCTGCTCTTGGAGACATGAATTGCAGAAAACAGTATCTTGCTGATTACCCGAGTTAAAACAGAGCCACAAAATGCTCAGTTATCAAAATTCTCATCTTTCCATCGACCTAAAAAACATACATGTAAAAAATTATCACAGTTGCTGATGTTACTGCTTAAAAGCAGCCTACATTAACACTTTGGACATGAACTTGATTTAGCAGTGTTACAAATACATACCTGCAGAATGGCAGCCCTGTAGGCATGCCCCAGGAGAGTCGTGTTCTATCAAATACCCGCCTGCTGATATCAGATATTCTAAAGTGACCCTCTGAAATACACACTGGCTACCTATGTATGTTCTCTAAAAGTTGCTCTTGTTTTAAGACAAAGCATCCAAAAAAAAGTTCATAGTGTATATTTTTATACTCTTTGGCAGAAAAGCCATCATTTTATAAATTAGGAATGATTGATGTTGTATTCTTAGCGTATATTCTTAGTGTACTTCATTCTGAGTAAGATGAAAGAAACATTCCTTAGAACAATTAATGTATTTTACAATTATAATTGAGGGTCTTATCTATCAAACTGTCATTAAAACCCTGACCTTAATTTTGTTATTTTTTTGCAATTTAAAAAATGTGGAGAAATGAAAAAAAAAAGATTGTTAAATATTCTATTTAATAGAATGGTTAGAAGATAAAGTTAATACAATTTCTCACAAACTGGCTTCAAAGTTTCCTGTCTTGCCAATACCCTGCATTAAACGTATTCTATTGCTCTGATAATACAGGACTATATGTGACTATTTCACAGTTTCTCACCTCAGCACTGCATACTTTATGAATTCAATAATTCTGTTTTGGAGGACCATTACTGTGCACTGAGGATGTTTGGTAGGATCCCTAGGCTCTACCCATTACATGCAGGTAGCATCCCCAATGAAAAATGTCTCCAGACATTCATTGCCAAATGTCCCCTAGGAAGAGAGAATGCAAAATCACACCCAATTGAGAAAAAACTGCTCTATACCATTGTAAACACTGGTAATTTCTCCCATCTTTGCTGAAAACTCCTACTCATTTTTCAAGACCCATCTTACATGCTACCTCCAATGTGAAGTTTCCTTCTAGTCAAAGTTAGTAATTCCTTCCTCGCATACCACCCACCTTCTTGTTTTTCTACTTAAATAAAAATATATATGTTCTATTTTCCCCTCTAGATAGTGAGAACCTTCACCTTATTTATTGTTTTTATTAATTTTAGGTGTCCAACAAAGGTTTATTAGTAAATGATTATGAGCCTTCCATAAAAGAATCCAAGAGATAACCCTCCCATTTTCATGGGAAAATTTGGTTTACTGAATAATGTCTCACAATGAGCAATATATAACCCTCCAATTTTGTTGTTGTTTAGTTTTGTTTTCTCTTTGCTCCTGGGAAATGGAAATTAAATGATATACTCAATTTTAGTAACCCAAGGTCCTTGAAATATCTAGTAGTCTGATATTTTTATTCGGTCTTTGTTTAGATACACATTTGAATCACCCATTAGTCTATATGTTTTTCCATCTGAAGTTGCTCCAGATTCATTTTGGGATATGAAAGGTAAAACTTAGAAACACAGAAATATAAACCCAAATTTTACATCACGAAGACCATATTTCAAGACCAAAAACGAAAAAGAAGGATGTAATTACTCTCATTGACACTGAACAAACATTTCCAACTTGATTCTATGTTAAGTCAGTATCTAGTATCTCTCCAATTATTTCAAGAGATGTCCTAAATTTCCAAGGAAAAACTTAGAAAAATCTAGTTTAATTTTTGTGTGTGTGTGCATGTGTGTGCATGTGTATGTGCGTGCAACGTGCATGTGTGTGTGCTGTGTGTGTGTAAAGTACATCTAGATGATATATATATATATATATATAAGTCAACACCTTCCTGGGACAAAGATGAATGAACTAGGATCCTAGAAATATAAAAAAATAGCAACAACATAATTATAGAGCGTCACACTCCAAAAAGTCTGGAAATCACTGACAAGGAGAATCCTCTAGAATTTTCTGTGGCCCAGGGTTTGTTTCCCATATCAGCAGCTCTTGTAACCTGAATTGCCCACATCATTTCTTCAATCTTAGAATTGGTCTCTGATGCCATAGCTTTTAAAAAAAATCAGCAATGTCAATTTTTAGTATCAGTTCTAAATTTTTATTGAAATTAATAAAGTTAATTTACTGTTTTCCTACAAATACCTCAGGGTAAAAAAAAATGTTTCATTTAGTGTCTGTGGTCAACTCACAAGGAAAGCAATTAATTAATGAGGAAAGTAGCATACACCTGCACTGGACTGGAGAAACGTCACAGAATAAATATGCAAATCCAATTTCCTCATGGCTGACAAATTTCTATTATCAAATGGCTAACGTGTTTATTTCCCCCTTAATAGCTGGATTTTTGTCATGAATATGCATGGAGCCCTGCAGTTATTAGCTGTGATGACTAGGTGACAGTGAGGACACTACTTGAGATTTTGCATTTGACAGATCATTGACACACAGTCACATTTCTTTTTTTTCTTCTTCCCTTTAACAGGAATCATGCAATAGGAAATGAACTGGAGCTATTAGAGATTATTCAGGTTTAATAGCACACATCCTTTTAGCTGGCGGTTAGAACAATACACAATGTGGCAGAGTTAAACAGAGGCATCAATTACACTCTCAGACCTGTTAATATTTTTGACAATATTTAAATAGCACATCCCTTCAGGGCATGGCTTTTCTTTGCCCTCTCAGTTACACACCTGTCAAGTGTTTAATTTGCCAAAGGGAAACAGTTTGATTTCTGAGGGCAGTCTTAATACTGAAGAAGCAAATTATTGGGTTGTCGGAAAAGTCATGAGGCATTTTTGCAACGAAAAACATAGAAAAAATACGTCATGACTTTTCCAACAACCCAACAGAAAAAAAATCACACATTATTGAAAAGAAATAATGAGAAGGATCTGAGGGGAAAAGTCAGCTTATTTCAACATGGCATGTCAGCATCTGTCATTAAAGCAACGATATGATCGTGTTCTTCAATATGCATACACCTTGAGCTATTTATTCACTCCCTTTGCTTTTTAATTAAGGGAATGATGGCACAGAAAAACTGGAAGGGTCAAATTTACCACGAATACCAAAAAATATGGAGCCAGTAACTTGCACCTATCATGCATATAAAATTAGACATCTGAAAACATAATTTAGGTACAAGGTAATAAAAAAAAATCTTGCCACTGTTCAGATTTCTGTAGCTACTGGTTTAAAAGCACAAAACAAATGGCATGCCTTAGGTGCATTAATTAAATATTAAATTATAAATACTAATAAATTAGCAATTAATAAACTATACAGATAATTTTTAACATGATAAAGTCTAGAACATTTATGTTTAAACTTTAAAACAGAAAACAATATAAGCTTTTGAAGTTTTACTTTAGTCATACAAAAAAAAATCTGGTTCAATAAACAGATGAAATTGAATTAGTAAAAGAATGGAGACTAAAGTGAAGAGTCACAAAAACTGAGAAGTTATCAGTGATTTTAACAGAAACTAAACTCTTAGCATTTAGGGACCACATTTTCACCCTTGGGGGAAAAAAATGATGTGAGAAAGGCTGTAGTATCAAAAAAGGAAAAGGGCTATGCCTTGCGAGGCCAACAAAACAGAGTTCTAGTTCCAGTTGCTCAACCTCTGTAAGCTACTGTAATAACAGAAAGTGGGCTGGATGGTTTGCTTGGTCTCTTTCAGTACTTGAACAGGTGATCAAAGAGCCAAAAAGTCCAAAGGCATGTAAGATATGCCTGCAGAATTCACAAACCTCACAGCTTACTTAGTCCTGAAATATATCAGTGTCTATCATTAATGTATCAATAACATCACTACTTAGAAACTATGAAACTCGATATTATGCTCAATCGATTTCCAAGCAGGTTTCAGCTGAGTCACGTGGAGTACAAACAGTTTTAGAGCTCATATCCTACTTCCACTTGGAAATAGTAAAACAAGCTCAACAACAAGTAGGCCTATTTCTCCCCTCCCTTCAGCAGACGTGGGAAGTACAAAGGCTATTGTCCTTACGTAAGGCTGGCTAGAAAGGAAATTTTGACAGTTATCTCACTGGACTAGTGGTATTTCCTGACATACTTACTAGTACTTTTTGTTTCAACTTTTCCTCTCATTCTAATCATATCTTCATAATACAATAAGGAGAGAACATCTGTTCAACTTCTTCACACTTTCTGAAAAACCCAATAATTTTCCACATCCATAATTACACTTATATTCAGGATATTGGTTTCTCCAAAACCCTGCCAATCCTTTCTGAAAATGAGTACTTCCAACCAATACTTGCAATAACTTGCAAAGGGCACAAATACAACTACATATAACAACAACAAATATCTCTTTTTCTTAACTCATGGTCACGACCTTTAAAATCATTAAGCAGAATTTCACTAGAGAAAAATATTTTCAAAGATTGTTTATTTAATTTTTTGGCTACCAAAATATCTAGACTAAGGAGTTACATGACATTAAACAAATTCCTTCTATTGCTACTATTTGTTCTTTTTTGCATTTGGCACATTTTTGAGGCTTTTTTAAATTGGAGCTGTTCTTTCACTGAATTACAAAACTAGTCTTCAAGTTTCATTTTTAACCTTTTAAGGCAGAATATTTATTAGCAAGTAACCCATAACCATTAAATTAATGCTAAAAGTATTAAAATGGGAGTTAATTTGGACTGTAGGCCTAGATTGACTTCAAACCTTGTGAGGATAACAACGATTTTAAAAATACATTTTTTAAACTTGAGAAATGGTTTTTACATTAGGTCAGCTGAAAGGACATGTGACTTCAGTTTTCATTCTGTCATTGTGATATGTTTCAGTTTTGATATCAATGCTAGGACTTCTTAATGCTTATAATGTTTAAAGAAAAAAACCCACAGTGTTACATTTGGAAGTTCTAACGCTTATCACCATCTGATGCTGTCATGGAAGCAATTGCTACTTACACTGCTTTAAGAAGTGAGAATTGCAATTCCTCTAACTGATGACAATGTAATTATTTCTTTGACTGTCAAAACAGAGGTGATTTCCCTTCCTCACACACAATTACACATGCAAATCCAGGCTCATCTGAAATCTCGTGAGTGTACCGAATGTCTGAATCTGAATGAGCAAAATCCCATGAACAATGAGCCTCCGTGACGATGGAAACCAAGTCCTCAGCCATCCACCCTACACCTATTTTTCTCATCCCCTTCTCCTGTAGGGGCTCCTTCTTCAGCTTTCAACACAGTGTCATATCATCTACAATATATAGCAACAACCACTACAGAAATAACTGGGGTGGGGGAGGGGGGAGCCACAGTGATTCTGAATGTCTTCTTTGGAGGTTGAAACGACTTCATTAACTAACATATACAGAAATCCAAGATCCACGCCATGCTGTGAATTCCTGCTTTAGGTGAATGATACCATACCTGTTCTTTCAGCTGCTGTACCGAAGCCTGCAGGCTCAGAATCTGACTGAAGAGTGGGCTCTGCAAGACTGACTTGAGAAGGTTCAGCTTGTCTTCGTTTGCCACATCCCCACGTTCTCGCAGCTTGCCTTGCAAGCGCTCTGCTGCCTGCAGGGCCCGATTTTTGTCTGTACCAAACAGCAGCATCAGTCAATAACAGGAATCAAGTGCACATATCAAACCACACTTACAGAAACCCGAAACTATTCCTTTCAAGAGCATAAAATTGATGGGGGGAGGGGGGGGAGAAAAGAGGGATTGTAACATATCCCTCTAAATATGTCCCTCAAGCCTTGAAGTCTCTTGTAAGAAAGTTTGCTTGAAAGCAGGGAACTGGTTATAGTGTACACTACATGCAACTAATTGTAAAGTACTGAAAGTAATTCAGATGAAGTATATTTGAGCAACAAGGCCAGCTATTTCAACTTGATAATAAAAACTATTGAAGACCAAACACTGTGATCTTGCAAATGCTGGTATTTTCACCTTAAAAAAATTTATTTATATATAAGAAAAATGAGAAATATAACACAACTAAAGGAAGGTGATATCATAACACCCAAAATATGACAATTTCATATATTAAGGAGCAAACTATTCTACACTTTAGAATTGAAAATGCATCACAGTAATATACAACCCTTCAAAAACATGACTTAATACTTCGTGTTTTTCCCAAAATGTAAATAGCAAATTTACATATACATAATTTAAAATTAATATAATTCAAATACTAATTGATCACTTTATGTATCAGGCACAAAGTTGCAAAATAAATATTTTGAATAATCATAATAATATGTAATAATATAACACATAAATAATAATAGTAATAATATTAAGCCTAGCATCTTACATTCATGTTCTAAGTTAGTGAGTTTTTACTAGAAATAATAATTTAAAACATCTCCCTAGAACTCTCTCTCTCTCTCTTTTACTTATACGTGAAGCCAAACTTATTTTTTTTTAAATAAAGACTGTTCAGATATGTGTTGTAACAGATTCATGATGGTAACACATTTACCTATTAAAATATATTTGCCATATCATAGTAATCAAAGAGTGGGAATTATCACCAGAGATACTTTCTATAACATTAAGTGTGGAATTTCACAGAAATTGGGAAATTAAAGCATTAATTAATGTTGACCATGAGTCTGCAAACACAATAAATTTAAACAAACACTATTTATTCATATGCAGAATTTTAAAAGCAAATGATGATAAAGCTATTCATGAGAACCTCATTCCGGGTCATATTTCCCATGGTATCTCAGAATACAAATCGAGTATTAATTCCCTTGTCAAGTCTTGTAAGGCACACAACTCAGTAAAAACTTACAGAATAATGGTTAGAAAGTAATGATTTAAATAATCTTATATTTCCCCTTTGCTTTCCACTTTCTTATGAGGAAGTTTTCTATGCAGACTTGTAGTCTTTATGGCGTGGGACTTCTGTCTAAAATGGGTGATGAAGAAAATGGACACCCATGCATTTTCATTCCCAGCACAGTACCGGGAACAAGTCACAGTAATGACCCCATGTTCACAAAACAGCTCCTCCTTTTCCTGCCACCCACTCTCACCCTACCCCTCAAAACCTGCAGCTGTCAAGACACCAGCTGCACTCATCAAGGTGGCAGAGAGAGATTCAGATACCTCCCAATAATAATACCCGAGAAGTTCCCTGAATAGGGGAGGACTGTGGCGTCAGATGAGGGACAGAGGGATGGGGCGTACCATACCTGATATACCCGATACACCTGAAACCAGTTCTACAGACTCGCTTCTCTAAAACTAAAGAGTAGCGTGAAACAAAGATAAACGTGCACTTGGGAAATTTGACTATTTCCACTTAAATTATCTCATGTAAAAACTAAACTGCCTTAAATCATCACGGAAGTTTGTCAGCCTCGGTTTTTGTTACTGTTATCGTTGCCAACTTAAAACCAAGCGCTCAGCAGCATTTCACCTGCCACAGATAAAGTGAAAGTATGAATGACGTAGGTAACGATCTTCTTTTAGTATTAAAAAAAAAAAACACACACAAAAAACTTTTGAACTTTATGATGCTATCCAGAAACAAACATTAGCCAGAAATGGGTTCATAAATCAGGACTGGGTTGACATTAAGCTTTATTAAAACACATAATTGGCAAAACATGCTTTTAACTTACGCTTATAAATGATGTTTTTTATAACATTCACATGAAATTGTCCAAATAACACATTACCTAGTATAATGCTAGTTGATAAAAACTTTATTTAAACCTATGTTACTATAGACAGAATCCTGCTATTTAGAAAATACCACACTGCAAAGATCCCAATGGACGGTGATTCAATTCTTATAAAAATAGAAAGATACAGGGTCTTACCTATAGTTTCTAACATTGTTTCCCAAAGTTCAGTGTTCTCCTCTACAATGACAATAAACAGCAATTAAAACTTGGAAGAAAAGAAATAAAACAGAATGGTTATGTTTTATCAGAACTTTAAAATATTCTAAAACTATATACTCTAAAAAGCACTTGATACGACTACAATTCTTTTGACCATTAAAATCTTGTTGGTTTAAGATAGTTTTCTTTATAGGCAGAAGAAAGTCATCAGTTTAGGACTAATTCAAAATTATCTTATCTTTATGGATAATACTTCCATAAGGTAAAAAGCATGAAATCTCTTTTAAATAAGATGGCAGACATATCCAAAATATTTCTTTAAGAGCTCCTCAACACAGACCCCTATAATCTATAATCTTGGCTTCACTTTGCATTACAGATCCTTTCCCATAGAGTAAGGAGCTTACTTGACTCTACATGAGAAATTCTGTGGGGGAGGAAAAAAAAAAAGTGAAAATGTAAAAAGTATAAAATGTGATCCTGGGACCAGCCGAATGGCGCGATGGTTGAGGGCTGGCTTGGGACGCCAGAGGGCCCCGGTTCGGACCCCGCATGTGAGGGCCGGTGACACTGCCCTCCACAGCTAAGATGCTGAACAACAGCTCAGCCTGGAGCTGGGCTGCAGTCCCTGTGGCGGTGGGTTGCCATGGGCTGCCGTGTGTAGCCAGCAGCCAGCAGCCAGCATGAGCGGCCAGCAGCCGCAGTGAGCGGACAGCAACTTGTCTGTTCCCCTTCCCCCAATTCCCCAGCGCTGTTCCCATCCCCCCAATTCCCCAATAAAAATCTTAAAAAAAAAAAATGTGATCCTGGCCTGAATGCTCAGTCTTAACTGAGGAGGCAATACACACATACCAATTAGAAATGGGTCGTGACAATCAAGCAGTACTTGAACCACTGGAAGATGATATATTAAATCATGGATGAAAAACTGAAGAATGTTAAATGAAAGATCTTTTTTTTTTTATTCTGTCCCCCACCCCCAACTTGGAAACATTGATAGTTGTTTTAACTTGGAAGCTATAAATAAAATAAAGTTGAGTAGTCTGGGTTTCTCTTTGTTATCTTACACGCATTACCTTATATCTAGGGTGACCAGATGTTGCAGTCAGCTGCAACTCCATTAATGCTTTTTATGTTTCCTGCCCCTTTCACTCTCAAAAGTGTCTTGATTTGGTTAATAATAGAGAATAGAATTTACTGACTTTCCTTACTCAAATTTAGAATATACTGTTTAAAATATCAATGCCATTTCAAAGTCAAATAGCTCAACCACTGGCACTTGTTTTGAAAAGTAGCCTGGTGTCACCACAAGAGGACACTGGTCCTAACCTGGAACTGAAACCTACATAGCACTGTGGCCTTGAGCAAGGAGCCTATTATGTGAACCTCAGTTTCCTAGAAAACACATTTACTTGCTGGGTATACAAGTATTACGATAAATGAGATAAATCAAATATGTCAATTTCCAGCTCACAAATATAAAGTATATATTCAGGAATAACGCTCAGACCATACAGATGAGCACGCCAATGCCAGGCATTGCATGGTTTTATGGGGAAAAGTACAGGGAGATCTTAAAAATAATCACATTTTAAAAAATTCTTATAGACAAGGAGACTATAATATTCTTTTGTAAAATAGCATACAATTACGTCCTCCCCCCCCAAAAAAAAAATATTAACTCTGACAATTAAAAAGTAAAAGTAAAATACCCTAATAAAAGGAAACCAGGTCTACATAGGTGTATTTAATTAAACCGCCCAGGAGGAAGCATGATAACAATGAAAGAGCATGGAACAGGAAGTCTGATATCTTGAATTAAAATTTCAGCTCAGCCACTTACTCGCCATATGGCCTTAAGTCACTATCTTTTTTTAATCTGAAAATCTCTAATTACAAATAACTAATATTCATAAAGTGTGGAACGGATAAAACTATATACATGAGTGTCTGGTATGCACAATAAAATTTAGCTCTATCCTCTTTCCTCTATGAAAAATTAACTCAGGAAGACGGGCAGTATTGTGTGACGTGGAGGGGGAGGAAGCTTATGGATTTAGAGGCCCAACGACTGAGGAGGGGTCTGCAGAGAAACTACAGAGGAGGCAGCTCCCAACCGAGAGAAACACTCATCCAAGAGTTCCCCTCTGAGTCAGTTATGTGGAAATAGAATTATTTTTGTTTTCTCCCAGGGAAACTCTTATCATAAAGATTAAAAAAAAAAAAGGCTAATTCAGCTGCAAGTCATTGACATTAGCTCCCAGATGAGAATTCTACTTCTCTGGATTTCAGTGATAAAAAGTTAGTTTCACAGTTTATCTTCTCTGCTCTGATATATACATTTTAAATAAATGGCTTTCTTGAGGTCTTCCAGGAGATTTCACCATAAGTAATTATGACAAAGAGGCAAGAAGTAAAAAAAAAACAAATGTGTTTCCTTTTATGACTTATACCCCTATCCCAAGGATTCAGTTCTAAGTACAAAGAAAGTTTTTGGTGATCACAGAATTTTTGAGATGGAGATATGGTGTCTACTCCATCCAACTGCAGACATGAACTCTCTTTCTCACACTGTCACCACCCAACCATCACTCTTCCTTCTTTACCCATCTCAACACTATATGGAACTAGGAGAATCTGTGGGTGAATACTGAGGGGCATGGCCAATGGGTAAGACTTTAAAAAGATCCAATACATGTCAGAAGAATGCCGAGTTCTAAATGCTTTTCTGGGCAATTCCCGCTGCCAGTGAGGATGATGAATCAGAGGGACAGTCAACAGAAGAAATGAGATGTGGATACGACGACAAAGCAATCGACATTAATGGTAGGGCAGAAACAGTAATATTAACGGCAAACACACAGCACCTATCACATGCCGGGCACTGTTCAAAGCATATTATACAATTAAGTTCTTTAATCTTCACACAATCCACTCATTTTACAAACAAGGAAACTGAGACACAGAAAGGTTAAGTAACTTGCCCAAATTCATACCACTACTAAGTGATGGAGCCAGGATTTGAACCCAGGCAGCTTGACTCCAGTCAATTAACAACTTAACTTCTACTATATACTGACTGCCTCTCGATAGGCGAGAGTTTCACTTCACCTTTCTCCTTCCTCTTTCCAAGTTAAAAATTGTGTAAACCTTGCCCTACATGAGGAGAAACGAACAGAAGAACTAGGAACACAACGTGAATGAAGTCTAGGGAACCAAACTGAATGCAGTCTGAAATGGACTGGGGTCCACAGTGCAACACAGCCAACAATGCACACAAAGTATGAATAAGTCAGGATTAAGTATTTTAGAAACGAGGGGTGGCTCTATCAAAGAAAGATCAGTCACAGTCACCATTTATCTAATGTTCTCATGTATGTTTAAGCAAATCACTTTTAAACGCCAAGATTTTAAGAAAAATTCCCAAGGAAAAATGAAGTGTCCTTAGATTAATATCATAAGTATATTAAAAAACATGGCTGTTATTTCAAGGTACTAAATCCCTCAACACAATGAGACTAAACATATTCAAATAGTACAGAAAATACTGGTTCCCTTCTAGCCACTGCTCATGTATTCTGCTTGTAGCCATATCATTATTTGGTTATAATTGAACTTAGTCTATTTCAGGAATCATGGAACTCAGAATTGCAAGACATATCAATAATGACTCAATGAATTCTGTCCCTATGAGCAACTATAGTGCCACACAAGCGCCATGTGCACACATTACATCATAGGGACAGAGACCCTGACCACAATACCCTCCACCGCCTGGCACCTCATTCTCTCATTTCCCAGATAAGACAACACAGGAGAGGCTGAGGTCTTTCTTACTCAAGGCCACACAGCTAGTAAGCCAGAGAACTTAGATTTGAATCGCACTCTGCCTGATTTCAAAGCCCACACTCATTCTTCTATCACTTACCCCGTATATTCCATATTGTCTCAGAAAAAAATCACATGGTGGAAATATGTTGTTAAATGAAAAAAAGAAAAGTACAGGGCAATGTATTAAATTACTAGTGTTTGTATAAAAGGTGAAGGAAAAGTTCGTGTAAGTAAAATTAGTATGTGCCTATTAAAGCACAGATGATTTTTGCAAGCTTTCCAAAGACTAAACAGTGGGATGTGGGAGGGATGGATGGATGGACATTAAGAGAAATATAGTTGGCACTGCATTTCTTTTGTTGTTTTTTTATATTTTGTATCAATAAAAGGTTGCCAGATTTAGCAAATAAAAACACAGCTCAATTTGAATTTCAGATAAATGAATAATTTTATAGTATATCTTATATAATACATGGGTCATACTTATACTAAACACTAATTTGCTGATTATCTAAAATTCAAATTTAACCAAGCATCCATTCTTTTATCTGTCAAGCCTACTTATGTATACAGCAACTTAGAAAAAAATCAAATTTTAAAAATCATTTTTAAGGCCTTTATGCTTCCTGAAAAATTTTAATATAGTGACACAGTTGCCAAATCCTTTAGAAAGCTCTAAAGATTTTAGCTGTAACTATATGATTTTCCAACAACTGGATGAAAACACTAGTTTCAGCAGAGGATAAAAATCAAACAGGATATTGGTTTCATTTAGAAACAGGGACTTATTGGCTAATCATTTTACTTTTCAACAAGGTGTACCGGTAATTTGTAGGCATAGCTATTATGTAGTAGAGAATCAGTACTTGAAACATAAATCACTCTGCCCAATGCAGATTATATGGCAACTAACAAGTGAAATTATGTTTTGTGCTCAAAATAGCTCAACTAAGAGAAACTGCCCCAAATGCATACAATTTTCTAGTTATCTTAAACAATTCTGACTGTAAAAGGAGTAACGCATTAAAAGAGCTTGCTGCAATGGTTTGCGGCTTGTCAAAGTCGCTCAGCATCTGTTGTTCCATTTAAATTTAGCCTTTGTCTCATTCATAGCTGCCTCAGCACTACCTGAAGTAAGCAGACAAACGCAAGGCTGTATTCAGTCATTTGCAGGTCGTTTGTCATAAAGTCAATTGGCCATGACAGCAAAACTTACACTTTCACTCATAATTCATACTCTAAGGTAACGTTACTGAACTAGCGCTCCCAAAGCATAGAAACAGCACACTACCCCACCGCATCACACAGCGATCCAACACAACACAGTCAGCTTCTTCTTAATCTGTTCTTTTCAACGTCTTCCTCATTTTTACGATTGATCAAAAAAGCATACGTGAACAAAATTTTTCAAGTTGACATTTATGAATCTTTTTGAATTCCTTCAATAATAACAGAATTTATTAATTTTACTTCCCAAAATCAAAGACAATCAAGTATCAAGTATTAAGTACCAATCAAGCCTTTATAATATACTTCAAATACAGATCGACAGTCTTGTCCTTCCTTTACAAACTGGAAAGATAAATTACCTGCCCAAATTGAAAATGCTGTCAGGTCACCGAGTTAGAAAAGAACTCAAATTGTTATTGACTGATTCAACAACACACGGGCGCCTACACAACAGACATGGCGTTAGGTGTCAGAAATAAGACATGAGAACACAGTGTGGGAACTCATGGGCCAAGTGAATGGAAGAAAAAAACCACATAAACAAGACACTTAAAATACAAGAAGACATGAGAGGGTGTGGAAGCCCAAAGTGAAGAGAAAGGAAAAGCTTCCTGGAGGCAGAGATGACTCCCCGACCTCGGCAAAGAGTCCTAAAGGGCAAGTGAGAGTTAGGTCAGAAGGAGCGACAAAAGAGCTCCCCACGTAGAGGCAAGGGCACACTGTACCTTCTGAGCACTGCAAGCCGTTTCTTTTATGTTTTCTTTTTTTTTTATTGGAGAACAGTGTTTTTCCAGGACCCATCAGCCCCAAGTCATGTAATTGTTTCAATCTAGTTGTGGAGGGTGCAGCTCAGTGGGCCATGTGGGAATCGAACCGGCAACCTTGGTGTTATGAACACTGTGCTCTAACCAACTGAGCTAACCTGCCGCCCCTACAAGCAGTTTCTTACACTAGATTGGAGCTGAAGGAAAAGGAAAGGCAGAGGCACAGGTAATGAGGTTAGAGAGGTAGGTACAGGCTAAATTACTGAGGGCTCTGTACACTATTCTTAAATAGTTTAGATATTTGATTTTGAAGTTTATTGTAACACAGTAACATGGTTACTTTGTTTAAGAAAGATCCCTCTGAAAATGATGTGGAAGACCTATAAGCAGCAAGAGAAACTATTAATAGAAAAAAGAAGGTCACTTTTTTTTAAACAGAGAGGAAAAACAAATACAGGGGACAGATCAAAGAATTAATTAAGAGCTATAAACAACAGGACCTGGTAATGTGGACATAATGAAAATGAGTCTAGCACGGATCCTAGCTTTCCTGCTTGAGTCATTGTTTGGATGGTATATACCAATCACCAAGATAAAGAATATAAAAAAAATAGCGGGTCAGTGGTATGACAGTTCTAGCAATAAAATCTACCCTGATCAAGAGTTTAAAAGGCTGAATTATACTACCTTATAAAGTTGCTATCACCTGAATTGTATCCTTCCAAACTTCATATGTTGAAGCTGTCCCCCTCGATATGATGCTATTTGGAGATATTTGATGGTCTTATAAAGAAAGGTCTTAGAAGAAAGGACTGTTGGCCTGAGGTGAAAGGTTCATTGTCCTTTCAAAAAGTATACACATTCTCACCTTAACTACAGAGTCCTTAAAGCACATATATTGGAGATGCCAAAAAAATGCATACAAGTGGACACTTTGGTCAATGGTGCTCAAGCAGTAGTTGGCATTAATCAGAAGTGTCTGGACGCTGATGGTAACTACTTTGAGCACCTCTTGTAATTGCAGAAGTCAAACATTACTTGTATTCATCTTTTGTCATCGGTATATATTGAGTATTACAATACCATTTTCCTTTCTTGAAATGTGTATACATTTTTGGGGCACCCTCTGTATACTAACTAGCTTTATAAAGACATTTTACCAGGTTGACAGTCACTTCCAAAATAACACAAAAATTATATTTTGTGATGCTTCTGAGTTAAGCTCCCGTATTTACTGCTCACACCAAACTATGAAGTCAATTTTATAATTAGCCCCCCAAAACATGCAGCTCACAGACAAGCTAAGGTTTGGTTGAGTAACAAATCAGTGGTGTGCCTGGGATTAAAATCTCGGGGTATTATTACTCAAGTGACTGTTTGCAAGGCTGGAATTTCTTTTTAAATAGACAAATCAATTTTGTTTATAGTCCACTGTATTATATTTAATCCTTCTTCCTCAATCCTCATCCATACATTTTTTTTTTAAATAAGCGAAACAAGCACACATACCTGTTCGGGAACTATGGATTCCAGTATTTTCTCTCGGCAGACTCATTTTAAAATCGTTTCCGTCCACAGTGTTCTCTTAGCGCGTCCCTATCAGGCAGGGGCCCTCGACGGTTAACGCACACCAAACACGGTGGGTGACTCAGAGAAGAGATTTAGATGCTTCTGAGATTGAAGATTTTAGCCACTTGTGCTCTAACCTTACTCCCTAGTTAAACTTGGAGGAATTTAGGTGTGTTGGGCAGTTTGCCCATTTGTTATCTCGGTGTCCAGGATCAAGACGCAACAGGCCAGCATACTTCTAGAACAGAACCACGTGGGGGGGGGGGGTTCCTTCAAGGGCTGCCCTTGCAGGCAAACCACCAGGGGTGGGCCTCAAGTCTCCAGAGGCAGCTAGCTGCTCATAAAGCACTCACTGCAGCCACATTTTCTCGGGGGGAGTAATGCTGTGCCACCAAATTCTCAGAGGTAATTCCTCCATTGGCGACCAATTCTCCAGGGAAATTCCTCTGGGCTCTTGCCCTTTTACCTGCCTGGAATGAGGCACCTCTCCAGGGGGCCGGCACAGGCTGCACCCTTGGTACTTAGAAAAAGCATGGGTACTCAAAGCATCCCCATGGGACCTGAAACACGGCGGGCAGCTGCTCTGTGTGAGGACTTATCAACTGCAGGAGGAGGTAACAGGACCGAAGATACCTGTCATTCCTCGGCCACCATCTCAGAGACAGCACTTACATTGAGTCTGTGAGATCTCAATGACAATACCGGGGCAGAACAATACGTGGCTGTGTCGGTTGTGACTGAATGATTGATTCCTCGGGGTACAGTCCTAAAGAACAGTGACTAGGAATGACCATTCTAATACAGACAAAACTGTGGAACTGGGAGGTGGGAGGGTAGATGAGAATACTATAACCACGCAGGTTCTACTTCTCTTCCCACCCAACTGCCTCAAATTCACGCTCTTCACCCAAGGTCATCTTCTAGGGCTTTCCCCCCTAACTTTCAAAATAACTCTACTGCACCGTTTCCCTGTTATTGTTCGAAACTGTTTCTCCCATTCTGGAACCTTTTCTACACAAATGATGGAGTGTCATCTATCATATCGCCTGCTTAGCTATCACTGAGCTAAAAGTACTATATACATAATTAGATAGTTTTCCCCTTCTCATTAATCAGTGCCTCCTGAACTCAGTTTGCGGTTTTCACAATTCCCTTTTGCTGAATCTGGACAGGAATAAAGTTTACAAATCCTACTCAGAAAAGGACAGGCTCAAATTTCTGATAGGAAATCCTCTGGGGGAAAGAACAGCATATTGGAGTGATATGTGATGTGGCTGTTTTTCCCTCCGGTGCTGGTGTGACTAGTGGTCTGCATCCTGTAGGTTTAGTTCCAGCTCTTTGTTCAGAGACGAACCAAAAGTGTACTGAGAAGGGCTCATGAAGGATCACATGCTCTCGCGCCCTCTAAGCCCAATCTTTGCAATACTTTTCATGGAGAGCGATTCAGAACTCTTAAAATTCAGACAGGAGAAAAAATAACGCATGTATTTAAAATAATTAACTTAATTTCAAATATCTGAAAATAAAACACAATTTTGTGAGCTTTTACTCTTTCTAAAACACAACTTGCTAAGACCACATTTTACAGAGGCGGAAGTAGGTCAAAGAGATTACTAACTTTCTCAAGGTCACGTAACTCAGATCTTTTAGTAAGCAATCATATCACTATAGCCATTATTATATGTGGGCACTGAAAAGTCTGCGTAATGAAACAACAATTATCTGAAAGTTTCAGCCAAAAGTAATCCAATTTAGCTACAAGAGGATTTGAGGGCAAAGAAGAAAGAAATAATAGGCTTGCAAGTCTTTCTCAATCAGATTGGGTGTGTACTCTGAAAAGATTCCCTAAGTTAATGAACAGTTTAATTTTCCATGCTATTTTGCTGATTAAAAAAAAAAGCAACTTTATTCCTCAATACAAATTCACCACCAAATACTACCTTCAAGGGGTACAAGTTTCCAAACATATACTCACCATTGGACGTCTACAATGTAGGCTTGGTTATAACCCACAAATTAAAGCAATAATTTGTTATCTGACACTTTTAAAAACTGCTATTCAATAACAACTAATAATTCAACTGTATTTATTAATTTATTGCTATTGTGTCTGTTATAATGACTCTTCCAGAGAATAAAAAAGTCTCTGTGAGATTTTTAGGCAACAAACCAGCAATATTTTTACTGTTTGAAATGAAACCATTTATGAAATAGCTGTCATATATTCCTGCCCTGTGTCCTTAAAAAGAGCATGTATGCTTTACACACATGCATTTCCTTTCATCCTACCAACAGCTCTGTGTTAGATACACCCATTTTCAAGTAAGAAAATCGAGGCTCAGAAAGATAAATTGTTTTCTCCTACCTTCACAAAGCTTGTCAGGGAATCAACATTTAATATCAACCCAAGACTGACTGACAGCAAAGCCAAGTCCTTTCCACCAAATCATAGCTCTGTGCTCTAATAATAATACAGAAAAGCATAGTTATTTACCTTCAGGGTAAGTAGCCTCAGGCAGCTATGCTTTCAGAGTTCCCAGGCTGCTCTATAAAATTCTCTTAAAAGAACACGCTACCATTTTACTAGTTCTGATATCACTTAACTTCTCTGAGCTGCTACTGTAAAGTGGGCATAAACAATATGCAAAGTGCCTGAAAGAAAGACACAAATTATTGATATTATTATTTTGTCTTCTGTTAATGTCTGGACACTAATCTCTCCATTTTGCTGTTTCTGATTTGCTTTCAGATTATTCAGGTTTATTAAATAAGCAAATCCTTAACACAAATGAAAGTTGATTATTTCTGGATTGGGACTTGAAAACTGCATGTCTTACCCATGTGGTAAATAAAGTATGTGTCTTTAGGACGTCTCCTTTCTTGTTACTGAAAACTATACATACTTTTTATACTATGGAAAATTCTCAAAATCACCCCTACAATATTTCAAAGAAGTAGAAACAAAGCCAATAATTGTAAACTCCAAAATTCAGTTTAGTCAAAGAACTGACACTTAAAAGTATTAACTTATCTACCAGAAAAGACAAATGGAGAGGGGATAGGTTTGATGTATGGCAAGACACAGATAAACAAACAGGGGAGGAAAGGAAGAAGAAATAATGAGGTGAGGAAGCTAAAAGGGAGGAGGAGATAGAAACACGAAGCAGCAGCAAGATATTTTAGAAAACGCTCAGAAAATGCCTCAGCATTCATCAGGCTAACAGGAGGTGGAGTGGAGTGCTAACTGAGGTTCCAGACGCACAGGAAGAACTGAATCACTCCCTGCCAAAGTGAAATCTGATCTGAAAGAAGAATTCCAACTCTTCTTTCACATACCAACTAGCCACACGCAGTAAGAGTCATTAGGCCTGGGCCATGTTCCTTGTGACTCAGTTGTCAGAATCCCCATAAGATAAAGTATGTGAAAATGCTTAGAAAACGGGAAATGCTGTACAAGCATTAGGCATTATTATTAACAACAGTATTAGCATCAGAATGGCTAACTATTGTTTCCCAACTTTAAGAAAATCAACAGCAAGAGAAAAATTATATAAATATTAATATACTGATATATACTTGTAAATAACATATTTAAAAAACCCACTGCGTTATTTCAGCAAGTTTTAACTAAGCACTTGAATTCCCCTAGCCATGGGACATAGGCAGATTTAGCGTGAAGATACTTGCATAGGATCCTTCCACTCTCATTTAAATAAATATGCACTTTTTATCTAATTTTGTAGTCATAATGTTATGTTATTTTTTATTTAAGAGGACCATCCCAAGTTCTAGAAATTCCAGCCCAAATCTGTATCTGCCACAGTCTGTTACTGAAACATACAGTAAAGCAGAATAAGGCCAGGTACCTAAATTCTGAGTTCTCCATTTGGTAGAAAATAGTAATTACACTGCAACATGATGTGCTCAGTTCTGTGAGAGCACAGAGGAATCCAATGCTGTCGCTATGAGTCAGGCAGAATTTGGAGGAGATGTGACATGTGAATCGTCTTGACGGATGCACCAGTTAGGAGCGTGTGGAGAAGAGCCAGGGGAGGTAAAGGCATCACTTGGTAAAGGAAGGATATTGCCTACCAAACTGGACAGGAGCTAGGAAGCCAATGTTTCCATGGCTTCGCTGAGACTTGGCCCTGCAGGAAGGCAGTGTATACAGATATAGTGGAAAGAGGAGGAGGGATTACTAAAATTTACTTACTGAAAAAACAATTTTAGTAATAGGGCAAATAATTCACCAAAGAGAGAAAAGAACTAATGATAGCACAACCAGACGTTAGGCTGTTAAAACAACCCAATCGAAACAATAATGTGAGCCTAGATCAAGGCAGTAGAAAGGAAAAGGAAAGGAGCTACACTCTGAGGGAAGCAAAGAGATTTAGTGACCACTAGATGTGTGTTGGGACAGACAGAATGAGTGAGAGACAACAACAGAGGTTGACTCTCTCAATGCTTCTAAACCAGGAAACTAGAAATATTGGAACATTGTTAGCCTAAAGAGTAACAGCAGAAAGAGAAATGTCATCTATTTTTAGAGGAAGAGGTGGAAATGTATTCCTTTTAGACATAATGAGCTTGAAATGCCTCTAGAAAATAGAAAATACTATTAGAATTTAAGTTCCATGAGGGTAGGAATTTTTGTTGTTTTTGATGCAGTTGGTTCCTTTTTCTCACAGGACTATATCCCCAGCACCACAAACAGTGGCTGGCCCAGAGCAGGTACTCAATAAATATTTGTTGAACGAGTGACTCAGTTAAACCTGTATACATAAGGAGGAAAGAACTTGGAAATATAAAATAGGGAATCACTGGCCTCTAGGTGTTGCTGAAGGTAAAGCAGATTGATTTTTTCAGGAAGATTACCAAGAGGGTTCAAGAGCTGAGGCTAGAATGCTGGGGAACATAAACATTCAAAAATCTTATATATATAATGCTATATATATAATGTGGTAGAAATCAATTAGAAAAAAAAGACCCTTCACTCTTGGTCACTCTAAATAAGTACCACATTAATAAAGCACCTACTATAGCCATTGCACTAGGCAAGGAATAGTTACTGTTTATTTAGCCGATACTAAATAATGCTTACATGACATCACTTTCGTTCCTATACAAATGTGAAAACAAATCATTTATGGAAGGTAACCTTCATAAGGTCAAATTAAATATAAAAGATAAAAACACCTTAAATAGACTTCAAATAATTATCTGTGAGCTAAATTAAAAATCCTAGTGGAATCAAAAACATACCAGCAAGTTCCAAGTTGAAATAAAGTCTACATATGTAGAGACTACTACATCTAAAAAATATAAAATTGGCCATAATTCTCTATTAGTCACCTACATACAAAATCAAAACTGATTCACCTTCGGATCGTCTGTTGATTAAGTATGCATACACTCAAGAAGAAAATAAAATTTGTCTACAATAATAAAAGCAGTGTTTTTCATAATCCATACTAAAGAATTACTGGAGAAAATCCTGTATTCCTCTGACAGCAAAGAGATGTCACTGTCTAAATCAGCTGGTAATCTTGTCAGTCAGCGGTAGTCTACACTGCTAAGAAAACACTAAGGAAAGTCAGCAAAAGAGATGACAATTTACTTCTTGCTGGCAAGATTCCAAGTAGTTCAAATAAGGAAAAATTACATAAAGAAAACCAAATTAATATGAACCTATCTGAACATGAACCTTAGCCATATAAGATAAATAAGAATGGACCAATTCAATTCCCTAATTACTAATTCACAGATAAATGCAATAGGCTACACTATTTAGTTACCGTATGTAATTCCATAGGACTCACTAGGGCCATCTTGACAACTGGCATTTTCTCACTGAAAACATTTTAAAAGGTCTCATTCTCTTTCAATAAGCATGACTATTTGCTTCTTAATTAACTCATCTTCTATTTAACTACATTCATTAACCGTCTTTTATTATCATACTCAAAGGACTAAATGTTAATATTAAGATTATAAACCAACTTTCACTTTTATAATAATCCAGAGAGCACATTTTCCTGAAATGGTGTTTGGGTTTCTTTGGGGTTTTTTTTGTCACTTAACTTAAGTGGTCAGAAAATAGAGACAAACACATAAATGCTAAAAATGACCTAAAGTCTGAGTGATTCCAACCAGAATATTGTGTTTTCACAATATAGTGATTATCCCCTCCTCAATTGCTGGCATATTTGATGATCTTAGTTGTAACATATACTGAATGGCAATTATTTAATTAATTCGGGCATCAAATTATCCCATTGTTATCCAATTTACTATATGATTCTCATACAAATTTGTTACAAGCAGTGACAGAGAGATCTATCAAACATTAAAGAACTATAAAAAATATGCAGGTGGGTCAGGAGCATTAGGCAAGGGATCTGAAAAACAAATTTCTGGACTCAATGCTGAAACTGACTATGCTGACTGAGCTTACACTCTTCACAAGACAGGATGAGAAAGCTTGTGGAGAGCCTCAATACTCATGTGACTATTTTAGACTTATTTATAGCTTTAAAGACTAGAAAATTTTAAATCTCTTAATTTTATAATTACCAATAGTTTCTGCTTTTTTAATATGACTTACATATTTTACAACTTCAAGTAACATTAAATAAGGGCATTTATCCAAAAGGGGCATGAATTTAAGAAGACTGAAAAATACTGCCAAACACAAAAGTCTGATAGACACAGTTGAAATAAAAAACAAATACCAGATAATAGACAAGGCACAAGAGAATTCTAAACTAGTTAAATAATTCCTGAATGATATATCCATATAATTATCTAGTATTCAGCAATAAATAGTAATAAGTTATAAATATAGGCAACATGGATGAAAATACAGAGTGAAATAACTCAGACAAAAAGAGAGACTATGATTCCATTTATTTAAAGCTCTACAGGAAGCAACCTAACCTATAGGGACACAAAGCAAATCAGTGTTTACTGGGAGATGGGAGATAGGTAGATAGGGGAGGCTGGAAAGGGTTCCCAAGGGACATGAGGAAACTTTGGGGGTGATGAATGTGTTCATTGTCTTGACTATGGGGAAGGTTTCACATCGCCCAAAATTCAGCAAATTGTACACTTTCAATATGTGCTGTTTCACATGTCAATTCTAAATTCTACCGCAATAAAACAGGTAATCCCTCCCCTCTCCTTAAGAGTAGGATAGAACCTAAATGTCCTGATTTCAGCACCCATCAGATGTCCACTAAATAATGGAGCTGGCTCAGGAGCAATCATCCAAGTCCAGGGCTGTTTCTTCTTCTGTTTTCCTACCCCAGCTACAAAACAGATCTAAACATTCTTTGCCTGATCCTATCTATATCTGTATCTACATCTATATCTATCTGTCTATTCATCTATATATACACACATACACACATACATACATACACACACACACAGCAGATAATATCAGAATAAAGAGGCACTCAGTGCTGTACTTTTCAAGATGGGACTAGCGTGACTATTTTACTACTCCCAAGAAAACTGTGACTGTGATAGAAAAGTGACGGCAGAGGTCAGGCAAAACTCCAACTCCACTGAACCCTACGGTCGAGGCCCCTCAGTAGGAAATCAGTAGGAAACAAATGTCTCCCAGAAGCAGACTTCACACTTGACTTATTAAAATGAAATACCCTTGGAAGACCGTGGTGGGCAGGGGACACCATAACCCAAAGCTTCGCAAACTGTATCTAGTAATACCTTAGACAAATAGGGCAGCTAAGGCGGCCTAACAAAGTACATGAGGAGCTGGACATAACTTGTATAGATTAGACAGTATATTTTAAGTTGCAGAATAATCTTTCATCTTTACCATTCTATCATCACAGTTCTGTTACATTAGTGATGTCTTATGAGCACAGAATGAGATTCCCGTGACCATTTTGTATAGGCAGTTCCCTGAAACAAGGCATGCCAGGGGCCACCCAACTATATAATGTAAAATTATTTCAAAATTAACTGCCGGTCTATGTAACATTTAATTTTAAGCAGAGATCAAAATTCAAAATGCATTCTCCACCTGTATGCACATGGTAGTTAACCTCCTCAGAGTTAAGAGACATTGATTCAAACAGATGTTATTAAAGGTACGGATGTTTAATAATCTCAGGTCATATTATCTTAAGAAAAAAAGCCATCAGTGAAATCTATTGATCAATACATCTACGTATTAATTTATTATATCAAAATTACTTAAGTATCCTTATTTCACAAAATATGTATTTTCTTTGGGGGTGTGTACCTGGGTGACAGAATTACAGGTAAATTTTTGGGTTCTTTGAGCTTGTCTAGGTCTTCCATTTTTTAATATGTTTTTTATCACCAAAAAAATTATTAAAAATGAAGATAAGATGTATGCTGAAGAAAAAGAACTACTGTATATATGAAACTTTCTTTTACATAAACTTAATGGTAATCACTAAAAAAAAAACCCCAAAAAACCAGAACCAAGACACATAACATTAAAAAAAAGAGGAAACAGAAAAATCGGAGATACCACCAAAGTAAAGTAACAGACAGAAATAAAAAGGCAAAGAAACAATGGATTCACTGAGCTGACAGAAAACAAAAGATAAAATGGCTATAGGAAATCCTCATGTATCAATAATCACCCTAAATGTAAATGGACTGAACTCACCAACAAAAAGGCACAAAGTAGCAGATTGGATTAAAAAAAAAAACAAAAAAACAACCAAATGTTGCCTCCAAAAGACACATCTCAGCTACAAGGACAAATATAGACTCAAAATGAAAGGGTGGAAAACGATACTCCAAGGAAATGGAGTCCAGATAAAAAAGGGTGTAGCTATCCATAGTTGTATCTGACAAAACAGACTTAAGGATAAAAAAGGTAAAAAGAGACAAAGATGTACATTTCATAATAATAAAGGGGACAATACAACAAGAAGACATAACACTTATCAATACATATGCCCCCAATCAGGGAGCACCAAAATATGCAAAGCAACTACAAACAGAACTAAAGGGAGAAACTGACAAAAAATACACTTAGAGAGGGGGCCTAAATATGCCATTGACAGCTATGGTTAGATCATCCAAACAGAAAATCAGTTAAGTAAAAATCAGCCTTAAATGACACATCAACCCAAATGGCCATAATTAACATTTACAGAGCACTTCATCCTGAAATACCAGACTATACATTCTTTTCTAGTGTACATGGAACATTCTCAAGGATAGACCATATTGGGATATAAAACTAGCCTCAACAAATTTAAGAAGACTGAAATCATAACAAGCATATGTTCTGATCACAAGGCTTTGAAATTGGAGATCAACTGCAAAAAGAAAGCGGAAAAAACCACCAACACGTGGTGATTAAAGAACATGCCATTAAAGAACGACTGGGTCAAAGAAGAAATAAAAGGAGAGACAAAAGATACATAAAAAATAAATGAGAAAATACATCCTATCAAAATTATTGGGATGAAGCAAAGCAGTAATAAGAGGGAAATTTATATCATTACAGGCCAATCTCAAAAAAACAAGAAAAATCCTAAATAAACAACCTAATATTACATCTTAAAGAACTAAAAAAAGAACAAATCAAACCCAAAGTCAGCGGAAAGATGGAAATAATACAAATTAGAGAACTAAATGAAACAGAGAAAAAGACAATAGAAAAAAATTAATGCAACAAAGAGCTGGTTCTTTGTAAAGATTAATAAACTCGTCAAACCCTTGGCTAAACTCACTAAGGTAAAAAAAGAAAAGCCACAAATAAAATCAGAAATGAAAAAAGGGGAAGTTACCACTGATGCCACAGAAATGCCGAGGATCATATGAGAATACTATAAAGAACTATATGCCACCAAATTCAAAAACCTAGAGGAAATGGACAAGTTCTTAGAAACATATACCTTCCTAGACTGAACCACAAAGAACTGGAAAATCTAAATAGACTGATCAACAGTAAGGAAATTGAATCAGTCACTGAAAACCTTCCCAAAAGCAAAAGTCCAGGACCAGATGGCTTCACTACTGAATTCTCCCAAACATTCAAAGATGATTTAATACCTGTCCTTCTCAAACTCTTCCAAAAAATTGAAGAAGAGGCAATACTTCCTAACTCATTTTATGAGGCTAACACTATTCTGATACCAAAATTTGATAAGGATAACACACAAAAAAACCTACAGACCAATATCTCTGATGAATACAGATGCTAAATTCCTAAACAAAATTCTAGCAAATTGAATACAACAATGCATTAAAAATATATATCACGATTAAGTGGGGTTCATCCCAGGGGCACAAAGATGGTTCAACATACGCAAACTGATCAATGTGATATACCACATAAACAAAAGATAAAAATCACACTATTATATCAACAGATGCAGAAAAAGCATTTGACAAGATGCAACATCCATTTATGATTAAAACACTTAATAAAATGGGTATAGAAGTACCTCAACATAATAAAGGCCATATATGACAAAACCTCAGCTAAAATTATACTTAATGGTGAAAAACAAAGTTTTTCCTCTAAAGCAGCAGTTCTCAACCTGTGGGTTGCGACCCCTTTGGGGTTGAACAACCCTTTCACAGGGGTCGCCTAAGACCATCGAAAAACAAAAAGATATTTACATTATGATTCATAACAGTAGCAAAATTACAGTTATAGAGTAGCAACGAAAATAATTTTATAGTTGGGGGTCACCACAACACGAGGAACTGTATTAAGGGGTCGCGGCATTAGGAAGGTTGAGAACCGCTGCTCTAAAGTCAGGAATAAGACAGGGATGCCCCTTGTCATCACTGTTATTCAACATAATATTGGAAGTCCTAGTCAGGGCAGTCAGGCAAGAGAAAGAAATAAAAGACATCCAAACTGGAAATGAAGAAGTTAAATTGTCACGTTTTGCAAATGACATGATTCTTTATATAGAAAACCTTAAAGACTCCATCAAAAAACTATTAGAAACAAAAAACGAATACAGTAAAGTTGCTGGATACAAAATCAATGTACAAAAATCCACTGCATTCCTATATGTTAACAATGAAATTTCAGGGGAAAAAAAAAAGATTCCTTTTGCAATTGCAACAAAAAGAATAAAGTACTTAGGAATAAACTTAATAAAGGATGTGAAGGACCTATACACTGAAAACTACAAGACATTATTAAAAGAAACTGAAGAAGACACAAAGAAATGGAAAGATATTCTGTGTTCATGGATTGGAAGAATCAACATACTTAAAATGGCCATATTACCCAAAGCAATATACAGATCTAATACAGTCCCCATCAAAATCCCAAAAACATTTTTTCAAGAAATAGAACAAAAAAATCATCAGATTTGTATGGAATCACAAAAGATCCCAAATAGCCAAAGCAATCCTAAGAAAAAAGAACAAGTCTTAAGGTATCACTCTCGCTGATTTCCATCTGTTCTACAAAGCGACGATAATCAAAACAGCATGGTATGGGCAGAAAAACTGACACACAGATCAGTGGAATAAAATTGGAAACCCAGAAATAAACTCAAATATATATGGGCAGATAATTTTCGGAGCCAAAAACATACAAAGGAGAAAAGAAAGCCTCTTCAATAAACGTTGCTGGGAAAATTGAAAAACCACGTGCAAAAGAATGAAACTAGACTTTTATCTGTCACCATGTACCAAAATTAATTTGAAATGGATCAAAGACCTAAACATAAGTACTGAAATGATCAAGTCCATGGAAGAAAGCATAGGTACTAAACTTATGGACCCTGGGTTCAGGGAGGATTTTGTGAATTTGACCTCACACGCAAGGGTAATAAAAGTAAAAGTAAATGAATGGGACTATATCAAACTAAAATATTTCTGCACAGCAAAAGACACCATCAAGAAAACAAAGAGGCAACCAACCGAATGAGAGAAGATATTTGCAAACAACACCTCCGATAAGGGGCTAATATACAGAATATATAAAGAACTCGTACAACTCAGCCACAAAATAATAAACAATCCAATTAAAATATGGGCAGAGGACCTAACAGACACTTCTCCCAAGAAGACATACAAACAGCCAACAGATATATGAGAAAATGCTCAACTTCACTAGCTATTAGGGAAAAGCAAACCAAAACCAAAATGAGATACCACCTCACACCAGTCAGAATGGCTATTATCAACAAGTAATAACAAGTGTTGGAGAGGCTGTGGAGGAAAAGAAACCCTCATACACTGTTGGTGAGAATGTGAATTGGTACAGCTGTTATGGAAAACAGTATGGAGGCTCTTCAAAAAATTAAGAATAGAATTACCGTACGATCCAGAAATCCCTCTCCTGGGTATCTATCCTAAAAAATCTGAAAACATTTATTGGTAAATGTTTTTGTACCCCCATGTTCACTGCAGCTTTATTTACGGTGGTCAAGACATGGAAACAACCAGTGTCCTTCGATAAGTGATTGGATAAAGTTGTGGTATATATACGCAATGAAATACCACTCTGCCATAAGAAAAGATGAAATAGTGCCATTTACAACAACATGAATGGGTCTTGAGATTATTATGCTAAGAAAAAGAAGTCAGACAGAAAAAGTCAAGAAACACATGACTTCACTCATATGTGAGATATGAAAGCAACAAAGGAACAAGACAAACCAAGAAACAAAAACATAGACACAGACTATAGTTTAGTGGTCACCAGAAGGTAAGGGGGAGAGGGGTGGTAGAAGAGGGTAAAGGGGGTCAAATATATGGTGATGGAAGGAGAACTGACTCTGGGTGGTGAACACACAATGTGATATATAGATAATGTATTATAGAAAGGTACACTTGAAACCTGTATAATTTTACTAACTAATGTCACCCCAATAAATTTAATAAGAGTAAAAAAAGTTAAAGAAATATTAAAATATTATCTTACACCTTTTACTATAACTATAGTTTTAAAATGCAAGCAATAAAGTAAATGGTAAAGTATCTCAAATCATAAACTATCAGCACAACCTAAATAGGCTTTTCCTTAATAATTTTTTCCCTTTTTTTTTTTTTTTTTGGTATCTGATGTTTCTGTTTCTTTCCTTTCTTACAAGTGTTTCCTTTTTCACTTTCCCCTCATGCATTTATTTATAGCGCCTTAGATCTGGAGGTAGTTTACAAGAAAATAACAATGAATGTTGTTTTCGTAGCTATAAATAAAACGAAAAGGAGGATAAAGAAATGAATTCCTTAGACCACATATATTTAACCACCACAAGCAATAAGAAAAAAAGCAAGAAATTAAGTCTCTTTTTACTTTTTAACTCAACTAGCCAAATTTGGAAGAATTGCTTTAACAATTCTCTAAAGTATTGCTTTAACATTATAAACAAATAAAATTTCAAAACAAGGTTTTCATTATTTTATGATATATAATTCATGTTTTTAATCTTATATTTTTTCAAAAAAGGGGAAGATATCTTGGGGGGGGGGGAAATGCAATATATTTGCCCACAAAATCTGCATAGGATATATACACATATAGTTTTTAAATCAATGCAAAGAATAAAAAATGCTGTTTTAATCAGACTCCAAAACCATCATGAGATGTTTATAACACTAACATTTCATTGTAGCTGAATTTAATGTTTTATTCACTTTTAAGAGAAGAAATATTTTAAGAAAATTAATGCTTTTATGAAACACTTTAAAAGAAAGCTAATGCTCTGTCCACAAAATGGAAGGAAGGGCCAATGTCCCAGCGAATATGAGGAGAAAGAAAACAAGTGGCCTCAGGCCAAAGATAAAAAAACTTTTCCTTAAATAGCAGTTTCCCTTTACTCAAAAACATCAAATTACCACAATAACGCTCAGTTAAACTACTATTATAGCCTACATGACCTCCCTCCCATACCCTGAACTGTTCCAGTCTTCAAGGTCTCGCCAGTTTACAGCCTACGGTCTGTACAATCTCTTTAACAACTTTGTTATGGGTTGATTCATGCCCCTCCCCCCAAAAGAAATCATATGTTGTTGAAGTCCTAACCTCCGGTTCCTCAGAATATGACCATACTGGAGATAGGGTCTTTAAAGAGGTAATTAAGGTTAAATGAGATCATTGGGGTCATCCTAAACCCAGGACTGGTGTCCTCATAAAAGGCTGGGACACAGACACACACAGAGGGAAGACCCTGTGAAGATACCAGTAGAAGATGGCTATCTACATGTTGCAAGCAAGGAATCCTAATGATATCTAATTTCTTTGAATTCTGTAATTTTTACTACATGTAAAGCCTTTTTATTTTATTTTTTAAATTTGAGTACAACTTTTTTTTTTTTTAATTGGGGAATTGGGAGATGGGGAACAGACAAGTTGCTGTCCTTTTGTTCCTCAGTCTAGTTGTGGAGGACACCGCCTCACCCGCCCAAGTTGGCACCATCACTGCGCTCTTCCTGGGTGAGGCAGATCAGTCGCCGGCTTCTGGACGGCTGCTCACAGCGGCTGCTGGCCACTCACGCTGGCTGCTGGCTACACATAGTAGCCCACGGCAACCCACTGCAGCAGGGTCTGCTGCCCACGCCATTGCTGGCGACCCGCGGCAGCCCAGCCCCAGGTCTATCTGCCGCCCAGCATCTTAGCTGTGGAGGGCAGTGTCACTGGCCCTCATATGCGGGATCCCAGCTGGGGCCCTTTGGCATCCCAAGCCAGCTCCCAACCAACGCGCCACTCGGCCGGCCCTGTAAAGCCTTTTTATATTTTCCTCTGTGCATCTATTTTTCCAACTAGGATCTTAGCTGCTGGAACAGTATACTTAAATTTTGAGTTTTCCCTAGTGCAACACAATACAACATACCTCCTAATCCATTTATTACTATCTACTAAATGAATAACTACCTCAGATCTTCTCGGGAAATATTTCATAGGAAAGCAATGGATTACTTAACATCTACTTAACATTTCCTTTATCTAGAAGTTCTTCATCTCCTTCTTATTTGCCTACATGGAACCCCACTACTATCATTTAAACATAGTCAATTAACTTTACCACACTAAACATCATTTCCGAACTGTATTTTTACTGATGCTGCCCTATGCATGACATTAATTTACGAGAGAAAAACAATACTTTTCTTGTTATAAGTATGAGGTTAATAATACATGTAACAATTTAACTATATCAAATGAATTCCTACTTTAGGCAAATGTGTTTTTAAAAGAACATATAACTGGGAAACATAATGATAATACATGACATATATGTATCATATATCATCATTCAGATGCACCGTCAAGCAGTCTTGCATCCTGGGAAGTTGTCTGCTTCTTTACTTTGAAATACAGAAAATTGTTCACTGTCAGATGTGTTGTTTGCTCTAGCACATACTGGGACGTTTCCAGTCCAATACATCAACTTTGCCTCAAGATACTTTACAATGTTCACTTTGTGCATATTATAAATATACAAAATGGAGCCAACCTACAAATCAACCTAAGATAGTCAAGTCTATGATATCAGACTTGGGGTGTAATTAGGAGAAAATAGTCTGCCTTTGAAAATAATCTGCCTTTAACTCAGGATCATTACTTTCCAGGCAATTCATTGTTACATGCTAGCTTCTAAATCCCTTCCTCTTAATTCTAGACAATGGGTCCACTTCTTCATTTGTAAAGCACAGCCTCCTCACCCCAGCACCTAAGGCCTGCATCAATGCAAAGTTATATGACAATGATTTCCAGGAACTTCTCCAGAGCAACCCATCTTGCAGAGATATATAATAATCTCTGCGACAGCCTCTACTCCCTCAGAGTATATGTGCATTTAAAAAGCATCTGAAATGCAAAGAGATCTTTAAGGGCCAAACAGGGCAATGTCAACATGATAGGAATTTAGAGCACACTAAAAATTGACATCTCTCCCTTCCCAAGTCACAACAGCCAGGCGCAGGAGATAAAAGGACGGTGTGCGGTAAAGGGAGAAAGAAAACCAGACACCAGAGGGGATAAGAAATACTGAAAGGAGCCAACCAAGGAAAGGAAAGGAACACATCTAGAGGTATGGTACAAATAAGATGGACCTAGTAGTAGTACTTTGAGATAAGCTTCATCAGTTTTTCTGTTTAACAAATGAGGCAGGAAAGAGGAGTGGGGAAGCATCAAGGGAACCCCTCCCCAAATTATAATAGCTTTGTCTAAAGGACAATTTGCCTGTGCAATGGAACCTATAACATGCCCTAACCCCTGCCTCTCTCTACCTAAATAAACAAAACTGTAATTCTCAAACCTGCTCAGATAACAGAACCGTGAGAAGTTACTACAATTCACTGCAGAACACCTTGAAATATGACTATCTATATTAAACTTAAAATAACTAAATGCATAATTTCTGCTAATCAAAACCCCACTTTATCCTAGATTCTAACAGAGAAAAATACCAAAATGTTAAGAAAAAATTTTGAGAGTGAAACTTGGAAATAAAAAAATCTGACCCACTAACTTACTCTACCTATTGGGGAAAAGTCACTTCAGGGGGCACTGAAAAGGACGTGAAAGGCAATGAAATTGATTAAGAATGCACCCATCACCAAAGGGAATACTTACCGCAGTACTTTGAAAGACTGGCTTTGGTAGGCAAATTTTTATATACAGGGTAACAATAGTAAATATTGAAGGCTCTACATCTGTCTAAACTATGCAACTACTCAACTCTGCCACTGTAGCTTTGAAAGCCATACAGGCTAAGAATGAGACCCAAACAATAGGAATGAGTGTGGCTGCAAAATTTGACGATGGACACTGAGATTAGATTTTCATATAATTTTCACATATGAAACATTCTTTTTTTTTTCAACCATTTTAAAATATACAAACCATTCCTAGCTCCTAAACCTTAGGTGGGAAAGCCAACTGACTGCAGAGGGCAGATTTGGCCCATGGCCCTTAAATTGACAGACTTCCGCTTTAAAGTACCCTAATATGAATTCAGAACAGGGATAGAGCCCAACCTAGACCCGCCCATTTGTAAGCCAGCCCATTAGCAAGCCCCATATCTGGGCATCCCGCACAAGGTTACCCCCACCATCCGCTAAACCCTCTCCACCCCTCTCAGGCATGGGCACAGGTGTATGCACCTAGAGCTTAGCATTGCATTAGAATTTCATGCCAAGGATCTTCAAGTTTTGCTGTTGATTTTAAAAGTACAACTGTTTACCTAAATTCTACCAGGCGCTAAAAGCACATATACAAATTTAGATGTTTCGACCCTTACAAGAAGTTCTTTGTAGCCACCCATATCCCAATTCAACACGTAAAAGTCCCCAAGCCCCAAACCATCGCCTCCTTAGTTTTTAAGATCAGGTGTTATCTATTCCGTAAAATGTAACCTAAATGAGGAATGCCTACGGAAACACAAAAGGGATGGCTACACCACAGCTGTCCACCAAAGCTGGATGATAGACCACTTTTCAGATTCTTCCCTCTCGGCATCAAAAGAACATGGAAAGGTTTCCTCCTAGGCTAGTGAAGTCATGGTCCTTTTATCAGATGATACGGATGAAACCCTAGTCGCCACGCGCACCCCCCGCCAAGGCACACGGCACTCGTGTTCAGGTTCTTCTCAGGCAGAGCAACCGCAGCAGCCCCACCTGGGGAGATGGATGGAGACGTTAAGCCACCCCCACCTCGCCCCTCCGCCCCGGCGGCGGCCACCTCCCGCCCGGGCCTGGCCCCTCCTCCACACCGCAGTCCCAGCTTCAATTTCCAAGAGATCTGCAGGCAAGCCAGCCCGGCCTTTGTGCTTCTGCAAAGAACGCAAGCAAAAATGTACACCATCACTGACACAAACTCCCCCACACACAAAGCGTCTCCCGAACAGGGGGCTTCGCTAGGAACATCCGGCATCCCCGGGCTGCGAAATCGCAGACAAAAGCGTCCCAGCGTCGCGGGGCGGCGGGCGCCGCGGGGGAGGAGGAGGGGAGCGGCAGAGGTGAAAGGGGAGGCGAGACAAAATGCTCCTACCAACTGGGGCAACTGATAAAAAGATACGGGCGCCACGGTGTATGTGTGTGTTGGGGGGGTGCGCTCTGTGTTCCCCGCGACCGAGGTTGGAGACGCCACCGTGGGGGCACTTCTCCCCACCCCTGGCCCACCCCGCACAGCCCCGCACCGCGGAACGGTGGAGGGGGCGTCCAGCGTGCGGCGTGGCCACGGCGTGGAGAGCAACAGGCTCCTACGCCCCCGGAGCAACCGGCCTGCACGCCAGGCCCGGGGTCCCCCTTTTTGGCACTGCGCCTCGCCAAACGAAGGGAAAGGAAAAATAAAACTTTTAAACCATTTAAAATAGGCAAGAGCGAGGAGTTGGGGGAAGGGGGCTGAAAGATCTGGGATTTTCGCTCAGGGGCCACGCGAGCAGCATCGGAAAGAAACTTCCAGACCCCATCCTTTTAAAGAGCCAGAGAAGCAGCAGCTTCCCGGGCCTCGCGGGGTGGGGCGAGCGCACCCCGCCCGCCAAGCCCCGGGCACCCGCGCACCCCCCCGTCCGGCGCGCGCACAGGCGCGGGGGCGCGCTCCGGCCTCCCGGCGCCGCTTACCCGGCTCGCGGCGGCCGCCCCGGGCGGAGACGGGAAAGGGGCGGAGGGCTGGGGAGCGGGGGTCTCCGGGGACTCGGGGAGCCCTCTCCTCGCCCACGCTCTCTCTTCTCTTCTGAAGTAACGGCCCAGCGAGGAGCCTCGGGACGAAAGCGCACAGACACTCGCGCGCCACCGAGAAACTTAATCCCGCACCGCCGCCGGCGGCCCGACGCCAGCCTTGCGCTCCGCCGCGCCCCCTCCCCCAGCGCGCGCCGCACTTGCGCCGACCGGGGCTGCGGAGGAAGCGGCGGCCGAGGAGGCGGTGGGCCCCGGCGGCCCGGGTTGCGTGACGCCTGCAGCCGGCGGGGCGGGCGCGCCTCGGCCAATCAGGGGCGCGGCCCGACCAGCGGTCCTGAGTTTTAAACTAGCTCCTCGGGCCTTAGGCCTGGGATGTAGGCAATGAGCTCGGCGAGGTTGCCGAGATCACGCGGGGCGTCCTGTACAATGTGCGTGTCAAGTAAAAGAGGGTATTGTCAGAAAGCTAATAAAAAGATCATTTCCTGCAAATGGTTGGGAGTTGAGTAAAAATGAACTCAGTGCCCTGGGTGGAGAGTGCCATCAACCCAAGGCCCCTTTTGCTTTCACCAACACACGATCAGTGTAGATTTGCCCACTGGGAAAATAAAAACACCGAGATATCCTGAGCCTATGGATTGTCATCTCCTCTGGGTCCTTTGAAAATGAAAGTGAAGTCAGGATGAAGGTAAAAACTCATCCCAGCTTATCCGTTCCCTTGTATCTTCAACACATTTCTATCTTGTGGGACCTGTCAATCAACATTGTCGAGTTTCCCCATCTTAAGGACATTTTATCTACATAACTTCTGTGTTCTTGCCGTAGAGTTATCTCGAGACCATTTGGAGAGGATTCTCTTATTGCTTAGAAATTCCAAAGGAATAGCAAAGCACTTAAAATCAAGTTGAGAGAGATAGAGAGAGAGAGAAGGGAAGAAGGGAGGGAAGGAAGAAAAAACCTCCCTCCAGAGTCCATCTCTCTTCTGCTACCACCCTTTTTCCCCTCTCCTTCACAGTTCAAGTTTTTAAAATCAATCAACTGCATCTGACTTCCCATCTCTATCACCGCACTGAAAAGACTTGCTGGGGACACCCATGAACTCACTACCTAAATCCAATGCAAAGGTTTCTCTCCTCATATTTCTTGTCCTCTCAGATGCATTCATAATGGTTAGTTGAACATTCTCTTCTGAATTCCATGCCCCCAACCCACCCGCCCTGTAATTCCATGCATTCACACTCTTTTAGTTTTGCTCCTTCATGTTAGTTAGGGGCAGATGTGTGGGACCTGAAGCTTATACAATGTGGGGCTCTGCTTTAAGAAAAGGAAAAAAAATCTTTCTTTTGAAAATTTTACACAAATATGTGACTCTGTAAACATGTTACTAGGGCTCCTCCCAAGCAAGAGAAGGACCCAGAATCTTAAGCTTCATTAGCTTCAAGGTAGAGCTGCCTGTCATCAGGCTACACATTCTTCCATCTTCTTTGTCAACCAACCTCCTCGCCCAAATCTTTAAAAGTTGTGATAGACGCAGTAACAGGCCCTCTTTTCTTTTTAACTTTATCCCTGAATTCATTTTCACATCCACCTCTTCATCTATTGGTTAAGGATTCCCAAATTTTTCTCTTTGATCCAGATTCCTCCATATATCTGAGTGTTTATTTGGCTTCCCTATTTGCCTGTCTCAAACCCAGATTATCCGAAATGGAACCATGATATTTCTGCTCAGGTCTGGTCATGTTTCACATTCACAGTTCAGTGTCTCAGTGAATGGCACTACCAGCGAATGGACACTACTCCATGATTCCCACAAGTTAGGATAAACCCACTGTGATCCATTCTAATTGTGCCCTATACGTTTGCTTCATAGTCTTCATCCTACTTTGTAATTGTATATTTAGCTTTGTGATTACTTATGCAATGTCTCTCTTCCCCCTTAGACCATAAAGTCCACAAGAGCAGGGACCAAGTCACCATTTCATTCTCAGAGCCTAGCAAATGTTTCACACCCAATTAATATTTAAATGGCATGGGATGAATCGATGACTGCAAGAGTGAGCAATTCGTCTACATACCCTTGTGTTCTTGCTATAGAGTCATCTCAAGTCATCGCATTTGGAAAGCATTATCTTACTGCTTAGAAATTCCAAAGGATCCCTACTTCCTTGAATAGCAGAGCACTTCCATTTGTCATTTTCCAATCTAGTCATACTCAAAGGCAAAGGAAATAAGTTCATGGAATGCTAGCAGCTAGGAAAAGTACAGAAGGAGAGCAATTCCATAACTAGCTACTGAAGGTATTATGAGGATCTTAAACAATAAAATGACATTTGTTCTATTGAGCCATAGGGAAAGAGCTCAAAATACTGAATTAGAGGCAAGTTTAAGGAGTTTAACTCCCTGGTTTATTGCAAGTGCATAAATGAGAATATTGCTCTGGTCTCATTTATCAAAGGGAATCCTACGTGCCCATTTCAAACAGTAGTATATCAGAGGACATTCATATACATTAGTTTTTCCATAAAATTATCCAGCACTAGAGGATGATTCCGCCCAGGAGCTCCCCGTTTGAAGGTAACCCACATATTTGGTGCTCTATCTACCCTCTTCTGCTTCTTCTAACCCAGGAGGCCTGAGATTTTCTAGAAGTAACAAAGCAGTGTGATGTACTGCACTATTTAAAAACATTTTAAAAAGTTGAAGTAAAATCTTACAGAGAAAGCCAAAGTCTAAAGCAGATAAAGTAGAACTGTCATTCTCTGTTGAAACGCACTTCATTTACATCAATTAATAGTTCTTTCTATTCCATGTCAATCACAGCCTCCGGGATCTGAAGATGAAGGAAGTAGGAATGTTTGCATTAGCTCTAACCTCAGTGAGACATTTTCCACAGCAACTTGTTTTTCTCAAAGTTGAGTAATGTTCAAACCATTTTTCGTAAGGAAAAATGGGGACTTCCAGAATTGATTTAAATTATTTTTATCATAATTTAACAAGTACAAACATACATCAAGTACATACTATTATTTTACGTGTGTAGCTCCTCTACAACTCTGAAACTGGTGAAAAGCCCAAGTTCTCTACTCAAAACCTTTAATGTTTGCTTGAAAGATGGATGCAGGAAATTCCACTTTGATCCATTAAAATACAGAGAACCCTTTTAGTTGCCTCCCAAGCACACAGTCTTTGTGGATGACAGACCATCCCTCACTGGTGTCACCGCAGGGCTTCAGGGTCAGCATTTTGTGTGAACTAAATCCTTTCCCAAAGACTGACTTTGGGGTAGTTCTAATTGTGGGACAGAAGACTATTTCTATACCTTTCATCAGCTGTGACTCTTATTACTAATGCTTCATTTAAGGGCAAACTAGATGGCATGTTTGGGTCTCCCTCTGCCTACAGATTATCTAATATATAACATATATGCAGTTCTGATTATTATAGTTTACAGAAAGATTTTTATATTCTGTCCATTGGCTGACTGAAACTAAGGTTTCAATTGGCCTCTAGTTTCTCAAATAAAAGAGTCTGGATACTTTTAAAACAATTTTTTGGTTTGTTCAATGTTAGAAAAAATAGACATTTTAAACAGTCTTTAACTTTTTCTCCATTGAAACAGAGAAGTTTGAAAACAAGAAGAAGAAAGAGGATAATGTTAGGATAATGAGTCTGAGGATACGAGTATGTCTACACGTAGGCGAAAACTATTAGGAGGAGGGAATGGCTAAGAAAGAATCTCAGGCATGAGGAAAATGTAAAAATTATGTATCTTTTGAAAATATGTAGTTATCTGTCTATTCATATAACAAACTGTTTATAGAAGAATAGAGGCACTGAAAGCTACAGTGTGTCTAATTGGGTCTCATCTCTCTAAGGGAGAAAGAAAAGGCACCGGGAGGTCATGACCATCTGACCTTGAATCCATTTGCTTTTGTACACACAACATTCTGGTGCAGTGAGGAAATCCTGGGGGAAAGCATTGGGACAGGTTATTTTTTGGGTGGAACACAGCCAAACACTATTTCAGAATCTCTACTCAAGTTAACACAAGCTAGAATGGCATTTTGGAATCTCTCTCCTACAAATTTTTTTTTCTGGTTCATGAATGTTATGAGGGTATACGTCAGTTATTCCAGCAAAAAAACAAGAAAAAATAGCAATAACAATGATGAAAAGATGAAAACGTTTAGGTTGCACCAGTGTCTTTTTGCTAATACTCCTACTTTGTGATGGAAAAAAAAATAGAGAAAAGAAACTGAGCTTTTGAGACTAACCACTGTGTCACTGGATCACACATTATCTGAAGCCCACCCCATCACATGTATTCCCATTTATATGAGCCAAAAAAAAATCTCCTTTAATTCTTAAACTAGTTTGAATTGGGTTTTCTGTTATTGGCAACTAAAATAATTTAAACTCATGAAATAGACATATTAATAATAAGCCATTTGCAGTGAGCTCGATGGGTACTTTCAAGTTTCAAGGAACACACTGAGATTACCTCAGTTAGTGGGAGTTTGTTAAAGAATCGTTAGGACTATAAAGAGGACAAGAGTTTCCATAGGTGAGCCTCACTGAGAAATATGACATGTTTCTGGTTTTACGACAGCATGCAGAGCGAAATGGAAGGTCATTTCAGAGGATGAAGCTTTAGAGACCAGGTTTTCTTAGAGTCTTTGTACTTCTACCATTATTATGACTCAGAGTAGCCCTGCCTCTATTTATCTTGCTTTTCTCCTGCCTCTAACAATGTTTGTTTAAATTGGTTCCTTGCAAGTCTGTGATCCTTCGTGTTTTGTTCTACTTAATAATGAGGCAATGAACAGCTCTAGGCACTGTTCACACAAGAAGGCTTGTTGACTTGTGCTTTATTTTAGAGGGAGCAGCACTGCACACAAGAGCCCCTAAATTCCAGAATGAGGAAGTTTTTTTTCAGTGCCATTTGGTGTGTTTAGAGAGAACATGTCTGGGTGTTTCAGAAATAGATGGCTGGCTTGCAGAGGGGTTCTGTAAATCTCTGTGTTTGTATGTATTCATGTGTCTTGTCTTTATGTATATGTGATAGCAGTCACGATGGTTATGTTGATTGTTCCAATCCCTATGTTTTGCACCTGACATTTTATTTCCACTCTCCATTGTACCTGATATTTCAACGTTCCCAGCTTCTTCCACAGCTTTAGTAGATGGATTAGGTCCCTCCACCTGTAGTGCTCTAGGCACTCGGGCAGTGCTTCTCAAACTGTGAAGACTCAGGTTTCTTGTTTATAATTTCCAACATATCACTGACCAGTGCACCTAAAATGAATTACTAGGAAGATGATTACATGTTTGGATGTTGTATCATTGTTAAATTGCTATGAAGATTTTAAAGGAAACTTTTAATTTCTTTGTGGACCATATGGTCGACCACACTTTGGGGAACAATTCTCCAGGGCCTTGTTACCCCAAGTATGGTCCATAAACCAGAAACATGTGCACCACTTGGGAGCTTGTTAGAAATGCAGAATCTTAGGCATCACCCCAGACTACTGAATCAAAATCTTCATTTTAACCCAATCTCCAGGAGGATTACGTGCACGTTAAATTTCTTAGGGCGTTTCTACTATTTCCTCTGTTTTTTTGTCATTCAGGAATGTGCTGCTATATCTCTACCAAGAAAGCTTTTTCTTTGGAGCTTTAGACAGCTGGCATCTCCTCGTTTGGGTCACACATCAAATATCACCTCTGCAGAGAAGGCTTTTCTGGCTTTTCAACATACATACTAGCCCCTTCCACATTACCCTATATTATTTTCTTTATAGTATTTATCACTTTCTACAATTATCGCTGTCCTTCTTCCTGTCCCCCACATCCAGCTATTGGGTCTTTGGAAAAGTCATGACACATGTTTGCAATAGATGGCAGTAGTTCATTTTTGGAAATGTTAGAGTCATTTGCATCTATGTTATTTTGCTATGTCATTTGACAGCTGACGGTTCTAGCTTCATTCTAAAACAAAATTGAGCAATTTGGTTGAGTTTTGGAGATTTTACAAGAAGTTGAAGATGGAAGATCAAACTGTGCATTTTTGCCATATTTTACTGTTTTACTTCCATAAAGGGAAGAACGCGCGTCAAGCTTGTGAAAAGTTGCATAAAGTTTATGGTGACAACGCTCTATAAGGATGTCTGTGCCAACGATGGTTCATGAAATTCCGTGCTGGTGATTTTGATCTCAACAACCCTCCTCAGTCAGGGAGGCCCACCGAAGTTGATGACGACAAAATAAAGGCATTGATCGAATCAAACCCACATTACATGACACAAGAGATTGCAGAAACATTGAACATTCATCATTCAAGCGTTCATGACCACTTCAAAAGGTGGGATACGTAAGCAAGCTCGATATTTGGGTTCCACATGAACTCAAAGAAGTTCATTTGATGGTGCGTGTAAACATTTGTGATGTGCTCATTAAACGTGAAGAAAATGATCCTTTTTTGAAGCGACTGATAACTGGTGATGAGAAGTGGATTGTTTACAACAATGTGGTGTGCAAACGGTCTTGGTCCCAACGTGATGATTTGCCTCAAATGACATCGAAAGCAGAAATTCATCAGAGGAAGGTTATGCTCTCACTGTAGTGGGATTTTAAAAGTGTCATGTTTTTCGAACTCCTACCAAGGAATGAAGCAATCAACTCTAATGTGTACGGCCGGCAATTGGACAGTTTGAAACAATCCATCATCCAGAAACGTCCAGAGCTTGTTAATTGTAAAGGAGTTGTGTTCCATCACGACAATGCGAGACCACACACAAGTTTGATCACCCGTCAAAAATGATTGGAGCTTGGATGGGATGTGTTGCCACACCCACCATACTCGCCTGACCTTGCGCCGTCAGATTTCCACTTGTTTCGCTCTCTTCAAAACTCCTTGCGTGGTATAATGTTCAATTGAGATGAGGCTGTACATCAGCACTTTGTTCAGTTTTTCACAAATAGAGACAGGTTCTTCTATGAACGAGGAATTATGAAGCTCACTGAAAGATGGCAAAAGGTTATCGAACAAAACAGGCAATATATCATTGATTGATCTTTGTTCTTTATATAAATAAATGACCTTTGAAAAACATAAACAAAATACATCACGACTTTTCTGAAGACCCAATATAATGTAAGATGAGAGCAGAAATCTTGTTTTGTCTCATATACTGTTCTTTATCATAAGAGCACAGTGCCTGGTAGGTGGGACGTACTGCCTAGAATATTGTCTACACTCCATTTCTGTTTATTTCAGGACTTCTACTGCCTCACTGCTTCTGTTAATTGCTTTCTCCGGTTGTCTCTCTGAACTTGTAATAGGGAGCCCAACCCAAACTGGCTTATAAAATAAAAAGGATGATGCATTATGTAACTAGAAAGGTCCAGAGTAAACTCAGTGACCAGGCATAGTTCACTTAGGGCTCTGGCCTCATTGCTCTGATTTCTCTCAGCTCTGCCTGTCTCCATGTGTCAGCTTCCTGTTCAGACCAGTGAACAGATAGCCAGAGAAGTTCCAGCTCTCACATTCACACGGAATGCTGTCCAGAGATCATCCATTGCAGCTGCTGTCTTTTAAAAAGCGAGTAAACTTCTGTCCCCAAAACCTTCTCCAACATTCCTGAGACTGAATTGGATCACATGCCCATTCTAAAAGACATATACACACAGAGAAGGCGGCATAATTGCAAACAATAAAATGTACACATCTTAAGTGTACATTTCAATAACTTTCAATAGTTATATACGTCCAGGTAGACACCAACCAATCCAAAATGTAGAATATTTCCATCACCCCAAGAAGTTTCCTCGTGTCGCTTCCAGTCTGTTGGGTGAGGAACAGTGCCTTGCTGAGCCATATTGGAGTTAGAAGCCAAAGGAACAATCAGGGATAGTGATCTTGTCTTTATTTAACATGTTGATGTTTTATTCATCATGTACATTTTTAAAAATATTTTTAATATTGCACTAAAATATGATGTATCTTGATTACTGGGTGTTTCTTTGTGACCCCCCCCCACAGTCTTACAGTTTGTACACTCACCTCACTTGTCACTCCCTAGACTGCAATCAATGAGACTCACTCTCTCTCTCTCTCTCTCACTATGATTTCTGCCTGCAGTCTCTGCACATGATGGCCTCAGAATAGCTCAACTTCTCACATGGTAGCTGAAGGATCCCAGAGCAAGCGCCAACTGCATTCCTCATCTGATGTAGCGTTGGAAGTCACCCAGTGCAACTTATGCCACCCTTCATTCATCGGGACAGTCGCAAAGTCTCACCAGGTATAGGCGAGGGGCCACAGACTCTATCTCTTGATTAAAAGAGTGTCGAATAATTTGCAGACGTATTTTAAAACCACCATGGATCCCATTGTGAAGTATGAATAGCCCTCATTTTCGAGTATGAACAATTCCTATCCAAAAAAATGTGTAAAAATGTCATCTCACATTCAATTTAAAGTATCTCCTCTTTGTTCCCAGGTCCGATGGATACTGTTGGTTTTATTCACTAACTTCTCTCCATGTATTCACTGCTGTTTCTAGCTCACCCAAGTTAAGGGTTAAAAGTCGGGAATGAGATGAAAAGGAGCAAGATTATCTTTTTACTTGGCTGGATGTTGAAAACTGTCTTCAATGGCAGATGTCCAAAGGCTAACTCCTTCTCTGATGTGGTGATTTAGTGAGTTCTTTGGAGACCTCCTCCACTCTGACTCCTTGGACATCTGCCCATTATGGGATGATATACATTCCTACTGACCTCATAAGATTCCTCTTCCACTCCTGCTTTTCTGGTGCACCCCACACAGCCTCTTCCTGCTAGGGTCCCCCTCATCCAAGCAGGTAGTTCTTTCAGGAAGTCCTTTCAATATGCCACTAGTCTAGACTCACTACCTTCCAAGTTGCCTAAATGGCACCACAGAAAAACTCTGCAACTCAATTGCACCCAAATCTGCAGATGGGTTTTGGACCTGTGGTTGGTCACAGGAAATTCTAACAGCCTCTCACATTCAAACATCTCTAAGGGAGAGTCAGACAGTAGTAATCTCTGTGCCCACCAAACTCCAGAAGACCCAGATCGAGTTTCCCTAAAGGTTTTCTCACCATGCTTTGTTTCAAGAGCTGCACCAGGCAAGAGCTAAGTTTTACATACAGCTCATCAGGCACCCAGCCTGGGTAATGAAATGCAGCTCTTCTATCAGACCAGTCAGACTTGGTGAGGGATTCTCTTGAAGCTCCTCTCACTTGTCGGGGGAGATAGCGAAGAAGCAAGACTGCCCACTCTGAGGAGCAAAGGAGAAACATAAAGTACTCTTTAGCAAATGTGCAGTGTTCTTTAAAGAAAGCCTCACTCTGAAAACGCTCCTTTGAATTTCTACTCTTTTTTTTTTTTTAATGGTCCTGGAAGTGGATGATACGTGAAAGGTGTCAGGATCCGTGTTGCATTTCTTAGTAAGCGCTGTGAGGATATGCCTGGTTCTACTGTTTAGACTATGTGAATGAAATATCCCTGGGTTCTGATATTTGGGACTTCATCAAAGCTTCAACACAACAAAAGTACCCTCATTGACACTGATAATGCTTCTGTTATCCTATATGAGAGTCACATAGTATTGAGCCTGTTGTTCGATCATGTCCCATCTGTCTCATTTCTTATATAGATATCATGTTGTTTTAATTATTATGGCTTTATAATACGTTTTAATAACTGGTGCCCTCTCACTATTATTTTTTTCTCAAAATTCTTATAGGTTTTCTCATCTAATCGAAGAATTCTTTAACTATATACTTTAACTTATGGAAATCAAGAATATTAGATAATCCAAAACATAATCCAAATGAAATTTGCAGTTTGTTTTCTTTTTATTAAATTTGAAGTTATTTGCATCTTTTTGTACATGTAGCAACAACTGCAGTTTATATGGGATCTATCTTTTCAAAGTGAATACATAAGAGCAGAAAAAATAGTGGGTTTGAAATGTGTTTCTTTCCCAAAGTTCCCTTTAAAAATGCAATCAGTCAGCCAGAGGCCACCTATCAAGTTAATTCATGATAAGGTGTGAAATGAGTTATTAGATTTGCTTTATTATTTATAGCTTTAAAATGTTGGTTACTTAGAAGAAGTTTGAAACTGGCTGAAAAGAGTAAAGAAGAGGAGAATAGAGAAGTGAAATACCTCAAAACTATATGCTACATTATATTATTCCTATAACTTTTAAAGTCTTTGCATTCCTACTGTTAGTTACTAATCTTCCTGTTGTTATAATGATTACTGAAATTAAAACACACACATACACACACATGTGCACACACACACACACACAAACCACACACACATACACACAAATATGAAAGATTCAAATTATCCATAGACTGAATAATTACCCACTGAAAGGGTCTTATCTTTGCCGTAAGAGAATGACATATTTCATGAACATAGATATTATGATTTATTAAAAAGTATATAAAATGAATGAACATGGTACATTAGTACTCTTGGTTCAGTAATGAGATCACAAAATTGAAAAGGGCAGGGTGAAAAATTTGACTGGAGAAACTAACATATCAGTAACATTATTTCAAGAGAATATTTGAGTTTGTACTTTAAAGGGCTTTGCCTTTTAATAATATTCCCTGAATTTTGGCTCTATATCTCTGTGATACATGCCATAGTCTTTATAAAATAGTTCAATTATTGAAAAAACTTGCTGTAGTTTGCTCAACTACATGGGCTTGTTTATATTGATATCACTTACATTTTGAGGCTGTTTTCTTTTATATTGCCATTAGATTACATATAATATAAATTACAACATTTATATTATATAGGCTGAGCTTATATGGATAATACTATAATATTTAGTATAAGGTAAGATTAATTTGATATATATGTATTATAGTAATGCATGTAAGTATTATGCAATATGAATATGCACATATATATATATGTATGTGTGCATATATATTTATATCATGCAGATTCACTGAATTATTCTTAAAATTTTTTTTTACATAGACACATCGTGTAATTTTGGGAGGGGAGGAAGAGGCTACACTAAGAACTCTTCTGCGATCACTCAAAAGACCAGTGGAATTTAGAGCCCAGGGAAACCTGGTACTGGGTAACTGAAGCCAGAAAGGAGTGTCCTGGGCTTTATTTGATTTAAAGCACATTTGCCCCTCTACTCTGTTGTTTCACTTTTATTAAGTAATTAATAACCTTGAACACAGCAGGGATGGGTGATAAGGGAATGACTCCCACTCGTTCTTTAATAAATGATAATTGATACCTGGTAGGAGCCAGGCACTGAGATCCTCACACACACAAAAAAAGACCCACGGCCCCTGCTCCCAAGGCACTCACATTCCAAAGAGAGAGGAAGATGTGTTGGATGACAGCAATGTAGATTTGCTACTGTAATATCCATAAAGACAAGATCTTGTTAACATTTTTCTAAAGGAATTAGAGAGCTACTGAAGAATGTTAAGGTGGGGGAAAACATGATCAAATTTACAAATCTCAAAGACCAAAAAGGCAGATGGAAATGATGTTTTCAGGACCAGGCTTCCTTTCTCCATTCTTTCTGAGGTCACGTGCCTTGTATTTTAAGCCAGGTTTTGAGGCAAAGAAAGGAAGGAATGAGCCCACTAGAGGTGATTCCAAACATGGAGGTGATACATACATCCAAAATGTTCAGGGATATGATTCCCTCTCTATGGCCACGTTCATGACCGTTTTCACCCAAAGTCTGGTTTTCTCTCATGTGTCCACAATCTATCTATAGCTTGTAAAAACGATCCAGCTCCTAGCTAAAAGCCATCTCTACAACCAATTCCCTATTATCTGATTTCAGGGCTTCTCAGGCTACCCACTGACATATCTCTCAATACCTATGAATGCTAGTTACGACAAGGAACACACTATCAAGACCTTCCTATTACGACCACCTCTGCTACCAACACAACAACTACTACTGTTTCCACAATCACCTCCACTACCTTGCACCACCATGATCAACAGCAGCACCACCCCACAACCACCAGTATCCTGACTTCCTGGTTCCCGTAGTGACTGTGTGTCTGGACAATATATGAATATTCAATTCTGAGCCCTAATTGAACCATTCTGTGCACACACACATTTTGGGCGTGAACTGAGCACATACACTCCAAAAATCAAATTCTAGGGCAATTTTTTCCTCTCAGAGGAAACAGAAAAAACTAGTAAAGTTGGCTGTATTTTCTTTTTTGCCCTAACTCCTTAACTTGGTTTATTTTGGATTTGTTTCTCTATCTTCTTGCTTCTTTTCACATCTTGCATGTAGTGTTTTTCTTCCAGGTTCAATATCTCTGCAGAGCAATATGTGATCATAGAAAAATCCTAACCCGGACCCAGCCACCAAAATTAAATTTTTTGAGTCACTCTGTGGCTATTTTTACCCAACCAAGTTCTGCACTCAATTATCTAAATAGTTCAGATCCAATAAACAGCTTCAGATAATGCCTTCTTCTTAAAGTTTTATCTGCTCTTGGATTTCAAGTAATTCTTCTTTCCTGATTATTTATCCCTAATCTCTTTTTTCCCCCCGTAAAAAAATGTTTTTTATATATTTTTTTGTATTATTCTCCACTTTGGGATTGATTTTGTTTTTAGAGATAGGTTTCTTCAAAGCCTTTAGACAAAAACAAGTATTTCTTTACCAAAAGAATTGTATCTTCAAATTTGAATTTTTGGATGTAGCTATTTTATCAAAATAAAATTTTAATTTACACCTTTTTGTCATCACTCAGATTCCAGGGGAAGTGTGAAGTTTATTGGGGAATGCCCTTCGGATCAACACCTGGGTGAGGGGGTTGTGGCAGGAGAACTAGGCAAAGGAATGTATTGAATGTTTCAGTATTGCAACAAAGCCCTCAGCAGATCTTCCAAGGAACTCTGGAACTAAGATGGCCCTTTAGAGTTGCCCCGAAAGAAAGATGTTCAGGCCTTTTGTAGATCTATGAAAATTGCCTAACTTATTAGACATTATTTCCAAAGATTGTTTCAACATCATCATCCTTGCCTATATTTTGGTAGTCTTTCCTTAAACAAACTGCTTTTCCAGGTAGTTTCTTAATCCATAGTTAGTTTTCAAATAAAATCTAATTATGTTGAGTGGGTTTTGCTGGCATTTCCTTCTCTCCACGCACGTTCAGTGCAAGAAATTCAGTGCTGAGTGGAATATAGCAACATTAGGATACAGTCAGCTCATCAAAGTATTCTCAAGTAATAGGAGACAAAGGCATGACTGACTGGAACCTGGAAAAGCAAGCACAAAGGTCGCGTCCTAAGGCAGAGCAGAGTAACAAACAGGAAAGGTAGCTGGGTATCAGGATCAGGACAGAAATTGGAGTGGGAAAGAAACTGGAGCAGAACAGGAGTAGGTCAGAAACAAAGCCATTGCTACAAATAGCACCCCGTGACCACAGTTTGCATTTATCATGAAGCCCTGAATGTATGGTGAATGGAATTGAAACTATGGTTTAAAATGACACAGAGGAGACACTTTAATATTTGGGTTTATTTCAAGAGAAATGGACTAAGACTGAATCATGAAGAAACAGAAAATCTGAACAGACTGATAACAATAAGGAGATTAAATAAGTAATCAAAAACCTCCCAACAGTTGCTGAGCTGTGTCCTTTTATAATATACCAGTAATCTAGTAAGAAAAACGAAAACAAAAAACCTCCCAACAAACACAAGTCTAAGACCAGATGACTTCACTGGTGAATTCTACCAAACATTTAAAGAAGAATTAATACCAATCCTTCCCCAAAAAATAGAAGAGGAGGGAACACTTCCATACTCACTTTACGAAGGCAGTATTGTCCTGATACCAAAACCAGAGGACAGCACAAGAAAAACAAACAAATAAGCAACAAAACAAATTACAGACCAATATCCCTGATAAACACAGATATAAAAATCCTCAACAAAATATTAACAAACCAAATTCAACAAGACATTAAAAGGTCATACACATTGATCAAATGGGATTTATTCCAAGATGCAAGGATGGTTCCACGTCTGTAAATCAATCAATGTGATATATGCCAAATTAACAAAATGAAGGATAAAAATCATATGATCACCTCAATACATGCAGAAAAAGCATTTAACAAAGTTCAACATCTATTTATGACCAAAACTCATAAAAGTGGGTACAGAGGGAATGTACCTCAAAGTAATAAAAGCCATATATAACAAACTCACAACTGGCATAATACTCAGTAGTGAAAAATTAAAAGCTTTTCCTTTAAGATCAGAAAAAAGGCAAGGATGCCTACTCTCACCACTTTTATTCAACATAGTATTGGAAATTTTATCCAGAGCAATTAAGTAAGAGAAAGAAATAAAAGGCATCCAAATCAGAAAAGAAGCAAAACTGTCACTATTTGCAGATGATATAATATATATATATATATATATATATATATATATATATATATATATAACCCTAAAGACTGCACCAAAAAACTGTTAGAACAAATTCAGTATAGTTGCAGGATACAAACTCCATATTCAAAAATCAGTTTTGTTTCTATACACTAACAATGAACTATCAGAAAGAGAAATTAAGAAAATAATCCCATTTACAATTGCATCAAGAAGAATAAAATACCCAGGAATAAATTTAATCAAGATGAAGAAGCTATACATTGAAAACTATAAGAAATTGATGAAATAAAGAAGATAATAATCTGTAATTAGAAGTTATTGGGAGCAACTCGTGAGAAGACTTCTTACAGGGAGATACATGGCTAGGGTGAACGTTTTCCCCCTCTTCCTTTCTGTTGTTGGAATAAAGAGAAGACAAATGGATATCTGGCAGCATCTTGGAACATGTGGTGACCTTGAGGATGGTAGCCTATACTGAGATAGCAGAGCAGAAAGACAGAAGAGGCTTAGGTCCCTGCTCAACTTTTTGGAGTTTTCATACGTATTTTGATCTGCTTGCCTGCCTCCAGGTGGTTATATCAGGTGAGAGAATAAATTGTTATGTCTTTGTTACAATCCTTAGGGTTCCCCTACTTTCATTATTATTTATATATATATATATATATATATATATATATATACACACACACACACACACACACACACATATATAAAAATATATATATGTATGTATATATATATAAATTAAACACCTAACAAACGAGATATTTGTGGTTTTAAGTGTCTCAAAAGTATTTGTAATTTCTCAGAAGTGCTTCATGAACCTCTCTGAAACGAGCTGGTTAGTAGAATTAGGAGTCAGACAGTCTGTCCGGCAGGACTCTAGGCCCTTCCCTCATCTCTTTAACTAGAGAAGGCTTATTGTTTTTATTGGCTTCATGCCAGTTAGTCTTCATAAGGTTTTATTTCAAGATGAGCTCCACCTCTCTCAGAAAGTTTGAAAACTACTGTGCTAGAGAAATAGTTTATGAAACACCATCCGTGATATTATGTGAACGTGAAATTAGGGAACTTTATCTTAAGTTTACTACTTGGAATTCATTTGGCATTTTTGTAATTATATTTGCAAAAATAGAAAATTAGTTTTAGTTGTGATGAAATGTGTTTTGGCAACCCTAGTGCACGGATTTCCATTTGTAAGTAATTTTAAAAGGTTATATTCTTCCCTGAGTACACATTTTCAAGTACCTATTATTACTATTCCACTATATGCATTAGTGTCTTGGGAAGAATATGGCTCTTAATGTAGAGCCAGGGATTACAATGTTATCATTTTTGAGATTTTTTTAACAACTTTTAAGAGGACTCTGCAATTATAACACATTAAAATACTTTTACTATTGTACTAAAATAATCTTATAACAACTGTTTCAGCTTTTCCCATAGTAAACACAGCAAAACTTCTGATAAAATACATAGCTGCCTAAGCAAACACAAAAGATTTTTTTAGATGCTAACTACCTGAATTGGAATATTATTTGGTTTTATTTGATTTTTAAATAGTCATGTATCTATACCCTTTGAATTCACATCTAATATGCGATAATGAGAGGTGAGGAGCAGTTACACAATATACTAGCAAGTCTTGAGTTAAAAGCACCAAGGTGTCCTTTGATTAATAGATGTTTTACAAAATTGCAAAGGTGTTTCTAAAAGTTGGTCTAGTGAAATCCTTCAGTGGTAATAGTGCTATTTCTTATCTAGATAGCCACCAGGAAGGATGCTTTTTGAACCATTCAAAATGGCCCCATTTCCTTCCAGTGAGGGAAGATTATGTAGCACAATGATCCAGGATCAGCAACTGACTGAAGCTGAATAAATTGAGCAGGGGTCTCTTCGAAATGTTTAACAATTGGTATGGCACAGGGACTGGTGAAACCAGGAAAATAAGACTCAGTCTCTGTGGAAGAGTGGCAAAGTCACATGGTATATGGTCATATGATATGGGAGGGATGTTTGTGACCATTTTTGGTAACATACTACTACAGTTTTCATTAGCTTATATCTTTGAATTAGAGGACTCACACAGATGGGCTAGGAGGAAAAAGCAAAGATTGTTTTTCTTTTGTGAAAATATTAGCTACTCCTAAGATGTCTCAGCAAGATCCAAGAAAACCCAAGCCATGGTTCGTAGAGTCAGTAAAAATCAAGGGACCACAGTGGAATCCTGAGACTGAATTCCAGTACCTTAGATTAGGTATTAGAAAGAGTGGCCTGTAGAAAAACTTCTCATGTGACCCCTATGACTTGTCTGCCATCTCTCAGCTGTCACTTATATAATCTCTGAGACAGGATGGTCTCCCTTCTCTCTAGTGAAAACATTCCCGTTTATGAACAAAGTCTGATCAGAAAGATACCCAATTATAAAATTAATATCCCAAACTCAATCTTTTCCCAATTTATAAGCAAATGCAGTTATTAAATATTAAGGAATCAAAGATACCATTGATAGAAATCAACAGAAAGTATAAAAAACTAGGAATACACTTTTAAAAACATAGGACTCATATTAAAAAGACTATACTACTCAACAGATACATAAAAAAGACTTAAATAAATGGAGAGGTATACTTTGTTGTTAGATGAAATGATTCAGCATCATGTCAATTCCCTTACATTAATCTAGAATTTAAATGTAATTCTAGTAAAGATTCCCATAGAGGTTTTTTTGGTTTTTGATTTTTTTTTACAGGAAAATTGACTCAATAATTCTAATGACTATATGGAAAGAAAGATATGTGGAACTCCTAATTAAAGATGGTTGATAAAAACATGCATATTTCCCTCTATTTCTGAACCCTGCAAAATGAGAATAAATGGATATGGCCATATAAAAAGAAGTCATAAATACACACGGGTAAGAGAATTGGGAGAGGAGACCACGATAACAAAGCTCTAGAAGTTGAAAAGAGGTGGAAAGCTGCAAAACCACTTGCTTTGCATTGTAGACTTGGAAATTGGTGGCACTAGGTACTTCTGCATGAAAGTAAAAATAATGCAAAAACTGTAGTGACTAAAAGTACCTTTAAGTAGAAGTAGGCTCCCAGGTCCTCTGACTCATCCCACACAACTGGATTGTTGCTTCTTCCCCATCAAAGCAGAAGGCAGGGAGTTTATTCCTCCTGGAAAGTAAATCCAAAGGCTTTTAGCCTAGAGGATATTGGGCCCAGTTGAGAGCCAGGATCATGTACTGAAAATATGGATATTAAAGTGAAGGCTGGGAAAGTAGTATACTTGTCAATACCCAACAGTCTTTACTGCAGTTCAGCTCCCAGAGCACTAACAGCCTGACCTAGACTCTTAAGCATGGCATTAGAAAATTCTTTATTGAGGAATTCAACCAATCCAATATAAATTCCTAAAGATATTGATATTAAATCCTCCCTAATATTTTTTAAATAATAGAAGGTAAAAAAACAAAACAAAACAAAAAACCCACAACTATTGTAGGTTAGTTTCCCCAGAAAATAGGCTCTGAAATGGAGATTACCTTGTCGAAAGTTAACTAGGGATTGATTGCAGAAAACACACCTAGGAAAAGAAGAAAAGGGTAAAATGCATGATTGGGGAGAGGTAGTTGGGCTGTGATCACATCTCAAGCTGGCAGCATGGGAGATGTGAAGTAGGGCTGATGCTTCAAAGCTGGCCTGCGTTATGACAATTTATGGCTTTATGCTGACTAATCACTAAATGCAGGTTGCCCCCAAGAAAGGGGCATGACATTGGTGAGGGTTGTCTCTCATTGAGGGCCATTTCCAGAGAGCAATGACAACTGAGGGCTGTCTGCTGGCAGCACACCTAGCAGCTGGTGAAATAAGACCTTCACTTCTGAAGGAGCTAGAGAGCACCTGGAAGATTACCCTACATTGAATCCCACACTTGTCATTGTGCACAAGTTTCCCACTGGCTCTTGGGTGTCTGCATAAGGCAGAAAAGGCAAGGTTATGCTGGAATAACAAATGATCTCTGAATCTCAATGGCTTACAAAAATGCAGTGCTCTGCTCAAAGTTAGCTTCACTTTGAGACCTAGGCTTCTGGGGAAGAGCCTCTATCTGGAATATTGCTGACATTTTCCAGATAGGAAAGAGCATGACAAACCATGCACTGACGTTTAAAGCTCAGACATGACAGCCGTCACTGCTGCTAACATTTCATTGGTTAGAGCATGTGATATGGATAAGCCTAATGTCGTAAGGTGGGAATATATAACACCCACTACATCAGTTATCTATTACCCCAAAGCTTAGCGACCAAACAATATGCATTGAAATATCATTCGTCATGATTTTAGAGGTTGGATAGGCTTGGTACAGTGATTCTTCTGCTCTCTGTTGTGTCAGCCAGAATCACTGAGGTGGCTGCATTCAACTCAGAGCTCAGCAGAGGCTGAAACAGCCAACATATGGCCTCTTTCCCAGAAATGACAGTTGGTGTCAGCTGTTGATCAGAGCACAGTGTTTTCCTTTTTGTGGCTAATAATTATTCAGCAGTCCTGGTGGGCTTCCTTATATGGTGGTAAGAATATTACAAAAGAATTAAAATGAAAGTTGCCAGGACTCTTAAGGCTTATGTCCAAAACTAGTGTCACTTCTGCTGCACTCTGTTGATCAGTCCATCTTCAAGGGAGGAGAGGTAGACAGGGATGGGAGGAATGTTGGCAGTCATCATAGAAGCCCATCTACTATACTCTAACAGGGAGGGAAAACAGGATTTTTGGCAAATGGTCATAGTATTTACCACTAGAAAATCAGGGGACATTGGGGGTTTAAGGGAAGCCTTGAGCATGGAAGAGAGAAATCTAAACATATAGGATAACTTGGTAGAAGCCATATAGGGAGGGGAAATGTAAAAATAAACAAATAAGAACTAAACAAAAACATAAAGTTCAGATGAAAAAAGAAAAGAGTTCATCTGTAAAAAATTAACATTAATTTTTTTAAAAGAGAAAACAAAAAGAGTTTTGGAACTTAAAAACAATGGTAGAAATGAAAAACTTCATTAGAATTTTGGATTATTAATTTGAAATCTTCCAGGAGATAAGGCACAAGACAAAGAATGGAAAATAATTGAGTAAGATAAGAAAATAAGAGAATCAGTATGGGAAGTCCAAGTTTTTAGTAATCATAGATGCAAAGATAGAGAACAAAAGAAACTGAGGGAGGATAATCACTAAAATAATTCAAGGATATTTCCCAGAACTAAAGGTCATGAATTTTTCAGACTATAAAGTCCTGTGACAGAGAAATGGATCAAAATAGATCTAAAGCAAGGCATACAGTTGTGAAATTTCAAATATTTGGGAGAAAAGATAAGAGCCTACAAGCTTCTAAAGAGAAAAAAACATGTTTTAAATAAAAGATGAAAGATGGGAGCTAGAAGACAAAGACGATTTGCATTCAAATTCCAAGAGAAGAAGATTTCCAGTTTATAATTCTAAATTTAGTTAGCAATCTATCACAATTAAGGGTATCTAACAATATTTTTCAGCTCTGCAGTGTGTCAAGATAGTTTTCCACATACCAAAATAAAGGAATAAAGAAAGAAAGATCAAGCCATGTGAGACAGAAAGCAAGAAAGTGATTAGAAAAGAGAGTCAAAGAGAGATCCCAAGATGTTAGCTATCTTAAAGGACAAAGGGTCCAGATGAAAGAAACGATAAAATTCATTGAAGACTTAACATGTTTAAACAAACTGAGAGAAGATTAACACTTCTAAGAGAGTGTGGGAGTTTGTATATGTAGTAAAAATGAGTACTTACTTACATGGCTTGTATATAAACAGCAATTGCATAGCTATGGAAATTGAACAATACTTTAAACTATGGAAGACTGATCATGGTTGGGGAGGGGTTTGGGGAGGCATGTAAGGGACAGAGATTGGTGAAAAACTCATCTTCCACTGTGGGAAGTCAATAGATAAGTCCTACAGCCGAAAAACAAAGAACTGAAACTATTCATGTTACTTAGAAGTAGCACGTGTACCCCAAGAAACATCTAAAAGTGTAGACTATTCAGTTATATAAATTAATAAATTCCCTTTTTTTTCTGCTTAAGTCAGTTTGAGTTGATTTTCCTGTTTTATTTTATTTTACTTTATTTATTTTTTACATTAAAAGAGTCCTGCCCAATACAGATATACATATTTTCAGATCCCACATCAGAATTTTCAGCAAAAAGTATTTTGAAAAACTTCCTTGGTGATTCTGATGCATAGCTGATTGGGGAATCACTACTTTGAAGAGCAGTGATCTTAGCAGTGGGCTGTGTTCTTTGATAAGGAATCTAATGAGCTCATCTTTCAAATTCAGATAGAAATGATAGCTCATATTCTGGTACACTTCTTCACATTTCTTCTTATCTTCAGCTTAGGAGGCAAGATTTTATCTCACATATGCAAGTATGAAATAGTGATGATGGCAGGGCAAGAAACACGTTGCTTTCTTAGGGGAAAAAAAAGCACAAAAAAATCAAAGGACTTGAAGAAATCAGGAATTTTGTTATCTGATAAACTCATAAATTGCTTAATGCACTTTGAACTTTTCTGACTTCCTAATGTCCCTTCATCTACCCTGCCCTAACCCTGAAGAAATGTTTTTTTTTATTCTTTATTAAAAAAAGCTGAGCAAGGGTACCACCTTCAGCTTTTAGTCTATGAAGAATCCATTTCTTCTGCCTGGGAATATTTTTTTCCAGTTGAACTGAATCTGTGAATTCACTTAATAAAATGGCCAACTGGACATTTTAAAATCCTATTTCACCTGAAGAACAAATGTTTCTGCATCCCAACTGATTCTGTAGAAAGCAGAATTTTTTATAATCTCTACCATATTAGTGTGGCTGACATGAAAATGGGTATGAAATGTTTAAAGAATAAAACCACCAAACTGCTACAGTCAGAAAAGACAGCTCTCCTTACCAACTGCTGCCTAACAAACTACCTCAAAACTTACTGGCTTAAAGAACAACCATTTTCTAACATCTTGTGATTTTGTAAGAAAGGAGTTCAGGCTGGTCTGGATGACTTCTGTTCCACATGGCTTGAATAGAAGTCACTGGGCGGTGTTCAGTCAATGAGTAAGCTGGTCTGGAGGGTCCAAGGTGGCTTGCATTTGCATATCTTTCTGTCACCTTGGCAGGGATGACTGGAAGACTGAGCTCAGCTGAGACTGTTGACCAGAGCATCTACATGTAGCATCGCCAGGGTGGTGGTTTCGGGGTATAGTTGGGCTTTTTACTGGACTGGCCTGGGCTCCCAGAAGGAATGATCCAAGAGACCTGGCTGAAGATGCAAACTAAGGCCACCTCTAATCTACTCCAGAAAGTATCACGACACTCACTGCTTCTAAGCACTGAGAGATCCCCTACTACTGAGGATTGACCTTGAAGTTATTGTTCCAACAACAAAAAAAGAGGAATATGCCCCTCAGATCCTTAGAAAAAGGAACAATCAAGAAGACAAAAGCAGGATACACTGAAAGCAATAATAACTTCAACAGTTAAAAAACAAGCCTTTATTGGTAATAAGGATCTAGTATACTTATTTTTTTTTATTATTATTATTATTATTTTTTTAGCTGAGCCATCCTGCTACCTGTTGGCAGCTCAGTGGCTGCTCAGCTCGGGCCAGGTCTTGAACCGCTGTTGCTCAGAGCTCAAACTCTTGAGTGAGCTCTTAACCAACTGAGCCACTCGGCTGGCCCCTAGTATACTTATTTAGCAAAACATATCACAGGAAGCAAAACCTCTGTATCAATATGATTAGAAAAATACATTTAAATTAAATAATTACGAACATTGGTAAGAATTCTCTGTGAGGTCTTTACATATGAAAACTTTTCTAGCTTGGGTTGTGACCAGTAAGAGCAATGAGGAAGCAAGAAGCAGACACTGGACAATGAAAAAAACTATAGAGAAATACAGATAAGGCAAGAATTAAGGCAACCCTTTCAGCCACAGATGGCTAAGTGATTTGAGCATGGAGATAAAGATATTACTATAAAAATTATATTATGTTGTCTTCATATGTGTAATATACAAATTACGTTTGTATTAACCATCTAGTAGCTGAATATATATTTCACTTCTCCAGCCATTATTTCTGACTCAATAAATGTTTCATTGAATAATTGAATGTATGATGAAAGTACAAACAAAAGATTAATAAAGAATGCATAACCAATATCCCTATGATCATGAGATTCTCACAAACTTCATAATCTGTGGGACAGTTGAAAACAGTAGTCTAAATTTGAATACAAAAAGCTAAAACCTGTTTTTGCATACCTAACATACACTTTAATGATCCCTACTGTTCTAAGACAATGAACTTTGACCTGATGTTCTCTTAAGTGATTTCAAATTTCTTTAAAATGTCTGCTTATATTTTGTTTTTAACTTAGAGATAATTACTCCAAAAGCGTTGCCAGAATATACATAGAAACATATAGGAAAACTACAGTTTTTAAATAAAACATAAAAGTAATGTCTTTTTCTTATAAAGTAAAAAAATAATCGTTTTGTTATTGACATGGAACCATCCGGGGGTAAGAATATCAGGCATATTAGGAGATTGATTCTTCCAGACTGGCAGGCACCCCCATGAAGGAATTGTATATTTCAGAGATAAGAAAGGGAAAATGTCACAGACTGTAAGATAATCAATGGAAAAGTGGAGAACAAGTTATCACATGTGATATAAAGAATTCAGGACAAATAGATTTTTTGAAAAAGAGGCTTTTGAAAAAGAAGTGATGGATAGCTTTACATAACTTAAAATTGGGAAATAATGTTCATAGTTTAGCTTCTGCAAAGCCTATTATAAATTTGCTCTGCACTGTTAATAATATTAGCTGTATAGTCTGGGGAATGATACATACTGGAGCCAGGCTAAGCATCACCATAATGAATTTTTTTTTATTTGTATGGGATTGTAATTATGCAAATTAAAATTTAGCTATAGTTACTCTTGCCTTGATTCCGAATGGATTGTAAGCACGGATCTTATGGAAGTTTGGAATTATGTTTTCAGTGATACATATTGCAGCTGTACATCAGAAAAGGGCTTGAAGCAAAGGCTGTAGAAATAATGATGTCTTTTGTTAACAGAAAAGTTTCAGTCTGCACTTTTTTGTATTGGTAGTACGGCTTCATGTAAAAACTGAAATAAACATCTTTGGTCTAGAAAGGGTTCCTCAGAATTTCATTCTTAACTTAAATATGTAGGTGTTTCTGATTAAAAAATTAATATTTATGTATTGAAGGAAAACTGGAAATTTCATAGAGTAAAATAAGACACTTGCAATATGCACTACCTTGAGATAGCTACCATATAAATGTACTGGCTTTTTCTTCCAACACCTTTTTTGTGAATCTGTGTGAATATACTCAATATTTCAGAAGTCAGTATAGCACGGTTGTTGCAAGGACATGCTTTGGAACTAAAATACTTGGATTAAATTTGAGTTTCATCAGTTTTTATCTATAGGATCTTATATGATGCCTCAGTTTTCTCATTTGTAACATAGAGTTAATAATCTATTACCTAGAGTTCTTATGGGCATTAAGCTATAATCCTCATTATAGCTCCCAAGGAAGAGTTCCTTCCTCTCTCTTCATTCAAACCTTATTAAAAAGGGCCAAGTTGTGGCTCACTAAATGGCAGCGATCTTGCTGTGGGGACACATTGACGCATTGGCAGAATTTGCCAGAAAACTGCCCCTAGAGTACCAGGAAAAGATTAATAATAAAGAATGAATAACCAAGATCCCTGTGATCATATAAGATTTTCATAGGGAAGTGTCTCATAGGAGGCTTTGCTACCAAACTGTCTATGGGGGAAGGACAAATGCCAAGGGAAGCCACTGGTCACCATGGATTGCAAGAGCCAGGTGCTGGAGAAACTAGAAACAGGGAGTATAACCCTTTCCTCCTGCAATGTCTCTCCAGGACCCTCGACTCATAAAGCTTAACATCGACTGGATGGTAAAGGAAAAATTTTAAAGGGTCTAGTTACATTTTCATAGAGCAGACAAAAAGGGTAAATTTGGAGCTGAGAGGCAATAAATTGATAACTGGCAGACCTTGTTAAACACTTAGCACAGTGCCTGGAGTATGTGGGTCTGACAATTAAGTTTGTGAACTTGCCACTATGAGCTTATATTGGCAGCACTGTACAAAGAGCTTGGTAAGGTTTCATAACCTTGGTATATCAGTGTCTCACAGCTGTGTTCTTGTCGGCATGTGGCAGTGTCTTGCTCAGTGGCGTTAATTATTGTTGTTGTGTGTTTTTGTGTGCCATAGTGAGAATGTCTGAGCTTGAATTAGAGCAACGAACAAACATTAAATTTCTTGTTAAACTTGGCTAGAGTGGAAGTGAAAGCAGGAACATGTTAGTCCAAGTTTATGGGGCTAATGCCATGAAGAAAACAGCAGGGTACAAATGGATTAAACATTTTTCTGAGGGGAGAAGAACGCATCACTGATGAAGAGAGGTCAGGGTGGCCAGTGATGAGCAGAACTGGTGAAAACATTGCAAAAATTCAACGAATTGTGCGTCAAAATCGTCGGCTGACTGTGAGAAGCATAGCAGACCAAGTAAACATTGACAGAGAAACAGGAAAATCTGAACTGAAAATTTTGGCATGAGAAAGGTGTGTGCAAAAATGGTCCTGAAGGAGCTCACTGATGAACAAAAGCAAAGGAGAGTCAAAGTTTGCCAAGACCTTTTGGAGAGGCAAGACGATGTTTTGGACCATGTTATCACTGGTGATGAAACATGGGTGTACCAACATGATCCTGAAACAAAGTGTCAAAGTGCACAATGGAAGTCAGCCAATTCTCCATGACCAAGAAAGTTCCGTCAGTCTAAACCAAGAGTCAAAATGATGTTGCTAACCTTTTTTGGTATCAGAGGGATCATTCATTATGAATTTGTACCAACTGGAAAAACAGTTAACCAAATTTACTATTTGGAAGTGCTGAAAAGGCTGCATGATAAATTTAGATGAAAATGACCTGAACTTTCACCAACAATTCATGGCTCTTGCATCATGACAATTCACCAGCTCACAGGGCGCTGTCTGTGAGGCAGTTTTGAGCAAGTAAACAAATAACTGTATTGGAACACCCACCCTACTCATCACCTGATCTGGCCCCCAATGACTTCTTTCTTTACTTGAAGATAAAGGAAATATTGAAAGGAAGACATTTTGATGCCATTTAGGACATCGAGTGTAATATGACGACAGCTCTGATGGCCATTCCAGAAAAAGAGTTCCAAAATTCCTTTGAAGGGTGGACTAGGCTCTGGTGTCAGTGCATAGCTTCCCAAGGGGAGTACTTCAAAGGTGACCAGAGTGATATTCAGCAATGAGGTATGTAGCATTTTTTCTAGGATGAGTTTGCGAACTTAATTGATAGACTTTGTATAGCAAGCATGCAAGGACTATTAGCTCTAATTTTTTCAGCCACATGTACACACATGTGCAAAAATGGAATCACTTCTGCTGTAGACATACTTTGTATCCTGAATTTTAATTTACATGTCATATGAATGCTGTACTGATTAAAATTCCTTGGAATCCAAATTTTATGTCTATATAATTATCCTTCATGTGGAAATATCATCATTTATTTAGCCATTATACTATTTTGCATATTGTGGATTGTTCCTAATTTTCAATCTCATAATAAAGCTGGGTAAATAGTATGCTTTTAATACATTTTTAATAATTTCCTATGGTTAATTCCCAAGGAAGAATTTTTATATATGTTGTCAAATTTCTTTTTAGAAATATAGTTCTAGTTTATGCTTTTTCTTGAAATTAGTGTCTGCCATAATAGGTTTAATAGTATATACTTTTTAACTGACTATTTGATAAGAAAAAAAATAGTGTCCTGTGTTTGTTTTAGTTTTCAGTTTGACTATTAATGAAGTTTGGCATGCGTCATTCTATACCATTTGCCCATATTTCTATTGGTTTTTAGAGTTCTTATAATTTTGAAGAATTTTTCATGTATAAAGGATAATAGACCATTATCTATTAAATTTGTTATGAATAGATTTCTTTTTCTAATTTCACATTTGAGATTTCATCTATGGTTTAAGAAAACATAGTTTTAAATGTTATAATTTAAATATAGTTTCCTTAATAATTTTTCATTTCTTTTATGATAAGAAAAAAATACTTCTATTTTCTTAAGATTATATGTTTACATTGTTTATTCTTGTTTATGATTTTATTTGTTAGATATGTAATTCTATTCATATGAAATCAAGTTTGGCGATTATCTAACACTATTTTTCAAACTAGATTAACTAGTCATCATTATTTGTTTAAATCTATCATTTTCTGATGGGTTTGCAATATTCCCTCGTACTTAATAAATATTCCACCTCATCGTTCTGTTTGTTATATTCTATGCTATAGTACATGTTTTTAAATATATTTAAAAAGCTATATGAAAATATATTTTTAAATTTATACCAGTGATCATATACTAGGAGAGTAGTGCTGCTTATTACAAAAGTCCTTTATTAGTCAGTTAATATTAATAATCTTTTATTAATTATTGGTAAAATAATTACAGGAAACTGCAGTCCTAAATTTCCAAAAGTTAGTTTGGTAAAATAACTCTGCTCTGCCATTATCTAGGTGATTGTTAACAGAATTGACCTAATTTAGAAGAATGCTGAAATTTTGTCATCTGCATAATTTTCCTCCCACTAGCTTATTTTTTTTCTTCACTTTAGGATCTACTTTATTCCCCTGCTTCTATAGAAACATATGTGTTGGACATCAGCAGTGTACAATTACACTATAGTTTAGCCTGAGAGAGTTTTAATTTTAGCAATTTAATTTAATCTTTAAAAATCAAATATTTTAAAATCATACACACACACATATATATCCTCCTCATTATATAAGTAATTCTTGATCACAGAAAGTCTGAGAAACACAGAGACATATAAAGAAGAAAATGTAACATCATTTACAGCTAACCACCAGGGAAAACCATATGTTAACATTTGGAGCATCTACCCACCCTCCCACCCCCATTTCCCTGGGCATGCTTAAGAAAAGAGACAATTTTTAGAAGCAAGTCATATAATATTTTACATATATAAATGTATAGTCTATATATAAATACTATTAATATATTAGTATATGACACAGTTCTATTATTATATAATAACATTAATATTAATGTTACTAAAATATCACATATAAATATTTTACACCTCAATATATTTTAAAATTCTATTTTAGGTATTCTAGTTTTTTTGTTCTATTCAATAATTCTAAACAAATGCCCTTAGAGTCTACATGGCATTTTAGGACTTGAGTTTTGCACAATTTAACAAATTCCCTATTATTAACTATTTATGTTGTTTACTTTAAAAAGCTATGAATACTTGTCTAGATTGATCACTGTGCAGTCTAATTACCGTCTAAGGATAAATTACTAAAAATTGAATTACTGGGCCAAAGGGTATGAACATATTTAAGGTTTCTATCCCTATTATCAGGCTGCACCTCATGAAGTTTGCACCAATTTACACACCCAGCAGCTGTTAGAATGATCTTTTCACTTCATCCTACTCTGCCCTGATTGTTTAAAAGAAAACCGGGGGGGGGGGGAATCCTGCTAATTTGATTGGTAAAAGTATGTCTTAGAGCTGAAATATTGTTTTATTAAATTTCCCAAGTCAATGGGCAAGTACCTTCTTCAATAATCTTTAGGGGAAAAAAAATCGGAGCTATGTTTTTGCCAGTTTTCTTTCAAAGCAGCTTGAAGGTAAGTTTAAATTTAAAAAATACTATGAGGAATTTAATTGGGATTAGGTTAAGTCTAGAATTGATTTGGGAAGAAATGACATATTTAAAATATTCCAATTTAGAAGCATGTTATCCTTTGCTATTTATTCAAGTAGTATTTTACATTCCTTCAGTAAATATTTTCTTTACATAGCCCCCATGCATTTTTAAGGTTATTCCTATATATGTTATGATTTTGGCATTTTACATACTTAGGCATTTTATGATTTTTGCTGCCACTGAGATTGGAATCCTTTTTCCCCATAGGATCATGTAAAACGTGTAATAATTTCAAGATTAGAGAGAAGCAGTAAATACAGTAAATTAAATCTCAGGTTCTGAGTCCAGATTTCTTATTTGTACCTGGATTCACCCTTTACTCTGTGACTTGGGCAAGCTGGGGAAGCTATCTCTGTTTCACCCTTCCAGTGCCCCCTCCCCCCTCTGCACCCTGCTCTGTGCCCATGGAGACAGACTTACAAGGCCCGCCTCAGTAGGGCTTCCTTGCCTTCTGGCTTCCAGTTAGATTCAGCCAATGAGGGCATTGGCAGGAAATCAAAGTGGGAGGAAAGTGAGGGGAATATATTTATTTCCACTGCTCCCTCTCTGCTTAGTTGTCGCCTAGGCTGTGTCCTGCCAAAGCCTGCAGCTCCCGTCAAGCGTCCTTCCCACATAGCTACCCATTCCCAGTTCTGGTAAAGGGTCCCTCCACTTGCCCCTTCAACCTTGTAAGTGGTCGCATTTCCCTGCTGGTGCTAATTTAGGATGCTGCTGAATCCTTTGGTGTTTCTCTAACCCTGTTACCCAGCTTGAGTGTGTCATCTGTTTCCTGCCAGGATCTTAACTGAGAGCAAACAGCACACCGGGATAGCACATATCCTTGTCAGTTTTCTCATATTATTGAGAATGCCTTTTGGCTTTCATTATAATTGTGATTTTGGCAATTGATGTAAGATAGGCATTCTACATTATGTTCCGGAGTTATCCTTTGTGATGATTTTCTGAGTTTTATCAGGAAGGGTTGTTGAATTTTATCCTCTGTACTTTGACATATAAAGATGTGGCCATCTAAAACAATAGATTTAGACAGGATAAGTAACATTGGTAAACTGTTATTTTGCTTAAACACAAATTGCTTTGAATAACTGGAAATTTCAGTAGCCCTTTACCACCCAAAGCACTTTTTTGGGGGGTATTGTTTCCTACAGTTTGGAGCTCAGAAGCAAGTGGCTTATCCATCATTTGAAGACAACATTTTTTTTCAGCTGGGTAGAGTTGGAGTCAGGGGAATAAAAGCACAAAAAGCAAGGAATAAAGCAGACCACAAAATAATATCTGGCAATTATGTCTGAGCCAGAGTTAAGACAATATAAAATGGTTGGAATGGCTTCCTACTTTTTTCTTTTATCCTGAAAAAAAATTATTCTGTTTCTTCAGTTGTTTTCTTATTCTAACTCTATCAATCTTGGATTTAAACCTGAAAACAGCTTGAAAGCCTACATGAAAAAAACCTTACCTAGGTGATTATAGTGTATCGTAAAACCTAGAACATCAACTTACGGCAATTGGTAATTTCAATACTTTACACCTGTTATATCATGCTATATCATACTATACCAAGCATGGATTTTCATGTTGCTTCCCAAAAATTGATTCCATCACAGCAGAATCCTGAGCACAATATCCCCCTAGGATAAAAAAAAATTACCTGATATTTATATGAATGATTATATGTTTGGTGTCAAGCATTTGAAACGTTAGAATAATAATCAATATAATTGCTGAGTCTTTGACATATGGAGGCATACACTATTAATTCTATCCCTGAAGAGTATGGCATTGAACACAAAAGTAAGACTACAAAGGCTGTTTGTATCTGAACTTTTAAATTAGATTCTATTTGATTTTATCTGACTTAGTAAAATACATATATATATATATATGTGTGTGTGTATGTATATATATATATATATATATGTAGAATTTGCAAATATTAAACTACATTTTCGTTTAAAATTCTGTCAGGCAAATACCTAGTAAAGACAAAATGTCATTACTTCTAATTAGAGATGGTTGCAAATATTAAAGAAGATTTAGCATTTGTTTGATGAGAGGCAAGTTGCTAAATTCCAGAATGGAGAGGTTACTTTTTGAGGTGTTTTCTTATTTATCATCCATCTCACTTCCCACTCCCCAGCTATGAATGTCCCCACATCTGGACGCGTGTGAGAATTCCATTCCCACAGTAAACTTGCCTCACCGCCTCCCCTTTCTAGGACTCTGTGGTTTTGAGCTGAAAAACCAAGCGTGAGAACACATAGTATCTAGGAAAAGCCAGCATTACTGAATGAACTCATTAAATCCAAGTGGGAATTGCAGACTCTGGAAATTAAAACATCTGAACATCTGTGAAAATTCAATCTGTGTTTCTTTGAGAGTAATAATAAATCCGATCAACTCTCAGCATAGTATCTTAAAAGAATAAACAAAGGAGCTTGATAAGTAAAATTAATTTGGCAGATGGTTCAATAAGTTAGGATCTGGGACAATTCTTGGAAAGTTTTCGTAATTTCTTTTGAGAAGTAATATAAATCAAGAAAATTCCCAAGCAACAATAGAGCGAAACTGAGGAACTGCGTTTACCGAAAGTGTGAGGGATGGAAAATGACTAAGAACAACTAGATTATTTGTAAAGGAGAGAAAGAAAAGTCAACATTTTAAGTTTTCAGGAAAGTTTTGTTCTTAAATTTAGTTGTTTATTTACGTAAGCTTTTTTTTTTTTTTACAAAGTTCTTTCCCCCTGCACCCCACTCTAAGAATAGGCCTTATTTAGTTGCTTTTCTCTTCCTCTCTCTCTCTCTCTCTCTCTCTCTCTCTCTCTCTCTCTCTCTCTCTCTCTCGTATGCTTTTGCAATTGGCTTTTTCTCATAATGGCAAAATGA
>NW_017732067.1:677116-688451 GCF_001890085.2 Hipposideros armiger
GGGGGTCACAGTCCTGTTAACACATAACCGCCTTATTCAACCTTCTGTTTCTCCCCAATCCCAGCTCCAGGCAAGACTCCAGCTTTAAGTTATGCATACGGGGGGCAGGGGAAGGCAAGGGTAGGTGGGGGAGACTGAGCGGGGTAGGAGGTAGGCTGATTGCCAGATTCCCCGGGGTGATAGAGACAGCTTCTTATTATAATTTAATAGACAGCCTTCTGCCAAAAATGTTTCCATAAATAAATACAAATGTTGGTTCTTGTTGAAAAATACAAATCAGATGGTCCCAATGTTTTAAAGCTTACTTGAAATACCTTAGGTAACAAGCACAAACAGTTATGTGTGTACATATATACATTTAAATGTATACCAAATTAGGCACACAGAAAATGTTTTATAAAACGGCATAATAGGACTCTACCAGCATCTTGACACCAGGCTGAAATTCAAATGATATAATGCACGCCTGGAGGTGTTGCAGGAACTTTCATCACCACAGCAAGTATTCATTGGACCTTTTCTTAGGTTGCATTTAAACAATCACAGCTGTAAACAGACAGAAACAAACATCTGGTCTGTCGGGCTGCGTCATTCCGAGTCCAAAATACTAAGCTTCTACTTAGAGGGCATCAAGACAATCTTCGACAGATTAAATATACCAGTATCTTAATTAAAGTCTGGCTCTTCTATCTCAAGTATAGCTGACTTGGTCTTTCTTTCCTACTGCTGAGGCAGGAATTATGCAATTCTCTGAGAATTAGAATGTTGGAGTAAATTAGAGAGACCTGTGGTTAAGCTGACCTGAGATCATCCATCCCTCATAAAACATCTGTGGAACATAATAGTTCTCTTTGGATATTAGTTGATTGACATAGATGATAAATATACACAATTTGCTTTATTAAAGCTTTCCTCACATAATCAAAATAGTTTCTGAGCTATGGTGGTCCATTCACTTCTAAACAATGTATTCTTAGGAATGGAAGACTGTATTTTAAGACCATTGGCTGATCTAGCAAATTGCAAGCTTTTCCAAATATAACGTAGATTGATGACAGATTTCATATTTGAATTGCAGGGAAAATCATTATTTAAACTTCTGTTTTTATGGAGAAGTAGAGAAAATGTCAATGAGATTAATAACCATAATGTTTGTCATTATTGCCATGTGCCTGTAACTGCCACCTAAATCTTATTGTAGACATGCATAATAATAAACCCCACAAAGAAGTTTACATCATTAAACAATTTGGAGGATGTAAGAGAGCTAAGTAATGGTAAAGTTGGGCCTTAATAGTCTTAATGCCCTAAGAAAAGAATCTGTTTTCCTATTGGAGAGTAATTGATCATATATTCCCAATTTAAATGAAGTGCTTAATAAAATGATATTATGGCCCTCAGGTGTACTTTTCAATTGCTTAGAACGAGGTGCTAATGACAGCAAATAATTTATGTAACTTAATAGTTTGTGTAACTGTCTCACAACTTGACATTGGTCAAAAGAGTATTCAAGGGAAGCACTGGAATAACTTCATAGAAACTCTTATTGCCACAAATTGGGGGGAGGCGGAAATAAAAACAAAAACAAAAAACAGCCCAACTCCATTATAATGACAGCAGTAGCAAGTGCTAATTTTATAAACATATTTCAGAACCTCAGGAAGGAAAGACTAGAAAGACTAATTCATTCGTTTACAATATTTAAATATCTAGTTAGGTCTATCAGGCACAGTACTAGGTGGTAGACCTGAATAGTTGTGGGCCTTTCAGTGTAGTAAAGCCAAGTGGAACTTCAATATGCTCACCCATGCCTAGGAGCCGGGTGTATATGGATGGAGGCTGTGCTTAGAGGTTGTGGGTTGCTTATGGTACGGAGCTCCATGTACATTTTTATGAAAGCTAAGGCTGAAATGAACATTGACCAGGCTGACAGTAGAGGAAGCCACATACCCAGGACTCCCATGGGCAGGGAAGAAACACTGGAGGAAAGTTCTTGATCTCTAGGAACAGACGTGAATATAGATTTGATGAAAGATGATGGCGGGAGAGGAGACAAGAGCTATGGGCTGACCTAGATTCAGAGCCTAATCTGGAGCCCCAAATCAAACTCACAGTGGCGCAGTTGGCAACTCTAATCTATTCCTTAGCGCGCGCGCGCGCGCACACACACACACACACACACACACACACACACACACACAAAGTCATCTTTTAGAGGCTCAGAAGCAAAAAGTCAGAAGTGAGATGGGTGGTTGTATGCTGTTAGGTGCACACCTGGTTACTTACCAGGGACATGTTTTTTTTTTAATTATATATAATATTATGTGTAGCAATGTATCATTATAATCCAAGGGAGGCTGAAGCCTAGGAATCACCATGGCAATGACTCCAGAGTGTTTGTGAGTAGGACAAACTTAGCAACCTGAGGGCCAGAGGCACCTCCTCATACACAGGAGACAAATTGCAGGAGTTTTCAACTCTGGTTACACATTAGAGGCACCTGGGGAGCTTTAAACAGACACTAATACAAACCTCTGACTCCCAGAGATTCTGAGTTAATTGCCTGGGGTGGGAGCAGACACTGGAACTTTTGTTTCTTTCCCCTAATAAATAAACTTTCTTTTTTAGAGTCGTTCTAGGTTCATAGCAAAACTGAGTGGAAGAACAGAGATTTCTCATTTACCCGTCCCCACACAGGCACAACCTCCCCTTCTCGTAAGATCGCACTCTGCACAGGGACATCATTGGTTACAAGTGATGAACTGGTATATCATTCTCACCCAAGTCCACAGGGCACATGAGGGCTGAGCCTTGGTGTTGTACATTCTATGAATTTTGACAAACATAGGATGACATGTATCTATCACTGGAGCACCAGACAAAAGATTGGCAGGGTTGTTTTTTTTAAAGATTTTATTGGGAAATTGTGGGAGGGGAACAGCATTGGGGAATCGAGGAAGGGGAACAGACAAGTTGCTGTCCTTTTGTTCCTCAGTCTAGTTGTGGAGGATGTTGCTTCACTGGCCCATGTTGGTATTATCATTGCGCTCTTCCTGGGTGAGGCAGATCAGTCACTGGCCACTGGACAGCCTCTCAGGGCGGCTCATGGCAGCTCACGCTGGCTGCTGGCCACTCATGGTAGTTCATGGCAGCCCAGCTCCAGGTTGAGCCGTTGCTCACCATCTTAGCTATAGAGGGTGCAGTGTCACTGGCCCTCATGTGGGATCCGAATTGGGGCCCTGCTGCTCAGAGCTGGCATTCCAAGCCAACTCTTAACCAACGCGCCACTCGGCCAGCCCAAGATTGGCAGGTTTTTAAAGGCTCTCTTGGTGAACCCCTGCTCTAGCAGGAAGAAGCCACGAAGACAGGCTTGATGTCCAGAAGCTGCCAGATGATACTGTCAACAAAATTACAATAGGTCCATCACCCTCTAGGAACTGTAACCTTTAGACAAAAGCAGAATAATATTTTTGAATTTTGGTACAGGGAATAGGGTGATCACTTGCTAGACAGTTATCATTGTTTGTGGGAAGGGGTGGGGGCAGCCTAGAGAGGATAAAACGTTCCCAACAGCCACTAGGGCTGGAGTTTGGTAGAAAGAGCTTTCTGATAGCAAACTTAAGTGTCATAACAGAAGATGTTTGTAACTCAAGACAGATTGGATTTAGAATCCTAACTTTCTCAAGATGTATTATTACCTTGAACAATGTACCTAACTTCTCTGAGTCAGTTACTTTATCTGAGAAATGGAAATATAGTGCCTAACTTAAAGGCTCATTCTGAGGTTTAGTAATTACACCCAGTTTACCGCATTCCTAGTTTTTTACAGATGACCCATTTTATATTTAATATTAGTCACGACTAAAGAAGAGCATATGAACAATTTCTTAGTGGTGTAATACAGACCAGAGAACAATGAGAGTTAAAAGCAGGGGAGGTCTTGGTAGTAGAGTGGTCATACCATCCTGTAAATCTGCAATTCAGACAACAACAACAAAAAAGCCTTTTTTTGCTCTTCACTTTCTCCTCACTTTGTCAGAAACACCAGTTCTCTTGTGCATCTTGGCTAAGAAGCGACATCTGGTTTTGCATAAGCATAAATGAAATGATTTGTGACAATCTGTTATCCACAAAAAGGGCATTTCTTCATCGTACGCAACAAAGATAAGAGAAACTACTGCATGCCAAATCCTTATTCTCAAAAAGGAAAGGTTATTTGTATCTATTTTATGTTACCAAAATACTACTGAAATGAGTTAGCTGGTGAAAGGAAAGAATCTGTGGTGCATGGTGAATTTAGAACCTAAGGATGAAAATACAGACCTATGATATGATTTCCAAATATCATTAAGAATTAGGTGTATTTCATAACCAGTAGGTGTCACTGCAGGCATTAAACACAGTTATTTCTAGAGAACTTTGTCCCATAAATGTTGGTATAATTTAATTGGTAGAATGCAGTTATGGCAGGCATAAAGGGTATTTATTCTAAAAAGCAATATATTTTATCATGGTCATGAACTTGTACAAACATTGGCATAAGGAAGCTAAAGTGTATACTTTAAATGGACTTACTTAATACAATATACAGCATAAGTAATAGAATCTTAAGAGATTTTAAATATATACAGTGGGCTTTCCTGGATAAGATAAGATTTGCTTTCAGAGTCATTCTATAGAGCCTGATTTATAGAACTAATTTAATGAGAATTCATAGACCCATTGCTGCCTTCTAAATCTTTGTGCAATTGACATATTTTCCTTATAACGTTCTTGTAAGTTTTGTTAGAGAAGTTGAGAATTTTAACTTGAATTGCATTAGTTACCCTCTTTTGGGTTTCTTTGGCCCTTTAAACATATAGTATCTGATATTAGGCAGTTAAATTCACCAAGCTCTTTTAGAGAAAGCACACTCTAGTGGATTCCAGGCGTCTCACACAGAGAAATATCGTCAATAACAAAACATGGATCTCTGTTCCATTTCTATCTTGGTTTTAGAGTTGATTCATTAGTACAGTGCTGCTGCTATTGCTGAGTTGAACTTTTGAACAGAGTATTCTCAATAGAAATCCTCACACTTTGAAATTAATTTGTGTGCTGGAGGTGTTGGTGGTTCTTATTTATGCATAATTTAAGGGCTAGGTGTGTGAATGTGCCCCTAGCGACTATTTCATTGGCTCCGTTTTACAAATTGAAACTGATGGTGGTGGTTGTGGTGCTTTTCAAGTGTGACTTGGGGGCAATCTCATTTACCTAAGCTGTTCAAAGGTGAACTCAATCTTTGCAATCATAAATTAAAAATCTATTCCAGTTTTCAAATTAGAAACAGCACACATTACATATCTGCAGGCCATAAGGATTCTCCCATCCTGGCCTAATTCTTGATTTCATCAGGATAGACGAGACATTCCCAGACACCCTGTGTTTTAACATGTTCCTAGAACATCTAAAGTATTTTAGGAACATCACATTGCCTTTTTTTCCTATGTATACTAATAGGAACTTTGTGCTTCTTGCCTTTTCCTGTTTAAGTAAACCCATCTACGATAATTTTTTTGACCTGTTAGATTACTAGACAATCTTGTGAACAGGGTTTCTCTGAAAGACGTGCTATTATAGGCTAAAAATCCAGGCCATTGAAAAATCCTTAACAATGTCAATTATGTGTCTTCTTAACACATAACAGTACATCCGTGTTAACTGTGAAATGGAGATTCTGCTCTCTGTGAAGCCTACATTCTAAACCTCCATTACATTAGGTTGTCGGAAAAGTTATGACCCATGTTTGCGACAGGTGGCATTAGTTCATTTTTGGAAGTACTAGAGTCATTCGCATCTATGTTATTGCTATGGCATTTGACAGCTGACAGTTCTAGCTTCATTGTAAAAAAAATTCAGCGATTTGGTTGAGTTTTGGAGATTTTACAAGTTGAAGATGGAAGACCAAATTGTGCATTGTTGCCATATTTTACTGTTTTACTTCCATAAAGGGAAGAACGCACATCAAGCTTGTGAAAAGTTGCATAAAGTTTACGGTGACAATGCTCTAGAAGAATGTCAATTCCAATGATGGTTCATGAAATTCCGTGCTGGTGATTTTGATCTCAACAATGCTCCTCAGTCAGGGAGGCCCACCGAGGTTGATGACGACAAAATAAAGGCATTGATCAAGTCAAACCCACGTTACATGACACAAGAAATTGCAGAAACATTGAACATCCATTATTCAAGCGTTCAAGACCACCTGAAGAAGCTGGGATACATAAGCAAGCTCGATATTTGGGTTCTGCATGAACTGAAAGAAGTTCATTTGACGGCGCATATAAACATGTGCAATATGCACATTAAACATGAGGAAAACTATCCTTTTTTGAAGTGACTGATAACTGGTGATGAGAAGTGGATTGTTTACAACAATGTGGTGCTCAAATGGTCTTGGTGCCAATGTGATGACTGGCCTCAAACGACATTGAAAGCAAACATTCATCAGAGGAAGGATATGCTGTCAGTGTGGCAGGAGTTTAAAGGTATGGTGTTTTTCGAGCTCCTACCAAGGAACCAAACAATCAATTCGAATGTGTACTGCTGGCAATTGGACAGTTTGAATGAATCCATCATCCAGAAACGTCCAGAACATGTTAATTGTAAAGGAGTTGTGTTCCATTGCAACAATGAGAGACCACACACAAGTTTGATCACCCGTCAAAAATGATTGGAGCTTGGATGGGATGTGTTGCCACACCCACCATACTCGCCTGACCTTGCACCATCAGACTTCCACTTGTCTCGCTCTCTTCAAAACTCCTTGCATAGTATAACGTTCAATTCAGATGAGGCTGTAAATCAGCATCTTGTTCAGTTTTTCACAAATAAAGACAGGTCCTTCTATGAATGAGGAACTATTAAGCTCACTGAAAGATGGCAGAAGGTTATCGAACAAAATGGGCAATATATCATTGATTGATCTTTGTTCTTCATATAAATAAATGCCCTTTGAAAAACATAGACAAAATATGTCATGACTTTTCTGACAACCATATAAATCTTATAATGGAGACAACAAATAGATGAAAATGTATGTCCATCAATGGCAGGACACACAAATCACTGTATTTCTAGTGTTTGTAGTAACACCCCTATGTGAAGTCTATTGCATTCAAAGACCAATCTCCCAGATATTCTAAAATTTACACCTGTATGAAATGGACTTCAGAGATCAATATTTTTCAATCATATCACTGTGGCACCTAGTGGCCTTCTTTTTACTTTAATTTACTCTGTTGGTATGTCTTTGGCTTTCATTGAGGGGCAGCGTAGGACATATTTTTTTGGAAACTTGATGTGCTGTGTAAGGATGTTGCTGAAAATACAGATTGCTGTTTCATGGGGTTCCAACTTTCAATCTTTTTGTCAATAATGGCTTGCTTCTTCTGAGCTCTTTATAATTCTTTTTATTTAATTGTATAACACAGTACAAGTTTAATACCCAGCTTCCTCTCCACCCTCCCAACTTTGGCTCATAAGGAAGCATAGAGCCAAAATTTTGGTCCGGTAGCAAGTGTAATGGTCTTTATGCTTTATATTTTTATAATAACTTCATTCCTAAGCACTCTTGGTTTGTTTTCATCCATCTCACTTACATTTACTCTCATGTTGCTATATTACATNTCTCTCTCTCTCTCTCTCTCTCTCTCTCTCTCTCTCTCTCTCTCTCTCTCTCGTATGCTTTTGCAATTGGCTTTTTCTCATAATGGCAAAATGAAATGTTTGTAGGTTTTATCAAAAAGTCAGGTTTCTGTAGAATAGATTCATGCACATGCAAAAAGCATTGCCTATTCCAGTGTTGCTGTGAACAGCACATTTAACTCCAACTGTCTAGGAACAGCCAAATTCCTAACTCTCCTATCATAATTATTTATCATTGTTCTCTCTATAACTTCCAAACAAAGGTGTGGTTTCTTTAACATCTACTCAAGAAATTTTTAAATTTTTCATGTGGTGGCAAATTTAAAAACAGTAAGAAAACAATCATGAACAGTTTTGCATCGTTTATATTAGGGGATATGATTTCATTACAGAAACTATAGTTTCTCTAAGCCACAGTGTCAATGGTGTCAAGTGTACCTGCATGGCTGGACCCACACAATTGGGGGTCCTACCCGTCAGCTCCACCGTGCCACCCCACCTCCATCGCTACAATTTCCCTTCAGAAGGAACACTCAAGGGCGGAGGGATGCTCACAACATTTTCCTTGACCTTTCATTTTGTTCTCCATGTTGTCAGATGCTGCAAATAAGGGTGTTGGGTGTCCAGTTTCAAGCCATCTGGTTTGTGAGCTCCCAGCTATAGATTTATCAAGTATGCTTGTATTTTTGTCGAAACCATCTGGAAATTTAAATGCAAAGACCTGCTTCAAGCTATGAGAGGCAGTTCTCCATGAGGATACCTCCACTCCATTCACTTTTACCCAGATGCTATTTCCATGCCTGCTGCCTCTCCAGTTGCAAGTTCCAACGTTGTCATCTGTGTGGCCATTTTTTAGACATCTAGACTCTGGGCTGGGGTTGAGAGTGAACTTCTGGGAGAGTTCACTGTTTTCCCCATTCATATCTTCTCTTACACAGGTAAAGCTATGTTCCCTTTTTCTCCTCTTTCCTCTGTCACCCCGGCTCCAGTTTCCCCCAACCTCCTTCTAGACAAACTTTATTTCTTGCGAAGGTTTTCCCAGTCTGTATCTTACTTTGGGAAAGGAAATAGTAGAGTAATGCTGACTTTAGATACAGAATATTACCATTTAAACAGGTGATGCTATGCATAATCAATTTTTTGTGGGGGTTTTCTTGTATGTGCTTTTCTGTTTCTGGTTTTTTGTTTGTTTGTTTGTCTTTTGCAAAACTGATGCATGCACATGGTAAAAATTGAAAGTGGCAAAAAGGGTAGACTTAAAAGTGCATTTTCCTCCAACCCTTGATTCCTATTCATGTGGTTCTTCACCTCAGAGGACTCTCCTGTCTTACCTTCCTATGTATATTTCTAGAGACAGATAAAAAATATGCATATCAAAGTATACATTTTATGATTGTTTTTATATAAATGCTAGCATGCTATATATTCTCTTTTTCAAGTTAGTAAAATACAAGTGATAATTCTGTATCAGTATAGCAGGTCTGTCTTATTCTTTTTAAGGGTTAAAGAGTATTTTGTTTAATACACATATCATATTTTAAAAACAATCCTTCATTGATGATCACTGATGTTGTTTCCAGTATTTTTGCTACTAAAATGATGTAATGAGTATCCTTATGCATTTGTCTATATAATATCAGCAGAAAATTTGAAGGGAAGTCCCTGGGTCAAAAGATATGCGAAGTTTAAATTTTGATAGACATCGTTAAATTTCCCACCCAAGAAATCATGCCAATTTATTTATATTCCTTCCAACAAGTGCCTTGCTTCTCTCAACCTCACACGCTTTGTGTATTTTTTGATAAAATATTTGGAACTTTGTGAATCTAATACATGAAAACTGTTATTTTGTTGTTAAGCCCTAAGAGAACAAATGGGTAAACTGTGATCCTTCTAACAGTGGCTAAACATAGTTACTGAGTCTTCCTGAGTCCTGCTGATGCCGATTCTCACCAGCTCTGTGCCTTCAGGTAGTTATTTTACTGCTCCGCGCCTTACTCTCCTTGCTTTCAAATCAATAATATTAGCTTATTATGTGTAAGTATCATATATATATATATATATGTGTTATATATATATATATGTTGAATATATATATAATATATATATATTTAATCTTTATAACAAATCTATAAACTAGCTATTAGTATCTTCATTTCACAGGTGTGAAAAATAGTTCCCTCACCTTTTAGACGGAAATGAAAGTGCCTTTTTATAGGATATTATGAAAATTAAATAATACACTGCATGTAAAATAATTAACACAATGTTTGGTCATAATTCAGTATACATTATTATTGTTTTATTAACAAGGACACAGGAAAAAACTTTCTCACTATAGATAGGAAAATATATCCTAAAAATGTGTAGAATATTTCATTTTTTTATTATACCAAACTTCTGAAAGCTAGAATAAAATGTTTAATATTAATTTCTAAGCTGATGAATTTTCACCTTCTTCTCTAAGTATCTCTAGGTTTAGCTACTAAGTCTAAACAAAATTAATTTAAATTATTGATTTAAGAAACAAAATGCTAAACTCACACATCAGCAGTAGCACAGCGTATTGCAAAACAAAATAACATTTTAAAATATGAAATCCAAAAGAAGGTAAATTTTTCCTTTTTTATAAAGGGAAAGATCTAGTACCCCTATACCCCAAATTAACAAATGATATATTTGTAATTTTTGCTTTAGTTAATTTTCACATGCCTAAATGATTCAACATTACAAGGATGAAATTTTTTCTCTCATCTGTAAACTCTTGTCCTGTCCCCGAAACACGAATTTAGAGCATATCCAGGCTCTGTTTTCATATATTCACATATATTTAATTCTGCAACTAGTTTTTTTTTAAATTAAACAGATGTATCTTGAGAGTTATGTAAAATTGTTTGTTCCTTTTAAGATTAAACTTCTTTATCCTGCCTTGTAATATTAAAGGTTCAAAACTTCTGAATTTTAATATTTAAGAAATGCTACATTCTTGGACATATTGTGTTGTTTCTGGAGCATGTTTACCTAGAAGCCAAATTGCTGGGTCATTGGGAATTTGTTATTTATCTTTATACTAGATACAGAGAAATTTAAAATGGCTGAATTATTTATGGCTCTACTGAAATACACGACAGTTCATAGAAATTTCCTGTTTTGCCACATTCTAATTGTGTGATCTTGGACAAGTAACTTTAACCACTTGAATTCCCAGATTTGCCATCTGTGAAATGGGCATCATAATAATACTTCCCTATTAGAATTTTGAAAATTATGAATGTACAGAGTGCATACACCTAAATGATGGCATTGCTTGAAACATAATAGGCATTTACCATTACTATATTATATTATTGCTATAATCATAGTAGTAGTAATTAATGATAATCATAATTTTTAAGCCACAGTGTTTATTTGGAAGATCAGTAATCCAGTTTAGATCAGGAAGTTTAAAGATTGACAGGAACTCCAAGCCTTAGGGCATGAGAATAATTGTACTCAATTACTTTCTTGGGTGTTATTACATTTTAAGATATAAAATATAAATATAATATATATGTGTGTCCATTTTACAGGAAGTAAAAATAGATCTACTCAAATGACAGATGGTCAATCTGCAGATTCCTCGGGGACCTGGGAGATCAGGGGTGGGGTG
>NW_017732067.1:696836-706585 GCF_001890085.2 Hipposideros armiger
ATATATATATATATATATATATATATATATATATATATATATATATATATATATCCTTGTAGGTGCTGGGACTTTGGGGACCAAGTGAAGTGGGGTATAAATAAAATACAACACAAATAAATAGAACATGTCTTTAGAATTGACTTATATTACATTTAAAATCCATGTAGCTAACCACACTGGAGCTTACAGTCAAGGTATGAGGGATACCACCCACAGTTAAATGGAAAAAGAAAGAACGCTAAGATCCTACCACATTACTTAAATTTTTATGCTATATAAAATTTTAAGAATTCAGTTTGTAGCTCTGTTTTAGGGTAGAACTCATGCAGCAAATCTTTTTCCAGGTAATATGGACAATACAGTGCTAGGACTTTTTCAATTCAAAGCAAGGCTATCTGTTAAACTAGAAAGGGAGCTCTTGAGATTATAGAAATAGTAGTCCATTGTTGGAGTTTAAGATATATATATGCACAGATATCTTAAATTACTTTAAGACCAAGGAACAGGAAGAACGAATATGAGGCTGAAGTTTGAGGCATCTGAAGCAAAGAACTGTATTAAGCCAGAAATGAGTTACCTTTCTAGGCTCAGAACATGGTTTGCTGGAGGAATGAGATAACCAGCTGAATAGAAGTGATGGAGGCTGGTCTGGGTGAGGAGGATGACCAGACAGAGAGCTAGGGTAAGGGAAAGTGACTCATTTTAGGTCCCTTTCAGCATTATAGTTTTGTTACTTGATTCTGGACTCAGAGTATTTTGGCAAAATTTGTTAAAACTGAGACAGGATATTAGTCTTCATTTATAAAGCAGTTGAATGGTTTTGGAAATGGGAAAGATATTGTCAAAATAGAAGTTAAAGATTTCTTTCATTTTAATAATAGAACAAGTAGTATGAATGATGGGTAGACAAGTGCTCTTAATAATGAAATTCCTATTAAATATTTATTGTTGTATTGACACATTAGGTAATTGATTGATAGGAGCCTTCATCTCAGGGAAGGATTTCTATATCTCAAGATTTTTTCCTTCAAATATTAATTTTATTTGATCAGTTTTTATTCTTCTTGTCTTTACAAATTCCCTGAAAATTTTCAACCTAGCCTACATAGATTTCTTTAGAATTGAAAAAGTAAAACTGGTTTTTAAAAATTGCACCTTAAAATTTTATATTACATTCTAAAATACTAAGAAAAAGAGTATCAAATGTAAAAATTTGAGACTTTAATCTGAAATAACATATCCCAACTTCTCTAATTTTGTAAATGCAGTATAGTCAAAAAGGGAGAAAAAGCACATATTTGTTACTTAGACTGATATATGATCAAATGAATACAGGAGCAATATATTAATTTGAATTTGAGTTTTGGCTTGAAATATGTTTATTCCTTTGGCATGTGGATAGGTTTAGTCATTACAATTTGTCATCTAAGACCAGAGGACAGCAATCCTTTGATTTGGAAGCCATGCATTTTCCCAATGACCCACTGAAATTTTGTGTTTCACTGCTTTTATAAGTTACAAAGTACAGGCCACTCTATTTAAGTGACTGAGTCACAAGTATTTACTGAATCAATGGCAAAGTTAAATTTGTATTCATATCATCTCTTTCAGTCCCACAATATCATTTCAACTGTGGGGTGATGATATTTTTAAATACATGTATACAGCATGATACATGAAAATTTGTCATGACTTAGCTGTAATAGAATAATACTTGATCTGGAATTAGATCTGGATTTGAATTTTTACCCTCCACTTACTAACTATGTAATCTTGGGAAAATTAATTTACTTCTGTTAGTCTCAGGAATCTCTTCATAAAGCTAGTATGAGAACCAAATGATAAAACACATGGGAAATGCTTTGCAATTTTAAATGCTAAACAAATGGCAATCCCTTTCTTGTGTCTTTCCCAACTATGATTGCCACAGTTAATTAACCATTGTTATTATAATTGCGATTTGTCATTTAGGTAAAATTATATTGATGCAAGCAGAACTGTTAGGAGACTAACCTAGACAGCTATTTTGTCATTCTTCATGCTGTGTGCAAATAGTGTACATTTAACACTTTATATTGAGAGAAGTGCACAAACTTGGAATCTAAAAATTTGCCAACATGATTTTAATTTACTTCAAAATCTAAAAGTTTTTGAAGTTCAAAATGTACAATTTAGAACTTAGTTGTAAGGCTTTACATTGCTTTCTATCATTTTACCCTGAATTTAATTTCTCTATATAGACTGTAAAGTCAGAGAAAGAGAGAAATCACATGCTTCACAAAGAGGTCTGCATTCCTAAACTTAGAGTTTTATCTTCAATAAATGCCCAATGACTGATTGTATGAAAAATTTAATAATTAAGCTCTTAATATTGAAAGGGAAGCATTGAAGCTGATAGTATTTTCAGAAAAATAGATTCTATCTCCCTAGATCTCTTCATTCCATTTTGGAGTTTTAAGGAACATATCTTTATATAACTTCCATATATTTTGCATTACTACAATAGTCTCTAAGAGTATTTACATGAACAACATTACATACATATCATTTGATTTGTGTGGCACGAGAAAAAAAATCATTCCTTAGTTTTTGTTGTTTTCATGGTCTTACAAGTTCACAAAATCATTTGAAGGGAAGAGACACAGTAGATTCATAGCCACATATTGTGTTTTACGAATATGAAGATGCCTTGAAGATCATGCCAAAAGGAAGCAATGATATTTCTAGTCCCATTAATCTTAAAGCTCTCCTATTAATTTTAGGTCCAAGGAATTTAGCTAATACATTTTACATGGATAGGCATTCTAAATTGTTTTCATATGTATACTATAAGAATGAATGTTTGTCTGTGGAAAGTGGTAGAGTTTTAGTGGTAAATGAAAAAGGTTTCTATTTCTTCCTTTTCAAGCAAAGTAAAGACTCTTAGAACTAAGGCCAGTGTCTTATTTTTTACCCCCAAAGACCGAGCCAATCGGTTACTAAAAATTAAGAACATTATAACTATATCTACCTAACAACAAACATGACTAAAATTCACTAAAAATTACTTTACCTCTTGGGGCCCTGATCACTGTTTTCCAACCTTATCTTTGTACCCACCACTGGACGATGTTATATTCACTGAACTTTCAGCTCTAAAATATACCAACTAGATGATCTCTCCTTCCAGGTCTCATATTCTCAATGAGTTAGTTCAGTTATACATAATTTTCCAAATGTTTCAATAAAAGCTTGTTGAATCAATGTAGATGCTTGACTATGAATATGCAGATGGTTGGTGCCATATGCTCAAACATCTGGATATTTGACTCCATTTTTCAGCTGTTAAAGGTGTTGAAATTTTTTTGAAGATACTGTCTGCATCTGAACTTCTGATTTAATTCCAGAATGGTGGAATGGCAGTGTTAACTGCTCTCTAAGGAAAACAGCTTACCTGAGCCACAGAGAATTAACAAATCAGAAAAGATTTCAGCCACTTTTCATTATCTTTTAATAGCAAACATTTAAAGTTAGTACTGAAAGATAAGCACCATTATTCAGTGCTGCAGTTCTGTACATCTGCTCGCTCCACTTCTTCCTCATCATCGCCATACAGTAACTATAGAAATGCAAGTCTGGCTTTTATTAATGAAATGAGAGGAACCTGTGCAGTAATAAGAAGGTAGCCCACCTCACACTTAACAGTAGTTGTAAGACCCAAGTACCTTCAGGGCTTTTTCCTTTATGTAGAAGTGCTTTCTTTGGTACACATAAACAGGCCTACATACCAAAAACATATAGTCATCGACTACAGTCACTAGATGAGAACTGGGCCTACAGCCATACCACCAACAGACTACAAACTTGCCAAGGCTCAGAAAGGGGAGTCAGGCCAGTTTTTCTCTGGATAAGTTAACTCTGAAATATCAGGTCAGGAAACTAACAGGATCTCAGAATAAACCAATTCCAGAGAGCTGAAGTCTCCAAGATATAATCATATTCTACAGTCCCAGTTTGAAGGGGTGTCATCAATTTTTTCAGACTATAGTTCATGTAACCTTTTTTAGCAGGGGTATCTTTAATCTGGGTTTTGTTGCTCTATGTGCAGATTGCTTTTATGAGCAATTTTAAAATTTGGTAATTTTATCTTAAATTTTAGAAATTAACATGGTGCTTGCTTAACCAGTATACCAATGCTTCATCTTCATTTCTTTCTATAATATATATTTTATCCTCTACCTGATACACCCTCTAGCCCCCCCCCCCAAAGCTCTCCTGATATACCTTCTAGGAAAATCTGGACATTGATCTACCTCCTAGCAATTGGGCGATCCCTAAGGCGTTGTTTCTTACTTGTACTTAGGTGGAACTTGGTTGTCCAGTCATTTAGCACAGGATCCCAAAACTAAAATTATTCAGGAGCTAATGAACACTGATACATGAGAAAAAATTCTAGATGCTTTCCCAAAAGATTACATTAAAAAACTACATTCAGGGGTACCAGTCCAAGATGGCAGTGTAGGAAGTATCTGAATTCATCTCCTTCCAGGGACGTACCAAATATATTCTTACATATGGAGCAATTCCTCCTGAAGGAGAACTGAGGGCTAATTGAATACGTCTGCACAATACACAATAGAGGGACCACATAGAGTAAGGTAGGAAAGTAGGAGACACGGTCATCATGGGAACCCTACCCCCATTATGGTGATGTGCAGTACGGAGGGAAATCACTTAGGGGCCTGCACTGAGGCGCCTGCCATAGGGCACAGCCAAAAAAACAACAGTTCAAAGGGCACTTAAGCTATATGTGAGGAAAATCTACTTCCTGACCCTTAAGCATCTACTAAATGGGTGGGGAGCTGCTGGAACTCTCCTGGATCAGAGGCACTGTTGAGTGTCATTGTTTATATTCTCTCGCAACCTGGATAGCTAGGAGGTATCTCAGTCCAAGCACTCTAGCCAGACTTCAAGGCCACCCCAGTGTGCCCTGGGCTCACAGAAGCTATAGCTACAGCCAGCCACTCTGACAGTGAGGCCCTGACACTGCACACCCCATCACATATCAGCTGTGCCTGTGCCAGCTCTGGCTGTCCTGCCAAAGTTGCTGGCAAACTCAGTGCACACAGGGGTTGCTACTACACAAGACCACTCCTTCCACACCAGAGGAGGTAGCTGCTTTGCCTACTTCACACAAACCCAGAAAGTCAAACAAAATGAAGAGACAAAGAAACATGTTCCAAATGAAAGAACAAGATAAAGCCCCAGAACAAAACCGTAATGAAATTGAAATAAGTAATGATAAAGAATTCAAAGTAATGGTCATAAAGTTCTCACTGAACTCTGGAGATTGGAGGAACACAGTAAGAACTTCAACGAAAAAATTAGAAAATATAAGAAAGAAACAATTAGAGCTAAAGAATACAATAACTGAAATAAAAATACACTACAGGGAATCAATATCAGATAAAATGATACAGAATAACAAATTAGCAATTTGTAAAACAGAATAGTGTAAATCACCCAATCTGAACAGCAAAAAGAATTGAAACAATGAGCATTATTTAAGGGACATCTGGGATAACATAAAGCACACCAACATTTGCATTATAAGCTTCCTGGAAGAAGAAAAAAGAGAAAGGAGAGAAAACTTATTTGAAGAAATAATAGTTGAAAATTTTCCTAACCTGGAAAAGGAAAACATCCAGTTCAAGGAAGCACAGAGCTCACTCAAGAGAAACCCAAACAGATCTATACCAACACATAATATAATTGAAATGACAAAAGTTAAAGAGAGAATCTTGAAACCATCAAGAGAAAGACAACTTATCACATAGAAGAGAAACCCCAAAAGGCTATTAGCTGATTCCTCAACAGAAACTTTGCAGGCCAGTGGGGCTGGGTGTGGAGGGGTGGGGAGTGGGGAGGGGCAGGATATATTTAGTTCAAAAAGGAAAGACTTACAACCTAGAATACCCTACCCGGCAAGATTATCATTCAGAGGTGAAGGAGAAACAAAGAGTTTCCTAGACAAGCAAAAACTAAAGGAGTTCATCACCACTAAACTGGCTTAACAAGAAATGGTAACAGGTTTTCGTTAAGCAAAAAATAAAAAGCCATAACCAGAAATAAGAAAACATATGAAAGAAAAATTCTCACTGGTAAAGACAAATACATAGTAAAGGCAGTGGATTAACCCCCTAAAAAACTAGTATGAAGGTTAAAAGACAAAAGTAACTAAGTTAACTAAGTACTTAGGAGATACACAAAACAAACTGATCTAAAATATGGTATCAAAAACATAAAACATGGTAGAGGTAATAAAAATGTAGCACTTTTAGAATATGTTCAAAATTAACTCCTCACCCATTAAATAATAATAAAGGGGCTAATCCAAGAGGAGGATATAACATTCATAAATATTTATGCATGCAACCTAGCAGCACCTGAACATATAAAGCAAATATTAACAGACATAAAGGGAGAAATTGATAGTATTACAATAATAATAGGGGACTTTAATAGTCCACTTACTTCAATGGATAGATTATCCAGGCAGAAAATCAGTAAGTAAACATTAGACTTCAACAACACTTTAGAACATATGAACCTAATAGATATATACAAAATATTTCACACAAAAATCATAGTCTATACATTCTTTTAAAGTGCACATGGAACATTCTCCTGGGTAAATCTAATCACAAAATAAGTTTCAATAAATTCAAGAACATAGACATCATATCAAGCATCTTTTCCAAATACAACAGCATGAAACTAGAAATCAATTACAAGAAGAAAGCTAGAAAAAAACAAACACATGAAACTAAACAGCATGTTACTAAACAGCAAATTGGTTAAGAAAGAAATCAAAGAAAAAATAAAAAAATATCCTGAGATAAGTGAAAGTAGAAAGACAATATTCCAAAACCTATGGGATACAGTTCTAAGAGAGGTAGTTCATAGCAATATAGGCCTAACTATAAAACTCATAAAAAATCCCAAATAAACATTCTAACTTTACACCTAAAGGAGTTAGGAAGAAAAGAACAAATAGAGCCCAAAGTAGAAGGAAGGAAATAAGAAAGATCAGAGTGGAAATAAATGTAATAGTGACTAAAAAAATACTAAAAAAGATCAATGACACTAAGAGATGTTTCTTTGAAAAGATAAACAAAATCAATAAATCTTTAGCCAGACTAATCAAGAAAAAAAGAGAGAGGGTCTACATAAAATCAGAAATAAAGAGAAATTACATCTGATATCACAAAAATACAAAGAATCATAAAAGAATACTGTGAAAAATTATATCCCCCCATATTGGACTATCTAGAAAAAATGGTAACTTTCTAGAAGCATACAACCTTCCAAGGCTAAATCAGAAAGAAAGAGAAAATTTGAAGAGACCAATTACTAGTAATGAAATTGAATTAGTAGTCAAAAAACTCCCAACAAAAAAAAGTCCTGGACCAGACAACTTCATGGGTGAATTCTACCAAATACTTAAAGAATTAATACCTATCCTACTCAAAGTATTCCAAAAAATAGAAATAGAAGGAACTCTTCCAAACTCTTTCTATGAAGCCAGCATCACCTTGATACCAAAACGAGAAAAGACACTACAAAAAGGAAAAAAAAAAAGAAAAAGAAAATTACAGGCCAATATCACTAATGAAAATAGATGTAAAACTTCTCAAATAAATATTAGCGAATTGAACTCAACAATATAGTCACACACCACTAAATGACACATATATTCTGAGAAATGTTTTGTTAGGCAATTTTGTTGTGCAAACTTCATGAAATACACTTACACAAACCTAGATAGTATAGCCTACTACACACCTAAGCTATATGGTATAGCCTATTGCTCCTAGGTTACAAGCTTGTACAGCATGTTACTGTACTAAACAACATGAGATTAAATCAAGCACAAGAAAAAATAACGCAATCAAAGGACACAGTAAACATGAGATGTATGAGGCTGCTGCTGTTGTAACGTGGCATGCTGTTTTACAGCAAAAATTTTTATAAGTAGAAAGAGCACACTCTAAAATAAAGATAAAAGTATAGTGCAGTAAATATATAAACCAATGGCATAGTAATTTATTGTCATGATCAAGCATTATGTACTGTACATAATTATATGTGCTAGACTTTTGTATGACTGTCAGAGCAGTGAGTTTGTTTATGCCAGCATCACTACAAACACGTGAGTAATACATTGTGCTCTTATGATGGCTACAATGTCACTAGGTGATAGGAATTTTTCAGCTCCATTATAATTTTATGGGACCACCATTTTATATGCTGTCCACTGTTGACTGAAACATCATTAAATGGCACATGACTATACATGAAAAGGGTCCTATAACCATGATCAAGTGTGATTCCGTCCAGTGATGCCAGCATGGTTCAATATCCACAAATCAATCAATCAACGTGATATACCACATTAATAAAACCAAGCATATAAATCGTCGGATCATCTCAATAGATGCAGAAGAAGCATTGACAAAATTTATCATCCACTTACGATAAAAATTCTGAACAAAGTGGGTATAGAGGGAACATATCTCAACATAATAAAGGCCATATAGGACAAACCTACAGCTAACTTCATAATCAATGGTGAAAAGCTGAAATCTTTTCCTCTGGGAACAGGAATAAGACAAGGATGCCCACTCTCACCACTTTTATTCCACATACTATTAGAAGTTCTAGCCGGAGCAACTAGGCAAGAAAAAGAAATGAAAGACATCCAATTGGGAAGGAAGAACTAAATATTTGCAGATGATACAGTACTATGTACAGAAAAATCTTAAAAGACTCCACCAAAAATTATTAGAATAAATGAATTTGATAAAGTTGCAGGATACAAAATTAATATACAGAAATCTATTGCACTTCTATAACTACTAATAACAAACAATCAGAAAGAGAAATTAAGAAAATAATCTAATTTACAATCATATCAAAAAGAATAAAATACAGTTGACTCTTGAACAACACAGGTTTGAACTATATGAGTCTATCTATATGCAGATATTTTTTCAATAAACACCTATACTGTTTTCAATTCTTTGTTGGAAGTCTCTGGATGCAGAGGGCAGACTGTATGCATTGATCTATGCCATTTTATATAGTGCACTTGAGCATTTGCAGATTTTGGTATCTTTGGGGGTCCGGTAACCAATCTCCTGCAGATACCGAGGGTAGTTAAGTTTTTCAGGAGTCAAAAGTTATATGCAGATTTTTGAATGCATGGGGGGATGGTGTCCTTAAACCCTGTGTTAGTCAAGGGTCATGTATACATAGGAATAAATTTAACTAAGGAGGTGAAAGACCTGTACTTTGAAAACTATAAGATATTAATGAAAGAAATTAAAGATGACAGAAATAAATGGAAGGATATACCATGCTATGGACTGGCAAAATTAATCATTAAAATGTCCATATTACCCAAAACAATCTACAGATTCAATGTAATCCCTATCAAAATACAAATAGTATTTTTTACAAAACTAAAACAAATAATTCTAAAATTTACATAAACCCACTAAAGATCTCAAATATGGAAAGCAATCTTGACAAAAAAGAACAAAATTGGAGGTATCACACTCCTTGATTTCAAACTATACTACAAAACTAGAGTAAACAAAATAATATGGTAGTGGCACATAAACAGACACATAGATCAATGGGACAAAATAAAAATCCCTGAAATAAACCCATGTACATATGGTCGATCAATCTCTGACAAAGGA
>NW_017732067.1:707645-709252 GCF_001890085.2 Hipposideros armiger
GGAGGTAGGGGTTAGACAAAAAAGGTGAAGGGAATTAAAAGGTATAAAATTTTCCAGTTAGAAAATAAGTCATGGAGATGTTATGTACAGCATAGGAAATGTAGTCAATAATATCATAAGTTTGTATGGTGACAAATGGTTAGTAGACTTATCATGGTGATCACTTCGTAAAGTATATGAATGTCGAATCATTGTGTTGTACACTAATATAACATATGTGAAGTACACTTTAATAAAAAAATTATCATCAACAGAAAAAAATACATTCAGATGTGATTTGTCAATACTAATGCCTGAGAGATGGTGAAACTTCTTGATTTCAAACTATCACCATCATGCTGAGTGGTCAGCTACATCAAACCTAACTGAAATAACCATCTTGCTCTATTAATTCATCAGGTAGTCCATTCCTGTCATTTTCACCACCATTATCCCATGTCTAAACCTCTTTCGCTGAAGGAGGTAATGTTTTGAAGGAGGTAAGGTTTAGATCGTCTGTCTACTTTCCAGTTTTCTAGTCATGTCAAAGCCAGATGACCCAATAGGAGGTACATATGTTGTTACTTTCACTTACTTTCAATGACTTTCAATTGGTTTTTTGATAATGGTACAATCCATGGCCTGACACTTAGTCCCTCTGCCTATTTCCCCCCAAAATTCTTCTGCTGCATTCTAGGTGAACTGGATAATTTAACGCTTCCTAAATACACTCCATGCTTTCACACCTTTTGGATGATACTATTTCATGGGTCTCCAATGTCCTTTCTGATTATTTGATATGTGAACCCAGTCTTCACTTTTACCAGGGAGGTCTCCAGCCAAGATGTCTTTGGTGACATTTTCTCTCCTCTTTTTTTCCCCTGACCCACCATCCCTGATTTGACATGCTCAAGCGGCTAGGTTCTCAGACCTACTTTCTGTTTCCAGTGATTCAAGTCACTAAGTTGAAAATACACGCCTCTGTTGAAGTGGTCAGTACATCGTAACTGAGGAAATATAGAGACAATGCCCCAATCTTTGTAGTCCAACCTAGTAGTGACTCATTAGTAACCAATGGGGAAAATTTCAGACTTTGTAGATCAATTGAGGAATAGATTATAAAAGTTAAAAGGGATTTTAAAGATAATATAATGTTTTATTTTTATAAACTATCAATATTGAGGCCCAAAGATGTTAGGTAATTTGTCCAAATCTGGATGCTCCAAAGGATCAGAAATGAAATTTGGACTTAAATCTAAGCCCAGCAATCTTCTTCTGATACCAGATTAGGAAGGGTTCAGCAGACACACTTAGGTAAGACTTTGTAGGTTGTCACCCCTTCTATCCACTTACTTTAGGGTCAACCCTCAATCTAAAATTGGTGCCATACTCGTAGATTATGTCAGTTATAGTTCCTGCTTTTCTGAAGCTCATAGTCACACTGCCTGTCAAGAAACATAGACATTTTAAAAAAAATTTGTTTCAGGGGGTCCAGCAGAGTGGCTCAGTTGGTTAAGGGCTGACGCAAGAGTGCAAGCTCTGAGCAAGAGCAGTTTGAGTCCCTGCCCAAGCTGAACTGCCACTGAGCTGCCAACAGGTGGCAGGATGGCTCAGTTCATAAAAAAAAA
>NW_017732067.1:711626-725214 GCF_001890085.2 Hipposideros armiger
TGTGTGTGTGTGTGTGTGTGTGTGTGTGTGTGTGTGCACGTGCGTGTAAGCACGCAAATAAAATGTGGAAATTTGCGTAAGGGATTTAGTGCAGTGTCATTCAAAGTATGTGTCCAATAAATGTGAGTTACTATTAAGAACCAAATATATTTCTTAATTAGAAATGAAGGCCTTCTTTCTCTACTAGCTAGCTGTGTATTTTTAGCTAAGATACTAAAATTTCTGGGCCTCATTTTCCACATTTGTAAAAGGAAGGAGGTGTGCCAGAGTCTGTAAGCTCACTTGCAGCTTCAAATATCAGCAATTTCTGGCCTTGCTTATCACTTACCCCTAGGCACACTGCAGTGCTTTGGGGAAAGAAAACAAAAAATATCCCCCCTCACCCTCTCATGAAGAAATCTAGTGTAGTAAGAGGATGTGGAGACTTTGTTACGTAGGTTTCATAACCAAATTTGTCTATTAGTCATTATTATTCTGTTACGACAGGACGAAAACTAAATGTTGATAGGAATGAGTAGAATCTCCAATAAGTCTTTTAAGAAAGAGAACCTTTTCTCCCTCATGTCACATGGAGAAAAGGATCCTTCCACAGCGCTTTGTAAATGAGCCCTTGGCAGCTGCTGGGTAGTAAGTTCCCAAGTTTAAGTTTTACCATTTATTAGCATCCAACAGAGAAACACAGTACTTTTATTTGGAAATACATTTGGAAAGGATTCCAGAGAGCCCAGGCAGCATTAATTGTACTCTAGTTCAGGAGATTTTCACCTTTTCTGTGCTCTGTAACTAGCTGGCACTCTTCCAACTGTAATTTAGACTTACCATGAACTGTAAGGTGTTTTTAATGTGTGCAGTAATTTTTTTTAAACCAATAACTTCTCTGACTCATTCTAAATTTTAATTTTACATCTGCTTTTCTTATTTTCAAGCACTCTCCATCCTCTATATGTTTATTCTCAAAAGAAAGTACATTTTATCAATGGTTTTAGTGACATTTAAAGACTTTGGAAATTTGTGTACACTCGTGAAACCTTTACTAATCCCATTATAAGCTCTCATCAGTAATGTCTACTACCCCAAGATGGCTTCATTTAAAATACAATAGGAAATGCCTCTGAACCTTCAAACATCCCAATTTATGCTCTTTTTAATCAAACAACTGTAGGCCAGAGTGACTCTCATAGTGAAATCATTAAGGGAAGTTCATTTGGGTAGGGATTTCATTTTCCAGAAGATTAAAAAGGTAGAAAAGTCTATGGACAACCTCATCTTATAGCTGTCTACATGTTATGACCAAATAATCGATGTTACCATCAATCAATCAAATAGTTGGTTCAATCAAATAGTTGAACAAACATTATTTGCATGAACAAGGGAACAGCCAGATGCTCTCTGTGGTCTTCTGATTCAATTTATTAAGATAGGCAAGTATTTTGTTGTTGTGAGAGGGTCATTCTGCTCTGGGCAAAAGAGGAATATGATTGATATTGACTTAGAGAATCAGATAAGTATTCAAATTCTCATTTTGATCATGTGTGCTAATGATAATGATGATGAATGTTAGGTTACAATTCTTTTCTAAAATCTAAGAAAATACTCTACCTTAGAAGAGTGGAAAAAGAAATGCATAAAGTTATCAAATAGAACAAAGTTAAAAGAAAGGCTAAGTTATGGTGGGCACGAGAGTATCAGTGTATACCTCAAATACAGACAGAAGAACAGAAGACAGAGTCAAGGACAGGATTTTTAATATGCCTTCTATCTGAGCCAAGATTCGCTCCATGGATGGACCTAAAGGGTATTGTGCAGAGTGGAGTAAGGCAGACAAAGACACATGTCATATGATTTCACTTATATGTAGAATCTAGAGAACAGAAAAAAACGAACAAACAAAACAGAAACAAGCTCATAGATACAGAGAGCAATTATTTTCATGGTTGCCAGATGGGGCTGGGGTGGGGAAGGGGTGATGTGGGGAGGGGATTAAGAGGTACAAATTGGTAGTTAGAAAATAGTTATGGGGATGTAGAGTATAGCATGGGGAATATAGTCAGTAGTATTGTAACATCTATGTATAGTGCCACATGGGTACAGACTTACCGGGGTGATCTTTTATAAATTATAGAAATGTCTAATCACTGTGCTGTACACCTGAAACTAATATAACATTGTATGTCAACTGTAATGGAAAAAAATGTTTTAATTAAAAAAAAATTGCTCCAAAAACTGGGAAGGCTGCAACTAAAGTGAAAGAATTCGGAGCCTACAATATCTGTAATGGAAGCCTCCAGGCTCATTGGTGGTGGTGAGGCTGGGGTTATAGTGATTCCTTCCTTTCTCACAGTCTTCAAGAGGTTGCTACACTTTGTATCTATACCAAGCTTTTTAGTGAATTCTCCATTGCTTTTCCTTACATTGTATGGCTTATCTTTACAGTTAATCAATGATTTATTAGAAATTTACACTTGGTTAAGGTATTCTGTATGGGTCCAATTTATGTTTTGCAGGGGACCACCCAGTAGTCTCAATACCACTTATTGAATAACACATACTTTTTCAACTGGCTTGGCTTGAGATCCCCCCTTTTATATTCTAAAATCCTTTATGTATTTAAATTCATTTATGGATTCTCTATTGTATGTCATTGCCCTGTCTGTTGAACCATGCACCAGTACCACATTGTTTTCATCACTGAGAACTTATTTTTTTTAAATCTGATATTGCTAGTCCCTAGCCCATTCCCACACCCCATACTCTTAAAGTACAAATTCTTTATTATTTTATCCTGTTCCACAGGGCCAACCAGATGATGACACAATAGCTTGATTCATCCACATTATCTTTTCCCTTACATTAGCATTTACCTAGAACATAAGAATTTACTTAGAACATACCTAGAGTATTAACTGTAAAAATTGGAAATTTCTACAATGTGCTTTACCAAGTGACAGATATGGTAAAAGGCAGAGGTGCTGTGGGAAAAGAAAGAAAAAAAGAAAGAAAGAAAGAAAGAAAGAAAGAAAGAAAGAAAGAAAGAAAGAAAGAAAGAAAGAAAGACAGAAAGAAAACAATTCTAGCATATGAGAGAAGTGTATCCAGAAATATAAGCTCCGGATTCTAGAAAGTCCCCTCTATCAGAAGTGCCACACTAATTCTTTAACATAGACATCAGGAAGAGAAACACCTTTCATGCTTTGTCATGGGTTAACAACTAAGTTTAAATATGATATATTTGAAGCTACTTCTTAAAGCAAACTATTCTGCTACTATGGAATATAAACTAGCTTTCATTCCCTCACCTTTCCTATATAATTCTTCTCATAGAAAAAGTTTATCTGCAAACCAATGTATGTAAAATATGTTTTTCTAATGCTTTTAATTTTAACACCATAGTTATATTTTTGTAAAAGGTGGTTTTTAATTTAAAAAAAATCTTAATGAAAACTTTAAAAACATCAGGGGAGCTTACTACTTAAAAAAGACCTTGGTAAATTTCTTTGTTAAATAAACTACCACTATTTTCTATGTGATAAATCTAGACTTTTATTTTGCTAGCGGCACGGTATACTTATAAGGTCATAGCTATAGCAAATGCTATTTTCTATCTTTTGAAGACTTTTTTGGCACCTCTAGAAAGAAAACAAACAAAAGGATCAAGCAATAATGCAAGAGAGATCAAAGCAATTCCTTCATCAATAGTAGCAATTCACACACATCCCTAAACACTGCAGGCTTTCTCTAGCTAAAGAAGTCTGCAAGAGAGGATCACTGTGAAAAACACATCATAGAAAGTGGTATCCGTTTCTAAATTTTACAAGTAGGTTCTGCTTAAGGACAACCAACCTTGCTGTAGGAGAAGGGAAGGAAGGAAAGTGGAGCTAAGATTTATTGAGCACTAACTATGGCAGTTCACAGGCATGACAGCAAGGCCTCTGAAGTGTGTGTGCGCCTCTGTAGAGTAGTTATAATGAGTGGGCCCCTGGCTAAGCTGCCTAGGATCTGAATTCACTCATGGCCACTTACTAGCCACCTGGCCTTGGTGCAGGTTATTTAAGCTTTCTTTGTTAACACTTTCATCATCATGAATAGTAAAATAAAATTACTGTAAATATAAAATGAGTTAGTTTATATAAATGCATTTACAACCAGTGCCTGGCATAGAGTACTAATTAAATATTACACTTTCCACTTTACTGATGAGGAAACAGAGGCTCATGGGTAAAGACACCTTAAGTCGTATGCTTATTAAATGGTGGAGCTTGGTTTCTAGTACTGGTCTGTCTGAAGTCCTGACTAATCGTTTCCTCTACACCCCTGTAATTCAAACTGTGGCCCCTGGATCAGCAGCATCAACATCACCGGGAGCTTGTTAGAAATGCACAGTCCTGGGCCTGCTCCAGACTCATGGAGGCAGAATCTACAGTTGAACAAGATCTCCAGGTGAGTCCTATGCACATTAAAGTTGAGACGTGCTGCAGAACACACCACTGACCAAATAAACCTCAGCTAAGTGGAGAGAGGGCAGAGGATTATTTGTAATACATAACCTATTCCATTAGATACCTCAAGTACCCCAGGGTGGGTGAGGCTGGTCTTCAATACTTTCAGCTCTGCCTTTCTTCTCTGTCAAGTGTACTACTGCCTAGAGGCTAACTCTCAGGGCTGGCTGATAGGAACCAATCACTGCTATTCGTTCTGTTGCACTCGCTGGACTAACCTCCCTCTCTCTGTCTCTCTCTCTCTCTCTCTGTCTCTCTTTCTCCCCACCACCCCCTTTCTCCATCTCTCTCAGTCTCTCCTTCTCTCCCTCTTTCTCTCTCCCTGCTCTCTGTTCCTCTGTGTGTGTGTTTATCTCTTTCTCTCTTATTTTTTATTCCTAAATTTGTATCTTGAGGGATTTACTTGGGTCTGCCCAAGGACAGTTGTGCCCTATGGTTTTGAATGAAATTCCAGTAAAGCATGCCTTGATAAAGGCAGTAGCTTATGAAATTAAGATAGATTAGGAAACTGGACAAAAATGGGTCCAAATGCTAATTCTTTCACTTATTTTTTTTTCTTTAAGCAATTTATTTAACCTCTCTGAAACTTGGTTTCTTTGTTTTTAAAAATGGTGATACTAATAGATATATCTCAGGGTTAGAGGATCAAAAAAAAATCAAGGTATGAGAAAGCACCTGGCACATAATAGGTGCTCAATAAATTTCAAGCAAATGAATAAACTCTGGTCTAGAACAAGAGGGTTCCTGTCAAAGTTAAGGAAGCTTGCACAGAAGACCCATTACATTTAAGGGAAGTGGGGAGACAATGGCTGCCCCTCGTGGAATGCAACGAGTTCAAACTATATTTAAAGGACTATTTGTCACATTAAAAGGCTAAGACAATTACTTTTATGTGGAACAAGACTTGGGAAGGCTCTGTTTCTGAGAGAATCATCAGTTTCATTTTAGTCTGTACAAATGTTTTGTAGGCAGATTACCTCTAATGAATTGTAGGAAATCTTGTCCCTTTCATCATGTAATTAAAAAAAAAAAAGAGTTGCTCTAATCTTAAGAGGAATTTTTATATTGGAGCTCATATTATTTATAGGAGGGCATAACACTAATTTTATTAATAGAAAATTGGAGGCAGTGAGCAGAAATTTGCTTTCTGTTATTATTTAGAGAGTATGCTCCTTCCTTAAAGGAAGAGAAGGGCATTGGTAACCCGCCCTCAGTTCCGGTTCTCAGGACACAGTGGGTACTCCACAAAAGAAATGGCTTTCAAGTTGCTGCAGCTGTTCTGTTCTATGGAGCACCCACTGAGTGAAAGGACAGACGCTCTACAACCACGTGAAATCATCAGGCCCCAAAGCCTAATTAACATCCTGAAATCTATCAAAAAGGGCAGAATAATGCATATAAAATACATATGCATTTTGGAATAAAAAATTGTTTAAAGGTGAATTTAAAAATAAAGTAAATGACGCACAACTTTATTCTGTCCTTTTACACTTTTCACCCACTCCTTAAAGATTAAACTGAAAAGCAACCTAAACCTTTTTGTCTCACCGTTCGGCTTCAGTTATTTCACAGTTGTGTGTAGCTTGGCACACTTGCAGTTGGGTTTCATTCTAAGGTGCTGTTATGTGCACATCATGTAGGCACACCATTTTTGCACACTTTCTCTTGATTCCTTTTCCTTTTTTTTTAAAGAAGACCAAACAATGTTTAATGATTAGAAAAAAAAATAGCAAAGAATTCTGCACAGTTTGGGGCAACTTTTTGATTTCCCGCTAAAACAGGTTTACGAAGGCTTGGTAGACCTTCAAAATATAAAATTAGATTACTTTTTTTAGTCATTTTCTTAATTGAAGTATCCAGATATGAAAGTGTCTATGCATGAACAGCACCTCTCTAATGTCTACTAAATTTAGAATATATATTTTTTCTTGTACACCCTGGGGAGAGAATGCCCTTAGAATCTCCTTCCCTTGGGAAACCACATTTATCACTGGAAGTTGAGAAGAAGGATCTAGTCAAGGATGATATGTGAACTGCTTCCTATCTCACGCTGTGGAAGAACAGAGCTAACTCACCCCAAAATACCTAGAAGTATATATGAAGGCTCTCAGATATTCACATTGCACCTTTGAAATTCATTCAGATAAACTCAGTTTGCTTCCTTTATCACTCCTTGTTAATATTCTTGTTTACACACACACATACACACACACACACACGTATGTATGGCTTTTTTTATTATTATCAATCTAGCCCTGGAATATTGGGACTAAGTATCTTGATTTAACCTCAGTAATCCTTTGGAACATGGCTCCTAGTATTTGTCCTCCATCTCCCTGTCCCAAGTAATATTCTATATTTGTCATAATGTGGCTTAATGAATGAAAACGAGTCTGGTGTGGAGAGGACAGATGGGAAGGATTCACTTGTCTTTGAGGGATAAACCTCTCCTAAGGTCCCACAATATGAGAACCTATAGGTCATGGATCACGCTGACGCTTTAGCAATTTCTCTGTCCCCAGGGCTCCTACTGCAGTACCTTTACCAGCAATTTACTGTACATGAGACTTAGAATTTTATTGTGAACCTTCTCCGATGTACAAAACTGGCGAGGATCATTCAAATAACTATCTTGCCAGCTGTGAAAATACTTTCTCTGCTTTGGAATTTGCACTGGCAAGTCGGAGAGCGGGTGGGTAGTGAGGACCCCTTGGATTTCTGGAGTACAGAATTAGGGATCTCTTCCACTGGGTAATTCTAGAGCACCCAGAGTGATGTAGGCGCTCCACGATGCCGCCTAAAGTTAGCAAGTTCCCTGACTTTCTCTGTAGCATAACGTGTGGTCTTCTCTGAATAGCTTCTGAGATGACAGGGCTACATTTTATCATAGAAACTACCATGTTGTATTATTGCTAAGACGTCCATATTTTCACATTTTAACTTCTCTGAAATTGGAATGTGTCTTAAAACTAATGGTGCATCATAGCATGATTGCTAGTATTTTTATGTTCTTAGTGGTACATAAAATCAATGTTCTGTTTACAGTGAAAGTCATCTTAGATGCAAAGAGTTACAGTGCACCTTTAAAGAGCTCCTGCCTTTCAAATCTGGAATTGCACTGGAAAGCATAACTCTGGCCAGCTATGTATCCTAGTCTCCAAAACAAGAATATTTGAAAGTGAAATAAAAAATCAAACAAATTAATGAAAATCAAAAAATACTTAGAAAACATTTAACATTTCAGTTTATTGTTATTTACTATGAGCTGTTGGTCTGAGAGTGCTTTTCCTTTTAAACCCACTTCAAGTGCTTATAATAAATGAGGTCTTCATTTGCAAATGGCAAACCAATGGTAGTCAAATAACTACTGATATACCATTAATCTCCACTCCAACAAAAAGGCAGATGCTGAATTGGATCAATGTATTCAATCTGATCAATTGCTGTGACAATAAAATATCTGACATTCTGAATCAACTATCATGACTGATTTAGTTATACTAGAGTCATGATATTATTAAACCTTAAAGTCATTGTTCCAAAGATAGTTTATGCATTAGATTACCTTCACATATACATAAAGAGCTTAGTATATGCTAGGCTCGCTATTTAATTTTTGTTAAGATTTGTGGTTGGTTTTGAATAAAGTTAGGAGAGAAGAATATCAGACTTGAGATACATATTGAGCAAAAGCACTCTGAATCCTTCATGGCTACTGACCAAGAAGTGATAGAAAATGGCAATTAAAAAATAAAAATCTCATCAATACAGTGAAATCTCGTCTACTTTCTCTCTCTGTATAAACCTCACATGTTGGCTTTGGCAGCAGTTTGAACTTTGTCATTCCAGTAGAGTTCCTGAAATTCATGAGCTATCACTTCTTTTTACAGGAAAACATCTGCAATTGTATTTATCTGGTTATGAACAAAAATAAGTTTTACTTTTTGAAATGACAATATCAGAAGTATTTATTTGTATTTGCTATATATATTACTAGCCCATCTCAAAAACCTGGGAACACATCATTCCTAAGTTTAAAAATATACTAACTAGAGAAGCATACATAGTTCTCTCTACCTCAGAACATTTTCATTGTACTGTTGAAAGAATTTTACTTGGTTGAACAGAGAATTGCTTTTAAACTTGCTTTGGGGAACTTTATTTAAAACTTTCCATTCTTAGATTTGATTCAGACTGTAATTTAAATCTTTGAAGAGGCACACACATGTATATATACTGTACTTTACATATCTAAGGTGAAGCTTTTGGTCACAATTCTAACATTACTGAAATGTGATACATCTTATAATAATGGCATGATATAGTTGAATTGGCAGTGTTTGTCTTTATGGTAAAAAAATAATGCAGAGTCTTATAACCAGTGCTGTCTTAGATAAACTATAGAACGATGATGATACAATAACTACTATTTTGTTGTTCACACTGTCTCAAGTACTGCTTGAAGTATGTTTCATACTTCATTTAATAGCCACAAGTGTCCTACAAAGCTGATATTGTTAGATAGTATTTACAGATGAGGATACTAAAGCCTGGCATATTTGAGTATAACTTGCCCATGCTACCTGTTGTAAATGTGAAAGTTAGGATTTAGACTCAGGTACACCTGACACCAAAGTTTGCTCTTGTAAGAGGCACATAATGAGCCGACTCAAAAAACAGCACACCATGTCCACGTCTGTTTAAAAGCCTGCATCTGTAAAGTATTGTAATTTCTGGGTAGCACTCTCACAATGATAATAAAGTTAGACTGATGATGGCATCATTAGGTGGTAAACTCATCTATGTTTCTGTAAAGCATCTGCCTATTCTGGCAGAATAGCTTGTCTTCCTTCAATCTGTATTTTCTGTAGACCTTCTTTGGGTCAGGCACAGAGCGAGTAAATATTGCAGGCATGGAATGAGAAAAGAAATTCCATTTAAATGACACTGAGGAGCAAGCCTTGGGTCAAGGTTAAGGATCAGCGCATCTGGGTTCCACTGCAGGAACCTGCTGCCACCGCCTTGCTGTGAGATACGAGATAGGAGGCTCTCTCTGTGACTGGATCTCTGTTTAATATTCTCTGTAATACATTTCATGTTTGTGACAATTAAATGAGATTAAACAAAATGAAGCAGTTTGCAGAGCATAAACAAAAATATAGTTGGCATTATTCATTTCTAGTGGACTTTTAATAGGCAGATCATTGACCAAAGATCCTTTCATGCAGACCCTGAGCCTCACCATAGAAGACATGTGTGAGAATGCAGAATCAGGCTCCAAGAATCCCAAATAAAACACCTGATAGCTCTGTATTGTCATTTCATTAGCAGCGATTAAATTAGTATTGTTTCTACATATAGGCACAAATTTTCATTTCTTTCTATCTCTGTCTCTCTTGGTCCCTTCAGTGTAGTAGACAATGTATTACATACCTTCAGTTCTAGAGGCAAACAAATTGAGTTTGAATCCCAGCTTCACCACTTAATTGTGCCATCACGAGCCTGCTATATAACCTCTCTGCCTCATGTTTTCCTTATTTTCAAGAGGGACTAGCGCCTTTTATTGAAGATATTTTTGAGGACTTAACTGGCATAAAGCACTAAGAATAGCGCCTAATGCATAATAAGGATTTAATAAACATTGACAATTTATTATTGTTCTAATAGGTTGCAACCGTCCATTGCTATTTTGATCTCCCTTTAAATTCCATATGAACATAGTAATTCTGGTATGGAAAATGTGAAAATGCTGTTCTCAGCACCATGGATGATATAGAAGTAATTAAGTACTGTCTATGTCTTCAAGAAATTACATGTGGTTCAATTTCTGCCAAATCAATTATTTTGCTCATTTAGTTCATCCAATTAGATGTATTATAGATGTATTATGAGATGTATTATAAACTAACATTTTAATTCATATATATATTAAAATGTTAGTTCATTGCTATACACACACACACATACTGTCATTACATAATCTATTTAAACCAACTTGGTCAAAGGAATTTTTCTAGACTAACACCAACCATTATCTCTTTCTCCAGTTGAGCGCTTGCATCAGCAATGTGTCCTTGCAACACTGGTTGAATGCTTGGGTCCATTTCTTCCATTCTTTACACGAAGGCAGCTATTTCTGAGACCCTTGGAATCTCCATTGTATCTACCTGTCATTTCCTTCCAGATGGCTTTGCCACATTAAATTCCCATGTCTGCTATATTGTTGCCCATCCTGACAGTCTCTCCAAATTTTTCCTGAACATTTATCACAAACATCCTAAGTTGACTTCTTTTTATTTTGGCCTCCATTCTGTACCCACACCATCTACACCTTAATGTAGAGGCAGTTAACATCAATGACTCGAGCCAGCTCCCCTGGCTTCAACTTCTAAACAGCCACGCAGCTTGAGGTGAATTGCTGCTTTTTGCTTTAGTTTCCTCATTTGTAAAATAGGGTTCTTAACAACAGTACCTACTGTAAAGGGTCATGGGTACAATGAAATGTTAATATGTGTAAAATGCTTAGAGTTATGCTTGACCCATAGTAAATGCTATATGAATGTTTGCCATTATTATTACTGTTTGTGATCTCTCACCCTCGGCTGTTGATACTGTCAGATGTATTCATAATTTTACCATTTCAATAAATTTAGATGATGTGAAATAAGAACCACACAGCAGAGGGAACAAATATAGAACACAGATTCAGAGAAAAAAATGATAAGGCTACAGTGAAATGGGAAAGTTATGGAAGGTTAGATAGAACAATATTTCTGGTAGATAGAAATTAAGTCTTATAAATCTGAGAAGAGGTAACTAGAGAGTTGGACTGGAAAGGATAGCTGGGAAAGTGTCAGTGATTAGCCATTTTCATAGCGTGATGCATTAGAAGAAACATTTCAAAGTCCCAAGGTCTAGATAAATGTAGGGTGAAAGGCAGCAGGAATTAGGAGCCGAAACACTGGAAACTTTATATGGATATTGGAGATGAGCAGGGGACAGAAGAGGAAAGAACCCATAGAAGGGGTCAGCTCAGTGCTAGCGGAGTGAGACAGAGCTTAGGCCACAGTCCTCAGGAGATTACCAATTGGGAAGGTAAGCTTTCCTGTTGCTTTTCAAAAAAAAAAAAGTGAGGTGATCAATGAGAGGAAAGTAATAGAGACAGGAGCATGAAGTAATGGAGAGGCTACTAGACAGGGAGTCAAGACACTGAGCTCCTCTTTTCCTAGCTATCTCAACAACACGGAGCATGACAGGCCAGTCTCTTAACATTACTAAGCTAGACAAATTTAAGGCTCCACAGCCCTTTTCACCTCTAAATCCTGATAAGATGATGATGTATGCTGAGATGAAGGTGGATAGGGAAAAGGCATATACATGTGTCAGATAACTTGATTTTAGGAAAATAAAAGTCAAGGTCATCCCCGTGAACCCCTGTGACAGACAGGCACATGGATGAAGCTCACTTGCTGAGTGAAAGAAGCCAGGCACGAAACCTTTACACTATATCGTTATGGTTCTATGAAGTTCAAAAACAGGCAGCACGGATCTTCCATGTTAGAGGTCAGAAGAATTGTTACCTTCTGGAGATGGTAGGAAAGGAACATTTTGGGGGCTAAAATGTTCCCTATTTTGCTCTAAGTGGGAACTACACAGGTGTGCCCATAAGTACACTGAAGACTGGTACACTTGACTGTTGCAAGCTATATCTCAACTACAAAGAAAAATGAGTGAAGTTTCTAACTTAAGAAAAAAAGAGGTCAAGACATCTGTTCAAAATGAAACTAGGGTGAGAAATTGAGGACTCGGAGGCAATTTCTGTTGGGATTGGTGCCTAGATCAACGAGAGACAGATAAATGGATTGTGTCATAGCAGGTACCTAGATATGTTAACTGCTTTTTGTGGCAAATAGTTACTATTCTTGAACTACCCATCATTTATAAAGATTTTACAAATATATTCCATATGCATGCATGATATATAACATGTATTCATTAGAACAATGGCTTTCAAAGTGCTCTGCTAGGTTCCAATGCCTCATAAAAATTGCTCAGGTCACCACATGGGGTGAAGGAAGGACGACCCAGCAGCCTGAGCGCCCTGCCCTGTACTGACCAGTGAGGTTCCGCTTTCATCTGTTATAAATTGTGGTTCAGCCCTCAGAGTTAACATGTAAACAGAGCCTATTGCTAAACATGTTTTAAAACATCATAGGAAATTACACATAGATTGTGTGTGATCAAAAACTGCATTAAAAAAAAATAGGGCCATTGAGACTTTTTATTGAAGAATTAACAAAATATACAATGTTTACTTTCCTCTTCAAACCAAAGGTCCTAAGCGTGTTGTGGGATGTTGGGAACATGACTGTCCCTTAAGTAGTTTAAAAGCCATGACCAAAAGTCCCACCAATTGAGCCAGAGCGTTTCTGATCTTCCAATATTAAGGATTCTAGATGAAAGCAGTGTCACACTTTTTCTGTTTTGTCTGTCAGCCTTGACTTTTCATTTTTCCCCATAAAGAAAGTCTTGCTTTTTAACTCTCCTCTCTGCCAGGATAATTTCAGCCCCCTCCTTTTTTTTTTTTTTTGAGTTTCTAAAGCTGGGGTATGCATAAAGAAAGCTGGAGGGACAATGGGATTTTTGGAATATTTTATGGAGTGTTTGTCATAGCCTAGTTCTTTATTTATACAATTGCGGGGAGAAGGAGAGGCCTGTGATAACCACTGTTATTATTATAATTCTACCAAGCATCCCACCAACTGGGGTTTCCTGTTTTTGCCACTTTTGACAGCCACCTCTGCCTCCCCACCCTGCAGGTTCATTCTTCTCTCCATCTGTTCAGTTGACATCTATGACACTCATCAGGCATTTGTTTTCATATCTCTCCAGATTTAAATATTTTCATTGTTTTTGTGCTTGCTCAGAACTCATGTCCATCATCAGCACTGTAAGTGCGTGTAACATGCTAGACTTTTTCTTTAGTTAGGTTTCCTTTCCAGGGACCTAGTGAACATTTGAAAGTCCCGAATCACAAATATTGGCAAAGCCTTCACTGTGTGTGTGTGTGTGTGTGTGTGTGTGTGTGTGTG
>NW_017732067.1:725244-739825 GCF_001890085.2 Hipposideros armiger
CTTCTAAAATATCTACCTACCTTCATCAATGAAGCTATTCACCTTTCATATGTATATTTATTCCTTTTTATATACCTTGGCTTCTTTAGCACAAAAACCACCTCAATTAAATAAATATGCTTAAAACAGTTATTCTAAAATTCTAAAATAGTTCAATTGAAACATTTCGTTTGCCATTAAAAAAAATCCCAGTGTGGTCTGTGTGTGGCGCTGTAGCCCCTCTTTGGCCATCTTATTATTATTTTAAGCATCTCTGTATTTTGTATTTCACTTTGTGCTTGTAGATTTAATGCTGGCTAACAAAAATCGGGGGGAAAATATCTCTATTTCGTGCTTTCATACCATGAACTATTTTTCAAAAGGTGAACATGGTTTTAATCTGTAATAGTATAATTTATGTTCTAATGAGCGCAGAGTTTTAGAGGATCAGATTAGAGAAGCATTGAACAGTTGGAACAGCACACCACATTCCTGAACTTCCCACACAAATGTTTCCATGCACTTTAGCCAGTTCCAAAACCTCAGATTTCCTATAACCTCAAGGAGAGCCTCTCGCCCCTATTCATCCCTGATAAGCTCCAGATCTATTTATGTTACAGTCTCACCTTCTCCATCAAATGGAATTAGAAGAAAATAAGGGGCTCTTGGCTTTTACAATTTATTATCCTGTAGAGATTTAATGTTTGTACTCTTGAAGCCACAGAAACCTTTGTTCAAACAAAACATTACGCTAAAGCCAAGAGTGGAAAAGAGATCAATGTTCAGCTACTCCAGGTGAATTAGGGGAGGACCCCAAAGCCCTAGCAGCTGGGCCCATTCCTACCTGACAGAAGCCCCAGAAGAGCTCTCTAGAGCAGTGTAGAATCTGTTGACTTAGAGCAGAGGTTCTCAATTCTGGTTGCTCACCAGAATCACTGAAGGAGCTTCTTTCAAATACCCCTGCTCAGAACCCACCCCAGGTATTGTGATCTAACTGATATGGGTTAGGGCCCAGACAATTGTTTTTTTCTGGGCCCCAGATGTTCTAATGTGCAGCCACGGTTAAGAACTGCTTTAGAGCCGTGATTCTCAAATTTGAGTGTGTATCCGGATCCCCTGGGAGCTTGTTAAAGCACAGCTGCTGGGCTCTACTCCCAGAGTAGTTGACTCTGTAAGTATGGAGTGGGGCCCGAGCAGTTGTGTTTCTAATAAGATCCCAGGTGATCCAGGGAATACATTCTAAGAACCATTGCATTGGAGAAATGGAGAAAACGGCCAAGATTGTATCACTTCTGCTAGGATCTGAGAAAAAATCAATTTCCACGGGTTTGCTCTTCTCTACCCTTTTTCGAGGTGAAAAAAGGAACTCTATGTCCAGTCATGCCTATCACAGAACATATAAATTATTTTGGACAGGCATATGGGGTATGAGGATGTGATTCTCTCTTTCAGTTAAGTCTTGCCCCAAAACTTGCCACAGTGTTCTGCTGGATAACGAATTATACTGGAACCAATTTTTCAAACTATATGAACACTGGGACAATATTGGGTCTTTGGAAAACTCATGACGCATGTTTGCAACAGATGGCGGTAGTTCATTTTTGGAAGTACTAGAGTCATTCACAACTATGTTACTGCTATGGCATTTGACAGCTGAGAGTTCTAGTTTCATTATAAAAAAAATTGAGCAATTTGGTTGAGTTTTGAAGATTTTACATGTTGAAGATGGAAGATCAAACTGTGCATTGTTGCCATATTTTACTGTTTTGCTTCCATAAAGGGAAGAACACACGCATCAAGCTTGTGAAAAGTTGCATAAAGTTTACAGTGACAATGCTCTACAAGAATATCAGTGCCAACGATGGTTCACAAAATTCTGTGCTGGTGATTTTGATCTCAACGATGCTCCTCAGTCAGGGAGACCCACTGAGGTTGAAGACGACAAAATAAAACCATTGATAGAGTCAAATCCACGTTATACAATATGAGAGACTGCAGAAACATTGAACATCCATCATTCAAGCATTCACAACCACCTGAAAAAGCTGGGATAAGTAAGCAAGCTTGATATTTGTGTTCCGCATGAACTCAAAGAAGTACATTTGACGGCGCGTATAAACATCTGCAATATGCTCATTAAACATGAGAAAACAATCCTTTTTTGAAGCAACTGATAACTGGTGATGAGAAGTGGATTGTTTATACCAATGTGGTGCGCAAACGGTCTTGGTCCCGATGTGATGATTTGCCTCAAATGACATTGAAAGCAGACATTCATCAGAGGAAGGTTATGTTCTCAGTGTGGTGGGATTTTAAAGGTGTCATGTTTTTTGAACTCCTACCAAGGAACCAAGCAATCAATTTGAATGTGTACTGTTGTTAATTGGACAGTTTGAATGAATCCATCATCGAAAAAACGTCCAGAGCTCATTATTTATAAGGGAGTTGTGTTCTATTGTGACAACACGAGACCACACACAAGTTTGATCACCTGTCAAAAATTATTGGAGCTTGGATGGGATGTGTTGCCACACCCACCATACTCGCCTGACCTTGCACTGTCAGATTTCCACTTGTTTCACTCTCTTCAAAACTCCTTGCGTGGTATAATGTTCAATTCAGATGAGGCTGTAAGTCAGCATCTTGTTCAGTTTTTCACAAATAAAGACAGGTCCTTATATGAAAGAGGAATTACGAAGTTCACTGAAAGATGGCAAAAGGTTATCGCACAAAACGGGCAATATATAATTGATTGATCTTTGTTCTTTATATAAATAAATGACCTTTGAAAAACATAGACAAAATATGTCATGACTTTTCCAAATAACCAATATATTGAAAAGAAGACTTATTTTTAAAATGAAGAAATGAACAAACACAATAGGGTATGTGCAGATTAAATCCCATAAGTCCACATGGCATGTTGTACAACCCAGAGCAGCCAGAGACCTGCACTTGCCTTTGAGGAAATTAACCAAAGCATCACCAAGCTGCCTGGTTGCCTTCACATCTCTTCCATGCACTTCTACTTTCCAGATATACGCGATCTATGGAGAGGGGCAGTAAAATATTTACTTCATCATGATCATTGGGGAGCAACCAGATTTAGAAAAAGGACTTAATAATTATGAAAGGTTAAACAAAGTTTTGGGACTCAAGTAGACTTCCCATGAGAATATCTGCTTAGAGGCATGATAGGCTCAGTCACTTAGGATCATAAAGCCGATGAGCTCAAGCTGGGTGTCTACAAGGCACCTCCTTAAACTGGGAGGATGGGGAGTACAGAAGCTAGGTACTGGATTCCTGCCATAAACGCAGTATATGTATAACAAGGCATTAGTTACTGGGAAGTGTCTGTCCCATATCTGCCCTAATTTCTTGCAATGCATTCACTAACAGAAGCAAGAGCTTGGAGAGGAGCAGGTTGGCCTGGAAATGGTTGATGTTGAGGGTTAAATTATGTTTCCCCGAAATCAGTATGTTGAAGTCCTAACCACCAGCACCTCAGAATGCAACTTGATTTGGAAATAGGCTTGTTGCAGAAGTAATTAGTTAAGATGAGGTTGTTATGGTGGGCCCAAATCCAACAGGACGTGTGTCCTTATTAAAAGCGAGAGTTCGAACAAACACATACACACAGGGAGACTGCCATGCTAAAATGAAGGCAAAGACAGGGTGATGCTTCCACAAGCCAAGGAACCAACCCTGATTGTGCCTTGATTCAGACTCCGGGCCTCCAGAACTAGGAGAGAGTAAATTTCCGTTGTTTCAGCCACCCGGTCTGTAGAACTTTGTTATGGCAGCTCTAGCAGACCAATGCACCAACCCAGGTAAATGTGAGATAACTGTGCTGTGAGGGAATCCCCATGTGCCTCCCCCTCTGCTCTCCCCCGGCCCCCAGAGGACTCAAAACAGCATCTCACCAGGGAGCCAATACTGGATGAGGCGCAGAAGGTCCGTCATGACCACGCAGAAAAGAAGCAACAACCAACAGGTACAAGTCCACAAGAGCAGCCAGTAAAGAAATGAGCAATAATAAACACTTGCGCCTTTCTTCTCCTTGCTTTTGTCCTAGTCAGGGTTGCTGCGTCTTGAAGAAGGAGCAGGAAAGATTTGTTGGAGCCAGCCTCGTCATCACTTCCCATTCCAAGCTGTCAGAGCCCCAGCTAAAGCTGCTCGGGATGAGGATGGTGGGAAAGGAAGAGGCGAGATTTAAATTATTTGAGATGGGAGTTTTAAGCAGAATTGAATTTTAGTAATCCAAAGGGACAGGAAAATCATAGCTTTTACTGAAGATATTGCTAAGGGGTAGAAAACGAAGACCAAGAATAGCAGTGAAAAGTTATGAGCAGAGAAAAAGTGTTTCATGATTATAACCCACTGAGACTTATGCTTACTGGAACTTGTCAATAACAGTGGCAATAATAAGAATGATAATAATAATATATAGCTAATATTTATTTTGCATTTAAAATTATATTCTGGGCTAAGTGATTTACATACATTATACCAAATCATTCCTAGAATCCCAGAAAGAAGATAAAATACCACATATTAAGGAACTGAGTTCCACAGAGGAAAACTTGTGGAAGGTCGGTCATCCATCAAGGGTTAAAAGTGGGGGTTTGAACCCCTGTCAAGGAGATCCACAAGTGCCTGAGCGACACTCTACTTTCCCTAGTTACTTTGTTCCTGAACCTCAATCCAAAGTCCACCTTCCACCCCAAAATAAGCAATTCTCACGGCCTTCTCTGAAGTGCTCACTCAGGTTATTGCAGCTATTCCCGATGACATGAAACTAAGAGATATGGCTACTCTAAATGTAAACAATCTTCATATGTTGAGATGGTTTTCATTCCCCCTCAGAGCTGAAAGCAAGTGCCCAGCTTTATTATTTCCTCTGAAAGGAAAGTCATAATCCTAATTTTAAGGACTAAGTCATCAACCCACCCTAATTCTGGTTACTGTGACCTTAGTCATGACTTAACACTTCATAAAACGATGTTAGGTTGACGGGAAAGATATAATTGTCACCCATGTTAAGAAAAACAAGTCAGAATATAACATTATGCCTATACCATGGTTCCATTCAATTCCAAGAAAAAAAAGAATTCAAAACATTGACAATGGTTATTCCTGGCTGATAATGTAGAGAATCATTTACATTTTACTTTTTATCCCTCTGAATGTTCCAATTTCCTTACAATGAGCATGTATATATATATTTTTAAGCCTGAAAAATATATTGCTGCAAGGTGCTGTATCTACTGCCAAATGCTTCAACATAACAAAACAGTTACCTCCCTGAATTTCAGTGGCTAGATAGGAAAACATTTCCTGGTCTCATCAATATTATTATAACACATTTCATCCTTAACTATTACACTTCTGCCCTTTTCCATCATTTTCAAAACACTGTATCTCCTTTGCCTCTGTTTTTATTAGTGTGGTCATAGAGCACACCATGACTGAATGTGCTAGAGGAGACTCTGTGGCTTTTATTTCATTTTTGGTGAACCAATGAAAACAAAATTGATGATTTTTCCTTATGCATAAAGTATCTTTCGTTGTGCAATTGGTTATGAAATATTCTCAAGTTCCACTCTAAATCCTACTCCATGTGCTGAAATTTGTAATTATCCGAAAGCTCTGCATAGAATAAAATTACTGAGAAAAAATGAATTTGCTGACCATCTAGTCCAACATTCTTATTTTACAATTGAGAGAATAAATGCCAGAGTAACTTGTCCACAGTGATTCACCCAGCAGACTCACAGCCCAGACTAGAAATCCAATCATGTAAAAATGAGGGGCCCTCTAGGTACTTTAGCAGATAATAGGTAATTGTGTAAAAACTTATATTTATCAGCTAGTATCAAGGATCTTCCAAAGGAAGAAATTGTTTTCCATAGGAAAATACTTTGATAACGTGCTTGGGGCAAAGGCTGAAGCTTGAGGCAATAGTGGTTAGGAGAAAGAGCTATCTTACTCCACGGAAGAAATAAACTTGGTTAAAGTGTGGGAGCTGGAGCCCATTCGGCTGAAATGGCCAAGGAGATTTTAAGAACAGAGGTGTCTAATATTCAGTCTTATGCTGTTCCAACAATGGAAGAACTACTATAAGCTATAGAGAGAACAATCAATTTACTAGAATCTGAAAATCACAGAGGGGAAATAACCACTGGTTGGTTAATTGAAATATTGAGGAGGACACTGAATTTCCTGCAGGACAAATAGTGGAGTTTTCATACATTCATCTCTACATTTCTAGGTACAAGGGGTTCCCGCTTGATATATGAGCTATATAGTATAATGGCTATCATCTATCATACAGTCTGCATCACTGTCAGGAACTGCCATAGCAACTTTTCATGTATTATTTGTAATGCCTAGAACATCCCTACAAAGTAATTATTGTTATTCCTTATTTATAGATTCCGACACACAGGCTTAGAGACGTAAATAATTAGATACAAATGTTGCCTCCTCCATTTACTAACAGGGTGATCTTTAGCAGGTCATTTAATCTCTGAGTATCTGTTTTCTCACTATGTATCAATGATGACAATTACATTAAGATTTAACACTTAAACTACTATGTGAATCACCCAGCACAGTGTCTTAAATACAGAAGATGCTCAGTAAATGGATTAATAAATGAAAATTAGGACAAAATAAACATAAGCAAGGAAGTATTTCTTAAAAGTTGAGTTAGGCATTGTTAAGGGAACGAAAATATGACACATTTTCAATTCATTCTTATTCACAGCCTACTAACTTAATTGATGAAGACGTAACTAGCCTATTATGACATGATGTCAGCACATTTTCTTCTATCCCTAAAATTTAATTTGTTAAGGATTGGGAATGCAAAAAGCTTGACTATAGTTAATATTTTTCGCTTTCCTCTCTTGTTCCTCTTACTTCTTTCTCCTTTGCTCTTCTTCCTTTTAAAATTATTTTTGACATTGCACAATGGTTTTAAATAAAATGAATACTACATCATAGCTCAAAGCAGGTCCCCTGGCCTGAAGCTCTTGCAGAGGGATGTAAGTTTCATATTCTTTATAGCTAAAATGTAAGCTCCCTGAAAGGAGATATTTTTGTTTTGTCACTGGTGTCTCTCAAGTGCCTAGGATGGTGCTTGACATATAGGAGACCTTCAAAAAGCATTTGTGGAATGAGTAAAAAAGTTTCTAAACAATCCAGTTGATCAACTCTTCTTACATTATTATGCCATAGAATTATACTGCTAGTAATGGTCGTGGCTCTAACATTGTGGCTCTAAACAAATTTTGGCTGGTGGGGCTCAAAAGCAGTTTGTAGTAGAATGGCTGGGGATGATGGGTAGGCTGCATGCTCCTCCATAGGACTGAGGGTGGGAAGAACACACTATCTGCTCAACCTCTGGCCCCAGTTACAGGCAGTGGGCACTGCGATCTCTAAGGTATTAGTGGCCAATTGTAGCTCTATTTTCAGGATGAGGTTAACAGAGGTATAGCAAAGAAGCTGTAAAACTGAGTGTGGACACCCTTATACCATTTGTGGTTTTCTGAACTGCTGACCACAAGACCTCCCTGCTTAACTCTTTCAAAACAATTGTCTGAGTTGTCAGACATGCAATAGCCTGGCTACTTTATTTGTACATGGGGAAGAAAAAAATACCCAAAAGCATAGAACACTGACTTCCTTCCTTCCTCGCGCCTTCCCTTCTTTCCTCCTCCCCTCTCTCTCCCCTTCCTCTCTCCTTCCTCCTTCCCTCCCTCCCTTCCTTTCTTCCTTCCTTCCTTCCTTCCTTCCTTCCTTCCTTCCTTCCTTCCTTCCTTCCTTCACCTACTCTCCTCCAATGTTTCATTTTGTTTTCTTTGGTGAACTGGTAATTCTCCCCAGAGACTAATTTGATTTCATATCTTCGAAATCAGGAGGGTTTGCTGAAGAATTTCTCTAAAGTCTCTGCCCAAGCTAGCTGTAACCTTCTGCCAAGAAGAATTTGAATTTGGTGTAATTCATTGGGAATGTGTAAGAATTTGGCCTTCTCAACATCTCTGCTGCCTGCGGTGTTAAAACTTAAAGAGCCCTCGCTACTGCTTTTGCAGCCCCCTCAGCTAGAAACACAGACCTTGACTGCTGACTTTACCACTCCCTCTGCCTACTTAGGAGAAAGAAATGGTGGCCTCAGAATTGCTTCCTCAGAGACAGTAGTTGTCCTGATAACCAAAAGCAACATGCCTTGATTACTCCCATGTAGGTTTTCATGAAGGGAACATGGGAGAGTCTTGGGCACTTTGAGACCTCTGCACAAACAAGGAGACGTCCCTGGACAAAATATACGCAACGCTATTGTTAAGAGATACAAGAGAAAAACTGGGTTTTCGTGACTCAATCTGGCAGCGACTGGTACTTGCCCATAGCTTCAATTAGAAGCTCATTAGATTATAGCTAGAGTGAACCAGTTCACACATACATGATCTATGTGAACTAGAAAGCTAAAAGTATTCCCCCAAGAAACTGATATTTTGTAGAGAATGGACAAAACTATCTACAATGTTCACCATATAAACATCTGTGAGATTCATAATGAATTTTAGAAACTATACACATACAGATAGGATCACATAAAGTTTTGTAGGTAAAAAATAAAGCATACCAAATTCCAAGTCAAATCTCCAAATCTTGTCCTCTTTTCTCTCTTCTGTTTTTCATCAATCATTTGAGGTCATACATCTGTGAGTCAGGCCCTGGTGACACAGATGAATCAGAGATGACACAGGGGCCCAGAATTCTTGGCCAGCCTTACAACAGATTATTCATCTATCAACCAGAAATGATGCAGTGTTCTGATTCACTCATGGTGGCCCAAAAGAAAGTTGGGGCTAAGGAAAACATTAATGCTTTATAGCATCCATTCTGATGGTAAGCTATTTTAGAATCATTTCTATTACCTAGGCAGAGCCTCCTATCATTGTCTGCTTCTTCACGTAACACTTACTGAAAAAAAAATTAATAATAGGAAAAGTGTCCTTAGTTCTTCTTTAAGTCTTTCTCAATGCCTGTGTGCTACCATGTTATTTTCCATTATTTAGCCTTCCATATGAAATACTTCTCTTGGTTCAGGTTGAAAAAAATAAGATCTGATGTGAAAGAGGAAAATTGATGGTAAAAATTATTCATGTTTTTCTGAACCCCAACTTTTGACATACGTTTCCTGGCTGGCCATGTATTAGGGTCCATTAAAGGATAGTTATCAAGCAGGTCTCTAATCAAGTTAATTTTATTTCACTTTCACTGTAAAAAAATGATTGTTTAAGAGCTTAGACTTGAGAGTCTAATGGTCTGGATTCCATTAGTAGCTGAACCACTTATTTGTTATGCACTTTAGAAAGTTGTTTATGTGCCTTAGAAAACAGTCTTAACTTTGAAGACTCACTTTCTTCACCCATAAAAAGAGGAAAATAATATATAATTGATGGTTATGAGAAATAAGTGAGATAATATGTATCAAATGCTTAGTATGTTGCCCAAGATAAATGGCAGCTGGTTTCACCGTATGGCATCATGGGTCTAGGGCTTGATTTAGCAACTGAGGCTCAGAGCTAAACATAAAGAAAGCACTAAGAGTATGTTCCAGGTTGATGTTTACAGAAGCATCATTTATAGCGGCTCACCTCCTGTCCTGGGGCAGTGAGGAGAAGCCAGACACTTCAGAATGGAGCAGGGGAGGGTGGAGGGGTGACAGAGGAGGGATTGGGAGGGGCAGTTCTGCTTTATGGGAGTGCAGTGTTGGTGAGGAAAAGCTACTTCCTTGTCTTACTTTCTTGTGGAAGAGAGGATAAGGGTGCTTTCCCTCTCTGAATCCACATAAGAGGGGACTCAAGATTTGGGGAAGCTACAATCTCCTGCCTCACTGGCCTTCTGTTTAGCCACCAGCTTGCCTACCTGCACTCACCTCCTAATGTAGGGGAAATGGCGTGAAAGAGAGAGACGCTGGTATTTCCAAGGAGAGTAGAAGAGGGATTCCACTGGAGCTGCATCAGTCTAACTGGAGAGAGGAGCTCGTAGGTCAGCTGAAACGGAGGGCCAGTAATGCTGGGAGGTCACAGGGAGAACCGGGGGCCCCTGGGAGAAGAGGGAGTTTCCCAAGGAACTGGCAATGAATGCTTGTAGAAAGGATGACTTTGAATAGTGTATGATAGTGAAGCTCTAACATGAACAATTGAACATAAGACCAAAATAACACCATTTTAATAACTGTCCATGAAACTGGACTGGTCTAACAGGAACTCCCTACTCAGGAGAAAAAAGGGAGCTTGCTAAATTATATTTATACCAACTTGGAGCCAGGAAACAGAATGTGAAACATTTTAATATTTTTTTTTTAGGTCCAAATAGGATCGATCTAAACACATGATAACTTTCTTCTGATTTTGTGACGTTTCTTCTTTTCAATTCATGGAATTTGTACAGGCTTAGACCAGTATTTCTCAACTTTTCAGTTTTGTTTTTCTCGTTATTGTCCCTCCCTCATTAGAACTTAATGCCCCAGCTACTCTGTATATACTCTATGCATATCTGTGTTTTTTATATAACAGGAATCCGAATGTATTTACCCCTCAAGAACCAATTTCACCCCTTTGGGGGCATACTGCCATGTTGAGAATGGATTAGATTGACAGAAAGACATGCTCCTAGTTAGGCTGGGCATGAGTTTCCTCATCTCTAAAATTGAGAATTCAATTTAATAAGCGTTTGTCATGCTCTAGGCACATCTCCAGGGTCTAGTGATATAGAGATGAAGGAGACACAGATGCTGTTCTTAAAGAAATGATGCTGTGTTCTACAGAGAGCGTTTCCAGTTGGTAATATCTGCGCCATCTATATAGCAAGATCTATGATGGACGTCGTAGTTTTCCTTGGTGGCTTTAAACTTTTTTTTTTTTTTCTTTCTTAAAAAATTTATTATAAAAAAAAGTAACAAGTTTATTTTTTGATTAAAAAATGTTTCTCAAAATGTTAGAGCTGGAAGGAACCTAGCGATCATCTCATCCAAATTTCTTGGGTCCTCAGACACATATAGAGGAGTTGCTTCTGCTGGCTACTTTATTGGCTGTAATTATTTATTGGTGCCATGGGTTTAGTCCCAACTCTGTCACAAACAAACTGGGTGACGTTGGTTGAATTATTGACCATTGCTGGGTCTCAGTATCCTTACCTATGAAATTTAGAGGGTGAACTGGAGGACTTTCCGAAGCTTCTTTCAATAAGGAAATTTTAAGATTCTAAGATTTTTTTTTCTTATGTGCACAATGAAGTTGTGCCAGTATGTGAAGACAGTGTAAAAATTAATGTGGCAAATTATTTCATAAGATAGTACACCTTCACTTTGGAGTGAAAACTGCGAATAAACCAGGCTGAACGTTAACCAACGACACTGATTCTTCAATTCATTTTTCACATATTTTCCCACATCAGCTGAAATCATTATCTTGGTTCCATCAGTCTTTTTGGTGCTTTCTTTTTCTTCTTTCAAAGAGCACAACTGAAGTTCTGCCTAATTGATCTAATTATCACGTCTGAACTTTGATTTTAGGTATGCTACCTAACATTTTCATTCTTAGTTTAATGATCAACAATTTATAGTACTAACTAACGTTAAATTGATTTGCCATTATTGGAAGGTTATTGGCAATAACCTGTTCTGCTCCCTTCTGGATCTAATTTACCTCTCTGATATTCTTTAACATCTTCTTTTTGTCTATAGGACTCAGGCCAAAAAGGCTAACTCTTTGTCATGATTTAGTACTGAATTATTTTGATTATTTTCTGATGTGTTCTCAGACTTAGCATGTCCTCCTATAGTATTCTAGGCAGAACTGCACATAGCAGCATTCCCTAGTGAAATTTCATCGGTACTTTATGTGATGCCAAAATAACATCAACACCATAAAATATGCTTTATAATAATCTTCCTTGCTTTTCTTTCTCAGCTGTCAAAGATCATACAGATGGTTTGGTGAAAAGTCCACACTGACTCCCACAGAGTACCCTTCACATTTCTACTTGATAATAATTTAAAACTTTCATTCCTAATCATTTTTTATTATTAAAACAGCTTTGTTTTGAAAAATGGGATAGAAACAATTTTCTCCAGATGAGAGGATGGTAGCCCTTTCCTGGAGGGGGCAGGGTGGAGGAAAGATTCATCACAACCCACATATTCTCTGTGGACTTAATTCTCGTGTAGAATATTGTGGGGAATGGAAGAGAAAGCTGACAGTGCCATCAAAGGAAAACCAATGTCCTAAGATAGTGCTGACCAATATAACTCCCTGTAATGATAGACATATTCTCTCTGCCTTATAAACACAGTAGCTATTGGAGTGCTAGAAATGTGGCTATTGTGATTGAGGAAATGAGTTTATAAGTTTATTTAACTTATATATTAACTTAATTGAAAGAGCCACATGTGGCTAGTAGCCACCATATTCACAGTCCAGCCCCAGGAAGTAATGTGACTAATACTGGCGGCTTAGAGACCAATTAAACTGTGTATATATCTGTGATTCACTATTTAATAATTGTGTTCCTGGGGAATATTTTACCTCGCCTTAGTAACATGGCAACAATCATCGTACCTGCTTCTTAGGCTATTGTAGTGAGTAAAAGAGATAATCCATGCAAGACACTTGACACAGTGCCTTAAACATTATACTTGTTATACATGTCATTATTTTAATTATTTCTTTTAAGATATATGATTTAGCTGCTTGAATCAGGAAGCTGAAATTATGTATTTTTCTCTTAAAAGAACAGCATCAGTTTTAGAAGAACTAAGGAGGTAGAAAATCCTTTCTATGTGAACTTTGGGAATCAGGGACTTAAGCTTCCTAAAGTTAGTGTAATTCCCTCTGAACACTCCTCGCTTCTTCTCAACATTTTCCTCTCTTCCCATTTCATTTTGTGTCACTGTTAAAAATTTAAGAACGTTGTAGTTCTTCATAGATCCCTTAGTTATAATGACCAAATTACTTCTTGTTTTAACTTCACTTTCTCCGTAAGGCATTTGTGGAAATGCAGAGTTCTGCGGCGAAATCTTCAAATGTCAGTTTGATAAATAACCACCACGTTTGTGGATCTTCTTGGAAAGAGCCTGTGTTTGTACCCCTTGATTTGTGCTGTCAATCTTTTCTATTTTTTAACAATGGATGAGAGCAATTGCTGAGTTCAATTGTATTAATAGGGATGGCCTTAGAATGCTGTGACCAATTGAGAAGGAAAATTTTACTTTCTTATTGAACAACATGAGTCAGCTATCTTTCATCTCATGCTTTCAAATGTGCACTCTAAAATTAAATTACATAAACCTTTCCTTGGAAAGCTGCACAGGAATTTGAAGTGCATTTAAGTAACAGTGGATTGTGACTGAATGCCAATGGAAGCCCTTCTAGCTTCTATGTTAATGAAAATTAAATTCATAATCAGTAATATGACAATCATGTTGACCCAGTATGCATTATTTTTCTTTTTCCTCTTACGAGTCAGAATAATAAGAAACACCTTTTGACTTATCTTATGCTTCCTTTTTGCTTTTCAGTTCTGTGTGCTGTCAACAGAAAAGGAAAAGGATGTTGGGCTTGTCTCCACCTTTCCTCCAGAATTAAAGCTGACTTCTTTGTCCTGCACCCTGATCCACATCGTATAGGGTCTGGGTCTGGTGGCTATGACAATTGTGCCCATCTCATTTTAGGAGCACATGAATGTGTGTGTCCTAACCCTTCACTTGGAGCTGATTGACTCCAAAGCCAGCTGTCAGAGTACCATGAGCAATAAAAAATACAAATAAAATAAAACCTGTAGTGTCTGGCTGAACACACTGTCCTTCTGCAGAGGATAATTTCAATTTGTTTTCTTTCTCTTGCTGAACTGCCATGCTCCACCTTTTGACTTCTTTTTTTTTTTTTTTAATGGGAATGTGGGCAGGTCATACCTGGCTCTATTTTCCTAATGATTGTCACTTGATCATGATAAAATGTGATCCCAATAACAATGAATTAAAGATTCTCATTAAATTTCAATCCAGGAACATTTTAATAGACTGCCTTAATTGTTTTTGTTTTAATTTGTGAAACACAAGACTTCTTAAATCACTATTCCTAATATTTTCCTAGGAACAAGACCACATTAAAATTCTAATTAGTCCCATAAGACTTACAGACATTATTTTATATCTGATGCCAGTTTAGCACAAAGTACTTTTGCAGTAGTTTTCCTTTGGAATTCTATTTTTTTTTTTTTATCTTTGAGGTTTATGGAGAATGTGTACAGGGAGGGAAACTGTTATATCAATCATATTTAATCAGTCCCTTTATTCAGAGTTACTTGCATCCTGAAATGAAAAGGACATCTAAACTCAAAATACAATTACTATCTAAAAATATTTTTAGAAAAACAAACACTTGTGGATTGCTTACCAAAAATATATTACAAGAATTCTGTTCACTCTGCTACTATCAGATGTTTAGTTTTCAATCAGAAGTGGTATGTTATCATTAAGAACTATAGACTAACATTTTATTTTCATTTCGAAATTGTTAAAATACATCTT
>NW_017732067.1:741830-744237 GCF_001890085.2 Hipposideros armiger
TGAAGGAAAACTGCCTTTTGGAAAAGTTGTTGATATGCCTATTTGGATTTGATGGTATAATTCTAAAGGAATCAAATGTGAAAGATCATCTGTTCTGTGCAAGATGAGAGGAAGGCTTGGTAATTTTGGAGGGCAGAAAAGATGAATGGAGAGGTGGGTGTAGGGTCACTGAAAGAGTGTGATCAGTGTCTCCTTGGAACCTACAAATTCTTGGGTCATTTTATGTCTCCCCCAAGGCCATCCCACATTTCTCTTTCAATAAAATAAATCATCCTATGCCTCACGGACCTAAGACTTCAAGCAAGAAATAACAGTTTCATATCCTAAAACTCCATTGGCCCTAATATATGAACTAAGCTAAAATTAGACGTCTGATTAGCTGTCTGCTACAATAAAGATACCATGGAATTAGGTTATTTGTCCCTTAATCTAACAAACCAGCAAGGTTGTCAAGATTCTCATTTCATTCTATTTCTGTCAGACATATTTGTTGAGTCTACTTGTTGCCCAGCTATCTTAAAAGTTACCTGGTGTTAATATGCCTTTTTACAGTTTTCTCCCCATCTTTTTATAGATACTGCTTGTGTTTTGGGTACTATTTTCAAGATCATCTTTCTGAGTATTTCTCATCCGTGGTTTCATAATATCCTCCGTCATTAATCTTTCCCAAACACAGTTTTGTCACAAAAAGTCCCACCCTCCTGCCCTGCTTGCTAAGACTGCAAAATGAGAGTATAGGGTGCTTCTACTGCGAATGTTCATTGACACGTCAACCTGCTTTATGAGCACTTCTATGGGAGGCACTTTATAATTTCCATCTCTCTAGACCTATCACTGCATTGAAGAAAGATTTATTGAGTTGAATTATTGAATGCTTATGAAGCTTATGGAGAAATTAGAGGTAAACCATCAAGTACATTCTAGTCACACAGAACCAAAAGGTAAGCTACTACTGCTCTTCAGTTACTATGGGGCTTATGTTCAGGAACCAGTGATGGAACATACTATATAGGCCATGTGCTTTACATACATGAACTCATTTAATCTTATCAATAACTATAAAAGTAAATATCATTATTTTATGGATGTGGAAGCTGAGGTTCAAAAAAGTAATTTGCTGAATGTAAGAGATAATATGCAGCCAGTGGGTTCGAAAGCCATGTTTTTCAAACTTAATAGCCTTTGTTGCCTGCCACCAGACTCTGGCTATACTTACCAGATACAAATAGATCCCTATAGTCAATAGAAGGGAATCCTAAGGAAAAAAATTAGGTACATTATTTTCCTTCATTTCCAGTGAAGTTAGGACTTTCTTAATCATGGTAATTATTTCTGTAATTAGAAAGGTTATAAAAATAAGATTCTCTGAAGAGTAATTTCAGGCAAATGCAGAATTTGTGGATGTTTAAGTATTATTAAAGTTTTCAGAGATTGAATATATGTTGGACATTCAACAGATTCAACTTTAGTATGAAGTTGTGTTGTGATGTTGACTAGAACAGAGCAAAAGGCCTTGGGACCTTTCACTATTATCACATATATCCTACCTGAACTCTTCTCTTCACAAAGAAAATTGAGTTTATTTTATAGAGGTATGAAGACACATCAAAAAATTTTGTTGTATATTAGTTTGTAGATTCGTTGGACTCGAGCAAAATTCATATATATAAATATATATATAAATAAAATTATATATATAAATATATATATAAATATATTTATATAAATATACATATATGAATATATATATTCCACTTGAAAATTTAATTATGACTTAGCTACTTATTTAAATTTGAATTAAATCTCTCCTGAAAAGTGTCCCATCCAGGGAGCTTGGTGTTGAGTACTCATGAAATCACATTTTAGAATTTCCAAGTTATGTAAATTAGAAGTGGAATTCCCAGTTGTTTGTTGGTACTTTGGGATAATAGAGCAAGCAGACTCTAACAGGCATTGCATTTTACTGAGAGAATTCGGGATAACATCAAGGGTGTAGGTTCAGGAATTCTATATCTTGGTTAATTATAAAATCGGCTCCCCTCCCTCTTTGTCTCTCTCCCTCCCTCTTTCCTTTGCTTTTTCTATGCCTCTATCCCTCTCTCCTCTCCATTGTCACTGAGATGTGAACTTGATGTTCCATCTAAAGAGGATCGTAGATGTAAATGAAACTATTTAAGTAGAGTTATTCTGAAAAAGACATCCTCTTATGGGTTTCTTCTGACAAAAGAAAATATATCAATTGTAAACATAAGTTTCATTGAGTCAGTGCTTCTCCCCAAAGCTGTGCTTCCCTGGTGAGTCACTATTTCACCCACCATTATTTGGAGAGTAGCAAGAATCATCTTTAGTTATTATTTGAACCAATATTTCCACTGCTTTATTATGATATATATATATATATATATAT
>NW_017732067.1:745332-750468 GCF_001890085.2 Hipposideros armiger
AAGGAGTTACGAACTAGTGGACAGGTCCTGGATGATAAATTACACATTGAGATGCATTTTCCCAAGTGAATTGGGCTCAGTGTTATCTGACTAAAATTAATGCCTCACATTTATTTCAAACATGTGAAGGCAAAGGTCTACAAATAGTTTCAGAAGTCAAAAACAAGACCATTTCATCTACCTAAATGTAGTAAAGAGCAAGACAAATTCAGTCATATAAATAAACTAGGATTGCTGAAGATAAAATTGGCCAAGGCAACTAACTGAATAAAAAGTATCCCATGTGTAATGAGGAAGGGTCACTGAATAAGAAAACGCAGAATAAAATCATGTCTGAAAGACAGCTATATTTTTGGTAATCCTTGGGTGGTCCAAAAAGGTCTTCCCTATAAGAATTTAACCTGCCCTACCTTGTAGAACCTATGATACTTGCCAGGATCACAACCCAAGGTGGTATATGTCTCCAGGCCATGAATGCTGTTGTGCGTATTTACTGAATAATGTCTGCTGCAAATTCTAAAGTACTTTTGCCTTGTGCAAACTTACCCTTTGTTAGCCTTTATGATTTCAGAGAGATTGCATAAATGTCTGGTATCTACTTATTATTGTTTTTTTTCCTTTGGGGAATGATGAAAGAATCTGGAGTAACTGCTGAATCCTAGAGTCCTGAACTCATATCATCCTCAATTCCAAGTAGCCTCAAGCAATTAAAACTGAAAAGCAGGCTAACTTTATATTATTATATTGTGCTTTCACTGATATCTTGAATATTTACTACATTTGTATCATATTTAAGACTAATTGGACCAAATGAAATGCTGTGAGACTGTAAGACCACTGAGGACAGATTCCATGGCAAAGCAGATGGTCTTCTTGTTTGCTGAATACTTATATTTTTTTCCCCCAGGTGTCCCCCTCTGAAAAACATTATGTATCCCCATCCTGTTGAATTAAGACTGGTCATGGGAGGAGCTGACATGCAGTGCTTCAGTACAGAGGTGTTAAGATTCAGTGCATGCATCACCATTTGTCCATTCTTTCTATCATAAGACCATCAGTATACTTACCACACAGAGGTTCTTCAAACGCTTAAGGCTCCTAAGTGAAGATGATGATGGAGGGGAGCCACTGTTAATCATGACAGACCTGTAGCATAAATAAGGAATGATATTTGTTGTTGCAAATCAGTGAGATTTTGAGGTACTTTGTTACTACAATATAATCTATCTGACTCTCAGTATGGTGAACAATGCTGGACATGTTACAGCTGTGCAATAAATATTTGTTGAATGAATCATTTTCTGGATTTTTGTTAGCAAGTCATTGTTCACACCACCTAATTCCTGGGTTTAATATATCATAACTGCTTGTGGGTGGCATAAGGGCTACATATCATTATTTCTCTCTCATCCTAAACCTACCATAAGGAAGAGTCCCTCCTAATTTCTCCTTTGAGAATTTTGGGAATATTTCTTCTGTGCTTTATCTTATATTTTCTTCCTCTCTCCAGCTTTGCTGGGATCATGTTTTCTTTGCTACCAGTGGCAAAGAGGCATATGTGTCACTACTTGTGATGTCAAAGAACAGCTGTTGATGATTTTAGACAATGACAGCATCAAAGTTGAACCTGTTGAACAATGTTGAGGACACCAATGTCATCATCTACCACACAGGACCCTTTTTCCTTGTTATTTTCTCTTCTCATGAGCTTAAACTTTTCATGGAATGATTCTTTCGATTTTCATTTTCATAAAATACTGGATTCCCATCCTCTGTCATGAGTGCCTAGGGGGTGAGCTAGAGGACAATTAGAACTACAGTCATCATGCCTTCCTCAGTATCTTACCCTACTCCAATCCTGGCTCATTGTCTTTGAACTAAATTTGTAGAATAATAGCTAAAATCTACTGAGGGATTATATGTCAGCCACTTTTCAGACAGCAGATGGATATTTACATCAACCATATAATAAGGGAACAGAAACAGAGATGTTAAATGACCTTGTCATGGTCACATAGCCAGGCCACCCAAGCTGTCTTACTTAGAAACCAGTCTATCATACTTCTCAACTATACTTCAACTATTTTTTTAAAGTTTTTCACTTACAGGGTTCCTTGTACATTCACATAAGCAAAGCCCCGCTGGCCTCATTCCACTAATTTTCCATGCATGCCTAGTGGAGGTCCATCTCCATAGAGGTATGGCCTAGTTTTGGCTGTCATGTGGTTGACAAAAGTTAAGGTGATCATGAGCATTTCAGATATCACCATGCCATCTTTTAATGGTACAATGTTTAAATAAACATCATTATATTAGTCAAACTCCATGACACACTTGGAAGCAATAAAACTGCATTTATTTTAAAATATGACATAGTTAAAATATTTCAGTGAGTGCATATTCTCACTCCTTTGTAAAAAAAATAATAATGATGAGCTATGGAATTTTTTGTTTTTACACAAAATGTTTTTCTCCAATAGAACTGAACAGCTTTGTCAATCTGTGTGATATACCATGTTGGTATGTGTAAAACAAATCTAAATTCAAACCATAAATATAAAAATCCTATGAGGAATAAATGGCTAATCCATTATGGTCCAAATATTAGACATACTATGCTGCAATTAACATGACCTCTTCTGTTTATAATGAAATTGGAAAATATTCATAATATAATTCTACACAACTCACTAGAATTTAAAATTATAGATGTATTATACTTACAACCACTAAAAACACCTGTACATATGAAAATAAACAAAAGCTGGAATGGAATAAATGCCATTCATAATAGCTGTATTAAGGTTGTGAGATTTGGGGGCAAATGTTTTTTTCAAAGTGTGTGATTTTTTTTTTTTGCATAGAAGTAAAATAAATAGTGAAAATAAGACTTAATATTTTGAAAAGTGGTCTTAAGAACTTTAGTAATTATACATGATGATGCATTTAATTTCTGAAATTACTATTTTAGTTTTGTTTATCAACAATCAAATTGTTAACTACATCCCCTTTCTTCCAACCCTGTCTTCTTTTTATGAAATTCAGTAGAGGAGTGAAGTAAGGTGAGTGGAATGGTTTAAAGAAATAAGATAAGCAGAGATCTTATCATGACTCCTTTGGGAGTATATAAGGTAATAAAACTCCACTCAGTTGTTTTTACTGGCAAATATTCAAATACCAGCCTTTGACTTAGAGCTTCACTGGCCAAAAATTGGCAAGGCAAGCTCTGTGCAATGTCTGTGAATAAAAGTCCCTAAGCTGAGTAGGGAAATTACCAAACTGTCTCAATTTTATTAGGGCTGCTTTTAAGATCTAGTAACAAAGGTCCTAATTAGGTTCCCTTGATTCTATCCCAGGTAATTCATAAACACAAAGGTCAAGTTCAAAATCAGAGCCTTTGTATCTGGGAAGGCTGAGAAATAGGCAGCACATATTCAGCCATCTTCATTCTTTTTCCGAGGCAGGTATGAATAATAATCTATTTAGCATTTTTATGATATTCCCACACTGGGTTTCAAATCCTTTTCTAGGTCCACTCTAGGCAATTCATATCAATTGAATGGAGTTCCTATGAAATGAAACTATTTGATATCCGATACTTAACCCACTGGTTTTTCAGATGAGGAAACTAAGACCCCAAGAGGGAGGTACAAAACTAATTCTAAGCATTTTCTATTTTTAAAGCACACTGATAGGTATATGGTATACAGTTATATGAAAAAGGTTGTTCACATTCCCATTCGACAGATGAGGAAGCTGAATCTCAGAGAGGAACAGCAAATGCACAAGCTTACAGTCCTTACTAGCACAACTGTAATGCAATTCTCTTGACGTCTGGTCTAGTACATTACTACCACCAAGCTGTAAGGTAACATTATTCTTTCTCTGAAGAAATTAATGAGTGATGTTCAAAGAATCTTTCTTGGATCAATGGCAGCCACTCATCTGCCCGTGAACCAGAAGCAACAGACTCATAAATAATAAACCACTATGCATAGCAGCCACCTGGCACCTAAATACTAATAGTGTGCATGTGAAATACTTTTACACAACCATGTTAAAGGCATTAAATAAATGTCAGCACTTGAAAAATTACCACTTTGGGTCACCGATGGCCACTCAATTCTACAATCTGGCTATTAAAGCACAAACTTTCAGACATCCCACAGTCCTGGGTTTTTCTTTTCAGGAAATATAGTACCTTCCTGGACAAGAGAGAGAGTAGTTTGAAGCCTAAAACTTGCAAACATCATTACTACTTATGAACCTTAAGCCATAGCAATTTTTAACAATTTCTACTCCCTTCCCCTAACTCTAATTTTGCAATTCCTCAGCAACCTGGGCAACTCAGTCTGGAGTGTTCTTCACAGTACGGCGGAATCAGGATACTCTGCTTGGGTGGAGAACTAAATTTTACCATCAATGATTCAAATATTTGTTCCTTTTCCAGCTCCTCCTGGGAGAACTGACTTCCTAAGAAGGAAGTTTTTCTGATGAGGAAAGTTCTCCAGCTTCTGTCCTACATAAATCATATCGTGACTTACTTTTGCTGAATTCCTTTCCATTTGTTTTCTATTTAGTTCTTGTTGCATTCCCTCTAGGACTCATGCATCCCTTCTGTATAGTAAATTCTAATCTGTTTTCAAAATAAATACGTAATTGATGAAAGAAATATTAGGAGGAAGGGCAGAATGAAAAAGAATCCAGCTAATCTTGGTTGTATATTTAAGGCTTATATGAGAGCCAAATCTTTCCCCACATCAATACATTATCTGACTTCCATAAAAAGCAAAGGTAACATATACATTTTTTTAAACATAATTTTAAGCAAGATAAAGAAAATGCCATCTACATACCCCTGGACCTCAGCCAATTTACAAAACTCTAGAAATATTCCCCAAATCTTCTCTTTCCTTGTCGGTACAATTCTTGCCCATCTGACTTTATAATCTCTAGCATCATTTTCTACTCTTTCCTTTCCAATGAGAGCCATAAAGGTGGGAAAGAAACTCTCCGGAATATGGCAAAACCAGCATAATGGGAACCTTAGAAGGTTTGCGCTGGCAGCAAAACAGAATTCACACTGGCTATACCATACCACAAGAGGTTTCGTGGTATGTACTTAGGGTTCTCAGT
>NW_017732067.1:752276-759639 GCF_001890085.2 Hipposideros armiger
AGGTACTACTGTATTTGCAGAATTGCTACAAAATTTAGAAGTGGTGTCATATAGTGACTGGCACAGAATAAAATCATAAGTAATAATAACACATGTAAGTAATAATATAATTATATTTGTTGGTGTTATAAAAGTCTGGGAATCATGGAAATGGGGAAAACCCTTAAAAAAGGAACCTTCCTCTTGTAGTATCCTCAAAATAAATGTTAATGAGGAAATACACCAGTTGTGACTTAACAGAGATAAAATTAGAAAAATATTCCCAGAGAGACGTTTTTGTAATGAAGGCTTCACTTCCCTCCTGGAGCTTTAGGCAAGTGCAGCTGGTTTCCACAATAACCCAATTTTGAAGTATAAATATTGATTCTTTGATCTTGGTAGGAGGCGTCCTCAGTGAGTTCTTGGACAATAGGCAGGTAAATACCTAAGCCACAGCTGCCCCAGGAATCCAAATATTTCACATTTCATTCATCTTCTCATGAAGCTTCACTGGATCAAACACTAGGCAGACTCTTTCTGTTTTTTTTTTTTCTTTTTCTTTTTTCTTTTGACCCTGATCCAGTTAAATTATCTCGAAGCAAAAGAAGGCTTTAGTTTGTCACGATAAAGTCTAATGGTAGAAGTGAGATGGAGTAGAAAGTTAATCACATTCTCCAAAGGAGGGCTATAATTTTATCCTTTTTTTCTCTCTCACGGTTGGATGAAAACTACTCCATGCCCTCCAAAGTTTCTGAGTTCCGCCCTTCAGTTTCCAGCACCAGATCTCTCCCTGCACTGGCTCTGCTTTGCTCTATGTTCTCCAGGTTGTCTTGATACCCAAAGCCACAGGTGGGGTCAGCTGCCTCTGAGCCTTCTCCTCAGCGAAGTCAGAGCCCAATTTGGGATTTTTGTGAGTGCAAAAGAAATGAGGCTCTAATTGACCTTAGAATATGGTACCTTCAGGGAGGTGGTGATGAGTAGGATTGGAGTAATAGAATATAAGAGTTACATGACCATCGCACGTTTACACATAGGGACAGGTGTATGTGGGAGCATGCATGTATGTGTGCATACACACACACACACACAATCAATCAATCAATCACGTCTCAGATAACCTTTATTCCTGTTATGTTATATACTTACCTATTGTGGTCTGGTCAAACCACATATCATACTTTCTTTGGCCGCTAACATCAATATTACTAATAAAAGTCAACTTGCTCACCATGTGCCTAGATATGTGCTAAACACTTTATATTGATTATTACAATCACTCCTCTCACTTACCCTCGAAGCTTAAGGAGCTTAAGGAGTTTAAGTAACCTACACAGTCTCAGTGGTGGTAAGCAGTAGGGCCCAGATTTCAATCCAGATAGCCTGACCCCAGAGCCTGAGCTCAGAGTGTTCCATTGTATTCCTCTTCAGCTATGTACAAACCAAGCCTAATGAAAAGAATTGAGCTATGGTGACTGATAAGATGCACATAGCCCTGACGGCAGGTCTGAGATGCACTTCGGTGTGCCTTCAGCAAAATTTCTTCTGCACAAAAATCAGGACACAGGAAGACAATTAGACATTGCTGGTGGTTCTTTCTGCCTCTGTTCTCCCTACCCTATGCTAGTTCATCCTGAACATGGTCACTGATTGATTATGTTACATCCTGTTTAAAACCCGTTTTGGAAAAAAAAATGCAAAACAAGTTAATAAACTCTTCCATGATTAAATTCTTCTGTAGGATACTCTTGTATGTTACTAGAAATTGACTGAGATTTTGTTTTTTTCTTCCAGAAAACAAGGATATGACAGTTAGGGTTATATATTAAGCTTTTGTATCCTAATACCATTTATTTCGATTTGTTAAAAATTGAATCAGCGAAAAGTATATGAACGTTTGGGCCTGTTGAGTGTTCCCTTTCATCGGGAATCTGTGATTATTGCCTAATTTTATTTACATAGAATTGTCCTGGAATCCTTACTTGACCAGCTTTTCTCCATTGATAGACTGAAAACTAAAAGTCTTAATGATGATATGGGATAACAAAGAGGAACATAGTACTTGCAAGGTTATGCTTACTTACTAGTGATGAATTCCTGAAATTCTGTAGATCTCTTTCTTATTAGGTTCATGAAATGTATTTCTTTTTACGTATTCTTTAAAGTTTCATTTCCCTTTGTTTCTAAGATGTGTAACTTGTATTTTCCCTATGATGTTAAAGCTACCTTTTCCTTTTAGGTGCTACTTCTCATTAATAAAGGCCTTTAAAAGCACAGCTAAATGTTCTGCTCTAGACTTCCAAGAGGACCCCCTTCTTGTTTGAACGTTGGTTTGCCTTGAGCTTTTATAGAGTCTATATTGTAAATAAGTGCATAAAGTCAACATAAAGTCAAGGAAACTGATGGCATATCACCCACGAACACTGAGCATAGAAAGAACATCTTGCTATAGTATTGTTGCCAAATCTGGAAAGCTAAGGATGAAACTGAATATTTTGTTTTATATAAAAAACAGAAAAGTAGGCCACTGATATGCTAAATTTTCTTGTTTACTGCAGCTGATGAGCTGAGCTAATAGCATCACTCACATTCAATTTCTTGAATAGTGGTTCATGTAAATCTACAATCTACATGCAATATTCACAGGATCTGGGTAGCTGCGATGATTGTTTCAAAGGTGCACATATGCTATTTCCCTCAAGACAATATTACAGATGTTGAATTTTTATAAACTGCCATGAAAGTATCCCATTTTTTGCACCATGTTTTAAGCTTTTATGGTACAATTTATGTGCATTGTTAATATTTTCTGAAGTAACCATAGGTAAATTTCTCATGTTCTTGATGCCTGATGTAGCTAGCTGCATTTGAGAGAGGATCTTTTATACATTTCTGCTACATTAAAGACAACATAATTTTTGGTCTAATTTGCACAGAGCAAGGTAAACGAAATTAAGGTATAGTGCCAATTAAGTATATATACTACAAGCATATTTATTAAAAATAAACTTAAAAAATAAGATAAACTTTTTAAAACAAACACTAAAATTCCTTTTCTCTTCAGCTCTTCCCCTCTGCCCCAAATCTGCACCAGTTTAGTATTAAAATTCAATACATTTAGGGCGACTAGTAGCCAGGGTTCCACCTATCCTTCCAGTCCCTTTGCCTACTTCTCCCATCTAAAAATCCTGCTCTCTAATGAAACTGGATTCTTTACTTCTCTCCGGGATGGTCAGTGCAGTCCTTCATTTCATGTGTCTGTTGATGTTTTGTCCTTTTCTCTTACCCAGATGGATCCTTTCCATTTTCCAGGATTCCATTCAAATCCCATTTTCTCCCCTGAAGTAATTAAGACTCTTTTTTCCCCCCAAAAGTCAGACTGATAATAATAGATAGTAGTAGAATGGTGGTTATCAGAGGCTGAGGGGTGAGGGAAAAGAGGAGATATTGACCAAAGGGCACAAACTTTCAGTTATAAGACGAACAAATTCTGGAGACCTATTGTATATATAGCATGATGACTACAATTAATAATAATGTATTGAATACTTGAGATTTGCTAAGAGAGTAGACCCTAAGTGCTCTCACTACAAATACACACACACACACACACACACACACACACACACACACACAATGGTAACTATGGGAGGTGATGGATATGTTCATTAGTTGGATTATAGTAATAATTTCACAGTATATATACTATATCAACACATTATGTTGTATATTTTAAATATACTTAATTTTTACCTATAAAAAATAAACATTTTGGGGCTGGCCGAGTGGCTCAGTTGGTGAAGAGCATGAGCTCTGAGTAACAGGGTTGCTAGTTTGATTCCCACATGGGCCAGTGAGCTGCCCCCGAGCTGCGCTGAGCTGCCAACAGGTGGCAGGATGGCTCAGCTAGTGAGAGCACGTGCTCCTAACAACAAGGTTGCCGGTTCGACTCCCACATGGGATGGTGGGCTATACCCACCTGCAACTAAGATTGAACATGGCACCTTGAGCTGAGCTGCCACGAGCTGCCGACAGGAGGTAGATGGCGACTGGACTTGGAGCTGAGCTAGCTGCACCCTCCACAACTAAGATTGAAGGACAACAACTTGGCTGTTCCCCTTCCCCAATTCCCCAANAAACTCATATCTGGTTTTTGCATAAAGATATTTTACTTTCAAATATTTGGAGGCAGCAACCCAAGAGGTATGATTTGTGCTCAAAAACTCTTCCTATAGTTTTCACCCAATCGCAGTCACTGGAATTATTTGCCTGTTCTTACCATTATCTCCTCTGTATTTAACTTTTATCTCTAATGCTGACAGCCAATGATTGTTGGGAGAAAATTACATCACATATTTACTCCTAAAGATTAGCAATGAGTATAGGAACCATGTAAGAGGTGGAGATGAGGCATAGGGCCTGCTCATATAAATATAGAGAATGAGAAAAATATAAAAACCCAAACTTGATATATATTGGGAGCAAGTTTCAGATTTTTGAGTTCCATGAAACTGTTTCAGCATTGTACTAATTTACTAATGTCAAAGTACAGATCATTACAGAAGTTGAACAATAACCACAACTATAAAAATGCTCATTAATAGAAGGAGACCTGACTCTGGGTGGCGAACACACAATGTGATATATAGATGATGTATTACAGAATTGTACACTGGAAACCTATGTAACTTTACTAACCATCGTCACCCCAATAAACTTTAATTAAAAATAAAGAAAAGAAAAAAAAAGTACTGTAGTTTTTTTTAAGTGATTATGGTTAAGCAAATACAATTTAACAAGAGCAACTCAGGAACATGTTAACATTTGTTTTTTAATTTGGGAAGACAAAAACACTATAGGAATGATCCACTGGAGCTGTTCAAATTTTATGTCCTTGAGTTCCTATGAGAATTCTACACTTTGCTGCCATCTGAAGAATTTCTGTTTGGATACATAGGTAATGTGGAGTCAGGAATGGGAATATTAGGGGGTGTCATTATTGCAATTGGGAATGAAAGTTTTCTGTAAGTTCATTTTAAAGAATGACACTTAATTGTTCATGGTATAACACAGCTTGTATTATACCCAACACATTTCTCTGCCTCTGATAAGTTCTTAATACCCATTGCAGGAGCAAATAAGGACAAAATAAATGTTTCCTGGACACCAGAGGTAATGAGAAATCTTTGGAAAAAATATGTATTTTGTTATCTGAGGAGCATGTGCTGAAGATATGACTCCATCAATTACTATTGGGTTGTCGAAAAAGTCATGGCATATTTTTGCAATGAAAAACATAGAAAAAATATGTCATGACTTTTCCGACAACCTAATAGCTATGTGACCTTGGGCTAATCATTTAAACGCTTAGAACCTCAAGTTGCTTATATGTGAAAGTGAAAAAAATAACATACAGTAGAACCTTGGATTGCGAGTAACTTTGTTTGCAAGTGTTCCGCAAGACAAACAAACATTTCTATTAGGTTGGTGCAAAAGTAATAGCGGTTTTTCCCATTACTCGTAATGGCAAAAACAGCTATTACTTTTGCACCAACCTAATAATACATTTTAACTTGGTAAAGGAGTGTGATGGCTTATAATATGAGTAGTTTGTTTCCAGAACAAATTATGCTCGCAAACCCAGGTACTACTGTATTTGCAGAATTGCTACAAAATTTAGAAGTGGTGTCATATAGTGACTGGCACAGAATAAAATCATAAGTAATAATAACACATGTAAGTAATAATATAATTATATTTGTTGGTGTTATAAAAGTCTGGGAATCATGGAAATGGGGAAAACCCTTAAAAAAGGAACCTTCCTCTTGTAGTATCCTCAAAATAAATGTTAATGAGGAAATACACCAGTTGTGACTTAACAGAGATAAAATTAGAAAAATATTCCCAGAGAGACGTTTTTGTAATGAAGGCTTCACTTCCCTCCTGGAGCTTTAGGCAAGTGCAGCTGGTTTCCACAATAACCCAATTTTGAAGTATAAATATTGATTCTTTGATCTTGGTAGGAGGCGTCCTCAGTGAGTTCTTGGACAATAGGCAGGTAAATACCTAAGCCACAGCTGCCCCAGGAATCCAAATATTTCACATTTCATTCATCTTCTCATGAAGCTTCACTGGATCAAACACTAGGCAGACTCTTTCTGTTTTTTTTTTTTCTTTTTCTTTTTTCTTTTGACCCTGATCCAGTTAAATTATCTCGAAGCAAAAGAAGGCTTTAGTTTGTCACGATAAAGTCTAATGGTAGAAGTGAGATGGAGTAGAAAGTTAATCACATTCTCCAAAGGAGGGCTATAATTTTATCCTTTTTTTCTCTCTCACGGTTGGATGAAAACTACTCCATGCCCTCCAAAGTTTCTGAGTTCCGCCCTTCAGTTTCCAGCACCAGATCTCTCCCTGCACTGGCTCTGCTTTGCTCTATGTTCTCCAGGTTGTCTTGATACCCAAAGCCACAGGTGGGGTCAGCTGCCTCTGAGCCTTCTCCTCAGCGAAGTCAGAGCCCAATTTGGGATTTTTGTGAGTGCAAAAGAAATGAGGCTCTAATTGACCTTAGAATATGGTACCTTCAGGGAGGTGGTGATGAGTAGGATTGGAGTAATAGAATATAAGAGTTACATGACCATCGCACGTTTACACATAGGGACAGGTGTATGTGGGAGCATGCATGTATGTGTGCATACACACACACACACACAATCAATCAATCAATCACGTCTCAGATAACCTTTATTCCTGTTATGTTATATACTTACCTATTGTGGTCTGGTCAAACCACATATCATACTTTCTTTGGCCGCTAACATCAATATTACTAATAAAAGTCAACTTGCTCACCATGTGCCTAGATATGTGCTAAACACTTTATATTGATTATTACAATCACTCCTCTCACTTACCCTCGAAGCTTAAGGAGCTTAAGGAGTTTAAGTAACCTACACAGTCTCAGTGGTGGTAAGCAGTAGGGCCCAGATTTCAATCCAGATAGCCTGACCCCAGAGCCTGAGCTCAGAGTGTTCCATTGTATTCCTCTTCAGCTATGTACAAACCAAGCCTAATGAAAAGAATTGAGCTATGGTGACTGATAAGATGCACATATCCCTGACGGCAGGTCTGAGATGCACTTCGGTGTGCCTTCAGCAAAATTTCTTCTGCACAAAAATCAGGACACAGGAAGACAATTAGACATTGCTGGTGGTTCTTTCTGCCTCTGTTCTCCCTACCCTATGCTAGTTCATCCTGAACATGGTCACTGATTGATTATGTTACATCCTGTTTAAAACCCGTTTTGGAAAAAAAAATGCAAAACAAGTTAATAAACTCTTCCATGATTAAATTCTTCTGTAGGATACTCTTGTATGTTACTAGAAATTGA
>NW_017732067.1:762069-777600 GCF_001890085.2 Hipposideros armiger
CGACTGGACTTGGAGCTGAGCTAGCTGCACCCTCCACAACTAAGATTGAAGGACAACAACTTGGCTGTTCCCCTTCCCCAATTCCCCAATAAAAAATCTTTAAAAATAAAAAAATTATAAAATAGAAATAAATAATAAATAAATAAAAATTTGGAAACGTACTTTTTCCGTTCTATCTTATATAGACAAGATCAAATATTTCCACAGTGCAGTTGAGATTTATTGTTTATGTCATTCACCAGGCACGTAAATATATATAGTCTCACAGAAGGCAGAGAGAAGTAAGCCAAAATATCAAATGGCAGGATATCAGGCCATCTTTACTGTTCTCTAACCCCTGGGGCCATCAATAACCAGCCTCTTGCATACTCTTTCCTGAGCTGGGATGCCTCTCAGAGCCCTCAAGACAGGAACCCACTAACAATCAGAGTGGTGCAGGGGCTGCAGTGGTAAAATCAGAGTCTGGAAACTTTGGTTCTGCTACTGACTGAAGCCAATAGCTGTGAACAAGCGATTCTACCTGACATGAGATAATGGAAATATTTTTTGAACTTAGATATTATAAATATGCTACATAATATTGTCCTCAAACTATTATGTCATTCTTCTAGTGAGACAGGGTCTGTGGCGTGCTGGTTTAACAATGAGCTCTCCAGGAAAAAAACAAAAAAAACTTCTGATTCACAGCATTTGCAAATTTCCTTGGTGCAAATACTCCCACTTGGAAGATTGCAAACAGTGAATGGGACATCATTAAGCACAGACTTGGGAAGAGATGTATAGTAATACACTGTTATGCAGTTTTATCACTGTATAGATATAACAGATGTGAAGAGAAAAGATAATAGTACAAGGTAGTAGAATAATTAGGAAGTGATGAGTTCTAAATGTTATTACTGTTTGTCTTACACATAAATTTAATGTCATATTTATTATTTAACATGGCTGCCTGTAACCACTGACCTAAAAATGTCCTGAGAATTCAACAACTGGCTTTCAAGAGCAAGTACCAATCAACTAGAGTACACCACTGTAGCATTCATATTTCTTCTCAAATGTATTAATGCAAGAGTCTTGTGTGACTGAGTCACATGTTCCCATGTTTACACGTGACTTAGGAACTGTGGTGTATTTAAAAAGAAAAACTGATTGCTTGAGATAGTTAACATATGGGTTAATACCAATCATCACATCTTTTGAGGCAAGTGATCAAAAATAATCTGATCAATTTTTTTGGTGAATTCCTTTTAGGTCCTCTACCCACACTTGTAATTCGTCAGAGGAATGGCCAACAAGCCTCATGTACTGTCACTCAGTCACCTTGCTTAATTTCCCAGAAGAGAAAGTGCTATTTTCCATTTACATTCCCATTCTATTCAACTCCCTCCCTGTCTTCATTTCTGGATTCTCTTCCCCACGCCACTGGGCACAGAGAACCTTAACACAAGCAGCTTCCCACCTCCCCCACCTGAGTGGCAAAGTTCAGGGGCACAGCTAGGCCGGGGTGTCAAGGACCTTGCTGTTAAAACTGCCCATAGGTAGGAGGCCACCCACTTAGACACTCGCGAAACTTGACAGGAGCTGTTCTTTTTCCCATGTTATGAGTGAAGAAACAGGTCTGAGACATTCGTTATATTACCTATGGTCATTTCATGAGTAAGAATTAGAGCTGGCAAAGCTCTTTTTTTTTTTCCCCCTCACCTCACTACTTTCTTCTTTCCTTCATATAACACATGAATATCTCAGTACAATTTCTTAAATATGGCGGGCTAGAGAATCTTCTCAAAACAAGAGAGAGAAATATTAATAGATGGTATATTACATTTAAATTTGCTTTTCTGATAAATGTTGCCTTAACAGTTTTTATTTGACTGTCTCCTCATTGAAAAATAACAGGAGGCTGAATAGTGATGCCTTACAGTTTGAGGGCAAGTAACCACAAGTTTTGAAATTCCCTTAAAGGGGTAGGTTACAACCCACAGTTGGGCATGTTAACTGTGAACCAAATGGAAAGGCACTCCTAACAAGATTTTCTTCTCCTTCTGCTCTTCCCACTCCTCCTCCTCCTCATTATTATTTCTCTTCTCACTTTTTATTTTATGTAAACATTTATATTACTGAAGTGAACCATAATTATTAAATTCTTGATGTGGGAATCATACTACCACACATATAGCCCAAAGTATAAGACAATTATTTTTCTGGAATTTCAGGCTCAAGTTTAAAAATAAGGTTAGAGGTTCATTATTATGGAGGCAGAGTGGATGCTGCTAAGAGTTTGAATTTAGAAAGCCAGCTCAAGAAACTTTAAAAAGAAAACATGAAAATTTTAAGATTAAAGGAGAGGGGAAAGAAAGTAAGATATTTTAAGCAGTTCATCATTTGGAAAGATATGCCTGGTAGAACCATATCCACCATGATACAAACTCTATTGAAATAAAACATAGGGGAAAGTTTAACAAAGAAAGCAATAAAACCCAAATCACATCTCTTTGACCCATTCGCATTCTGATAATACTAAGAATTTTCAACTTATTCAGGGATATATCCCAAAGAATCACTGAGAGGACAAAAACAATGTGACAAGGAATGTTCAGAAAAAATAAGGGAACAGGAACTACAACTAACATACCAGTTTTGGTACTATTCTCTGACTAAAGCTTTTTATGAGAAGGATCCTAGAAACCCACACTAATTAGAAGGTTTACCCTTCACCAGGTTTTTATGCAATGTGCCTATTTACATGATAGGCTAACGCTCAGGTATTAAGAGCAACGCAGTATAACCAAGAAAGTTACTATGGGGTGAAAAGTTGGCTCCCAACCCATCCATGCCAAGAACCAGCTGAAGGTCTTCCACTTTCTGGGCAAGGCATTCTGCTCCAAGCCACAAAGGAACCTGTACAAGCCATAACCAAAGACGGCATCAGGCCTGCACTCAAAGAAGGTACTGGCTAATTTTTGTCTATTCCGTATTCTAAAGAGCATGAGGCTTTGTGTTATGAACCCAATAAAAGGAAAACTAGGCAGGACTAAAAACACAGATGCAGTTTTAAGTTTCCAATAGAACTCAATGACAGAAAAAAAAAAGTCAAGCTTATTTCGAAATGTACAATTAAAAATAAAATCAATTTCTATTCTTGGTATATTCTTCCTTTTTATGGGACAAAATGGTTCTTTATTCCCCCCCCCATATCAAATAGAGCTTCTGTGAATTCTGTAGATGTATCTATGCATTGAAAAAGGTGCATGATTTTCTGTGATTTTTTTTTCTGAATAAGTATATGGTTGTTTAGGCCAGTCCAGTTAATAGTAATAATAATAAATATGGTTTTGCAGAATATTCTATCATTTAATTCTCATCACCATCCTATAACACAGTAGAGAAAATACTGCTATTATAATTTATAATAAGGAAACTATGGCTTACAAAGTTCAATTTCCTTGCTCAAAATATAGTCACAGTAGAAACTAGTGTTAAGGTTCATAGCTTTTGTCTCCACTCCAGCTGTTCTCTCCTTACCACAGTGCCTTTCTTAGATCAGTGAACGAACTTGTTGAAATGATACAGGATGGTTTGTTCTTGACCTATAGACACTTGGGTCATACATTTTGACAAAGTGGGCAGAATTCAGTTAACTGGGTTGTCTACTTTTTCACATTCTTCAAAAATAGGGTGGCGTGATGGGATGGACTAGAGGGCGATTATATAAGCCTTTTCTTACAAGGTCTGAATTTTTAAAAAATGGTACATCTGGGACCTTATATAATTCTCTCCTTAGTACGATAAGTAATTTGCATATTGAAAATTATAATGAGCGCAATCCTCATTTGTAGTAAATTCAACCAGGGGGAAAATTATATATTAAGGATTGGGAATCATTTGAAAGTCCAACAAGAGAATAATGGTTCAACAAGTGGAAAAAATGAATAATATAGTCACTACTAAAAGCATATATGCAAGGACTTTTTGTACCATTAAATTGCCAAAAATATAATGTTAATGAAAAAAAGAAAACCTACACAGACAGTACAATCACAATTTTGATTTCCAAATTACTACATAGCTGTGTGTGTGTGAACATATAATTGGAAAGAAATATGGTCGAATCCATGGTATATTAATAGTATGGATTTTTATTCCTCTATGATGGGACATGGTTGATTTGTGTATAGTTCTGGGAACTCCCCTATCATGGCTATGCTATGAATTGAGCAGCTGACTTGATTTCCAAGCCAGTGTAGGGTGTGCTCTGAGGCACCTTCTGCATTTGCTGCTTCACATGTACAATGGGAATAATGTTAGTATTTACCTTCTGGGTTGCTGCCAAAATTAAAAGGGATAATATAAATACACAACCAACAGCAAGTCACTGCACATAGTAATCCCTCAAATATGGTGGTTGCTAATTGTTTTTCCTTTTATACTTTTCTGAATTGTTTTAATTTTCTAAAAGAATTTGTTTGTTTACTGATCAGAAGATAAGAAAAAAAAAAGCACAAATGCTTTCTAAAAAACTATTGGAACTAACTCCCTGGTAGATCCTGGCCCAGCTTTTCATTAGTAGTAAGGGTCAAGAAATGGGATTCCAAATGAGCCTGCACTTCCAAACCCAGATGTGTTCCAAAGTGTCTATTTTTCTTACCTTGTCCTCCTGCCTCAGTGTCCCTACCTTTCAAGGTAGTTGAGAGGGAAAGGTAAACTTAAAAAACAATCAGCAAAAGGGTAAGGCGTGCAAAGAAGCATGACGGGAATTCAAGAAAAAGGTCAAAGTGTCCTGGGTTAGTTGGAGCAGGGAGGAGGTGGAAATTGTGTTAGGACCTGAGGGATCAATATTAATAATATAGGTCAAAGGGATAGGCCCGTAAAGGCATTTGACTAAAAAGGCAATAAAGTGGCAGCATTTCCTGCCCTTCAAGTCTCCACGGGTTATTTTATTTTTTTAATGAGTGGAAAAAAATGTTTAATGTTTCTACAGTTTTACCACTACACTTTCTCTCTTGTGTTGCCACACTTCCAGTGACTTTTATTATGGCATCATTAAAATATTTCCCAGGCATTATCACCATTTCTACCTAGTGACAGAATTTTAAAGGGGGTGGGTAGTAAATATACAAATAGAGGAAGAAGGAACATATGCAAATACAGTTCCAGGACCTCCCAGTACCACAAATATGCACAGCATCTCACAGTACATAAAGCTTGCACAGAAATCCCAACAGGATTCCCCTCCCAAAGTAAATAATTTCCAGCCCCCTCACTGCATAAAAATCCCCCATTGGAGTACACGGCTCAGAGTTCCTGTCATTGCATTCCTAGCTCTTTGCAGCTGAGAGATTGTTTTAATTATAAAAGGGAGTGCAATTTAGGACAACCAAGGGAAATATGGATGCCATTGGATAACAGTTATTCATTGATTTTGAAGTCTTGATTCTTTGCTCACTGATCTTGACAGGGTGTGAACCCGCTGGAGACATATTTGAAGGAAAAGTGCTTTGGATTAACCTTTAGAGGATCTCTAAGGTCCCTTTGATACTAAGATTTTATAGTAATAACTACTATTTCCCAAGTACCTATTATGTTTGGCTTTCTGTTTATATCTTCAGCAGATAATTATTAGGTACCTATTCTTTGCCAGGCAAGGGGGATATAATGGTGAACAAAAACAAACAAACTCTGCCCATAGGTGGCTCATAGTCTGGTAGGGAAATAGTCAATCAGATTAAATCTGTGATGAGCGCCATAATGAAGGAGAATCATAATGTATTTGAAGAATACATAGAAGGAATTTGTCCTGCTCAGCAAGATCAAAGATGGTTTTCACAAGGAATGGTGACTAAGCTAAGATGTGATGAAGCAACAGGCATTAAATAGATAATATATTGTGAGGGAACATGGCAAGAATGGGGGTCCCAGGCTTCCAAGAAGGCCAGTTTAGCTAGAGCAGAAAGGGCTGCAGAGGAAAGAAGGAGCCAGATCATGCAGGATATTTTACAATAATCCTTGATCACAAATTTTTACCTAGCTTCATGAATTAGACGATACCCTCATTTTGAGGAATCGAAGAATGAAGCTCAGGGAAACTGAGGAATGGGCAGACCTAAAGGCACACAGCTAGAAGGTGCTAGAGGTAGGACTAGAAGATCAACCCACTTCTAGAACCCAGATCTCAACTGATTCTCCCAAAGATTCACAATGTTACCTTGACATATTGTCCCATAGATGATCCCTCCGGATGACCCAATAAGGACAACTTTGTTCTCTGGTTCTAGGTTCTAACTTGCTATCCCACTGCAAACAACGACCCTCTCACCATGGGGCAGAACTCTGTTGTTGTCTCCGAGGTAAGAAGTACGACTGTTTCACCCACGAAATTTGAATCCTTGTTTTAGGTAAAATGACTTATCATTTTTCTAATCAAAGTCATCAGTATTCAGAGCTCCATTGGATGATTATGATGGCTTTTTTTTTTCAGGAAATAAATTGAACAGTTATATTGTTTCATTCACTTGAAAATAATCTTATTTATTAAGCAACAATAGCAACATTGGTTGTTAGTTAAGTACCAGGCATTCTGCTACAGCATGTTATACATATTATCTCATGGCAACCTCAGAAAGCCACTCAATAAGACAGAGATGTATTATTATTCCCTTTTTACAGATGAGGAAATTGAGGCTCACTTAGTTTAAATGATTTGCCTTAGTTCCCACAGTTTATACATGACAGAAGTGGGGTTTAAATCCAACAGACCTGTGACTCCAAAGCCACTTTTTAAAATTAGTGTTTCAAAAATTCAACTTTTAAAAGAAAATTAGTGATTTAAAGTGAATTAGTGAAATAAGAAAATCCCTCAAAAATTTGTATGCCAATGTGCATTGCCATATAATAATAATTCTAGAAGAACTTGCCCTAAAAAGATTCTCTGTGGCTTTGACACCCATTATGGATGCTTTAGCAAATAAGTGTGACTTCCTAAATAAAGATATCAAGTTTAAGATGTAAGATGGATCTTTTAACGGACCTGGCTGACTTCCCAAAGATGAAGGATACATATATGCTGCGCAGTGTGTGTATCGGGGGTTGGAGGACAGTGAAGGGTTGGGACAACGAGAAAGAGTGAAAAAGAGTGAAAGAATTATTCTACCTTGGTAATCTGGCAACAATTACATGTTTGTTTTCAAAGTTTATATGGTAAGCTGGTGGCAGGTGGGGTGGGGGGTGTAGGAGTCAGGTAGTGGGCAGTGGGGTGGGAAGACCACACTGCTAAGACACATCATCGAGAGTATGAGATGCTGCTGTCTCTGCAATGCTGTATTTTGTCCTTTCTGAAGAGGGGAGGTTTTCCTCCACAGTGCGGTTATGTCAAAATCCTAAAACCTGTCACATGAGCCTATCATAGCAACCCCGTCATGTCTCACTTGTTGAAATGAGTGGGATTTGAAAACTTCTGAGTGTGCTATTACATTCTCCATTTATGTTCAGGGAAAATGGCTGTAGGAAAATGAGGCCGAGAGTTGCAGCGAGTTGGGGCAATGTGAGGGAGAGCCAGCTCTCAATGAGTGAAGCCAAATAGATTGTTTCAGGTGGTAGAGGACAGGGGTCTCCATGGAGGATAAGGCAAGGAGTTTGGGAGGAAATATTTTTTTAACATTTTTTTTTTACTTTTATTGCCCTTATTAAACTACTTGCTACATAAAACATTAGAATTTAAACAAAAGAAGCAATATTTATTTGCTTCCAAACTAGATACAATTTAAAAGTTATCTATTTATCCTCATTGAAATAGCAATATTTTATTGTTTTAGAACTCATCAAGAGACAGAGGTATCATGAAACAATTTGATACTTTTATTAATATTTCTCAACTTCCAGAATATAAATGTAATATTTGTTTCAGATTTGAGAAAGCACAACCCTAAACCTAATCTTAATTATATTTTAATTTTAACGAAAACTCTATGTAATAGAGGGTGCTTGTAAGAGAATGACCAGATGTTTTTTTAGTGGAGGCAGGAATTGTTTATTGATGTAGAAAATTCACATGAATGTCCACTTCTATTTCTATAATTCTTAGTATCTTTCTTCCTATCACGAGAAGTAAACCTCTTTCAGGTTTCCCAACAAACTTAGATGATTTTCAAAAAAATTAGTTTGGTGAAGATGCTTCTTAAATAAACAGTCAAGTTCTTTTTCATTGAGACCAAATATTTTCTTCTACTCGCCAGTAGAGGGAGCTGTCGGCATTTGATTTGGCATTATAACTCGACCTGGAAGTTCCCTTCTTTAATTAATTCAATGTTTGAAATCAAACCGCCGTTTAAATGTAATGATATTAATATGCAAGGATAGACGTGTAAACGTGGAGATTTTCCATTCCCATTAAACTTTCTACACAACCACAGATCTCTGATTCTTCTGTGGGCCTCTTTTAGAGGGCTTATGTTATAGAAATGTTGGCTGCTATAAATTAAAGCTGCTTAGAACTGAGTTCATGCACCTAGGCAATGATTCAACATTTCTAAGATGGATTGTAAGTCAAAAAAGAAAGCAGTTTCTTCCTCCAGCTCTTAAAAAAAAAGGAAAGAAAAGGACAGCAAGAAAAAAAAAAAGATATTTGGCCTAGAATAATACTTGAAGTTTTCAAAGAAAAATTATACATGCTAGGTTTATAATAAGTTGAAGTATCTTTAATCTAGGGGGAAGAATTCTCTGTAGTTCAGATTTTGGGTATGCTTGTGATGAAATATACTATGTTGATTTTTCTTGTAGTCTGTCCACCCCAAATTCATAGTGACAGCTGTGGGTTTTAAAGAACTTGCTTCAGGGTCTAGTGTTTAAAAAGTATTTTCTCTTTGTACTTGAATTTTAGTTAAAATTGATTACTAAGGAATGATTTCCAAACACCTCACTAAGTATTATCTTTATCTTAACAGATGTTAATATGCAAAGCAGCACACAAAATGCAGTTGTAACAATCTGCAGATAACCGGAGGGGAGGGGTTGTGAGTGATTACTATGATAGTACCACTTCTACAATAGTCCCTGAGAACCCACTTATCTCCTCTCCAGGTAAGAGGAAGGTTGAAGAGAATTACAAATAACCATTCTGATTCATCTGAATTTTTTTCTCTTACCATGAACATAAAAATAAACAAACTTTTAAGCCAATGATACTAAAGACATAAAAGCTTATCAAACTTGAAATGGAAAATGACTTGAAAAGATAAAGGAGAAAGCAGAGTTCTCTCTTGATCTGTAGTAACAAACGATTGTTAAACACCCAATCACAGTGGACAGGCTTAAGATTTCTTCATGAAGGTACACTGAAAGCATAACAGAGACATAGAGATAAGGGTTATGGTCCTGAGTACATAAAGAGGTACTGCTTTCTTGTGAGGGTGACACATTTGCGATTTGCAAACTAAATGCGAAACCAGTCACTTCCCTAGTTCACAAAACATCGAATGGAGCTTTGGGGGAAGAAAATAAAGTGCTTTTTATCTGGATGTGGACAGCATTCTGTGCTATTTACAGGTAGTGTGTATTTCCTCAAATCACTATGCTCTCCCGTGTGTTGTGCTTGGTCTATGTTTTGTATTGATTTCTGGGCATTCCAAACAATATTAATTTTGCTGCTCTTGCTGAGAGAAGTTGTTAGAGGGAGAGATAAACCATTTATGCAGGTAGAGTTGGAATACATGGACTCAAAGTGCAGTATTGTCTTTTTTGAGTGGTTTAAGTAGCTGGAACAACAACAATAACAACAAAAAAGCACTATTCAGCATACAATTTTTGGTAAAATTTTGTTCCATGTGAAGCATTAATTTTAATAGTTTATATATAAGCTCTCGTTTGAATAATAATGTAAAATTAAATTTAAATTGTAAATAACGTCCAGATACTAGTTGTTTCCTGGCTCAAATTCTTTAGCACATATGGTGCTAGCATAAGCTTGTGCCTGTCTGCCTACTCTGGGTAATTTTGCATGCAAATAGTTTTAGTGCCTATGTTGAGGTGCTAAAACGTGTTTAGTACACTTGAAAATATTTGCATTGCAAAAGGAGAGTGAATCTCCTGAGGAAAATCAAATTGATATTTTGTATTAAGAGACCACTCTGGGCACTGCCTGGCATTCTTCTGTGGAGAATTCTGTTTACAGTGCAACTAGCATTTTTAATTGACCTTTAGAAAAGGAGGTCTGGCCGCAGCTTTGCCAGGTTTATAAACCATTGGACCATCTTCTGGCAGCATCCACCACATTAATCAGTAGGAAAGAGAAAGCTAAGGAAAGAACCTACTCGCCTTGGCTGGACTATAGCTTTTTATGCCTCAATTTGGTGGATTGGTAGCATACATGTGTTAATTATAATGAGACGTTTCAGCTGGAATGTGCCTAACTAATTAGCTAACTAACTAACCAACTAACTCAGGAAGGGTTTTAGCACAGTCAGGCAGCAGTGGATGCTGGGTGTGAGGCCGCACACACACTCCCGTTTGCCTCACTCCCATCTGCTGCATTTACGGGAACCAGTTCGTTAAGAGTCTGAATTGAATCCAAATAAAATGCATTTCTGATGCAAGCCCGATGACTGGTGCCATTCTACACTGCATTATGTCAAATTAGAGTTCATTTGGAAAAGAGGTTACAAAGATCTTACATAAATGTTGCATGCATACAACATGGAGTAAGAGTTTTACATAAATTCAACATCCAATTTCTACAAACAAATCAACCCCTCCTCACCCCCGTTTTGTCTCCTATTTGTCAAGACCAATTATAATATTAGAATCCCTAATAAAATAATAAATAAATTTCAAGAGGTGTGCTAGTAAGAGGTTTGTGGAATTTTTCTTGTAACCATCTTTTCAATGCATGTAGAAAATTTTATTTTGTGACAGAATTTTATTTGGTTACATTGACTAATTCAGGTGTAGTCTGTCCTTTCAAAATGAAAGTAAGTTCGGTGTCTGTAAGATAAACAGATGATCCGAGGTCTACAAAAGGAATTCAAATTGTGGAACTTCTCTGTCTGCACCTCCCTTGTCAGCAGCGCAATGATGCCAGATGGAATTCTAAAAACTCCCATTGTTAGGGGGTGGCTCTATCGCTTCCAGCCCAAGCGCCATGCATGAGGTTGCCTATTACAGATGCTTAATATTGGCTGAAACTCTGGGTCTGATCCAGATTTTCACCCCATGCCTTACCCTTCCCCACCTAATATTTTATTCTTTCATCCCTGCCACTTCTCACTGTGTACAAAGGTGCAGTATTTTGCTTCAACGGATAACCATAGACAGGTAGCAGGAAAAAGCCAACAGGAGCTCATTATGAATACAAACCAGTAAGGAGGGATTGACTTACTGTGTTAGTGAAACTCCTGTTTGCAGTCTATTTCCTTTAAAACAATCTTAAAAAAATAAAAATAAAAGTCTCTGCTGTCTGTGAAATCCTGACACATCAATCAATCCATTAAGTAAGGAAATAAGGCAATAACTAAACAACAAATCATTTTGAATTTCACGACATGTGCACCAACCTTTTGATACATACAAGACAGGTTTCGATTTGGAGGCTACAGCCTCTGTTCCAATAATTTTGCATATAAGATAAAGAGCTATTCTAAACTGGTGCATTCTTCACTCTGGTTCCAAAATTATGGGGCTTCTTTGCACCCCTTTGTGCAGGATGCACAGCCTGGGACGCGCGCGTGCGTGTGCGTGTGTGTGTGTGTGTGTGTGTGTGTGTGTGTGTGTGTGTGTGATATGGGGAGGGGCATGCTGTTAGGGAGAAGCCTACCACACATTTCTGCCATCACAGACGGTGGGCAAACAGCTGTCTCCACAGCTGAGGCCACTGGAACTGCCTGCGCTGCTCCAGTAACTCGAGAGCACACGGCTGGTCCCTGGATGGCACACAGCACTGTGCCTGCAGCAAAGCGCCCCAGCTTTCCAGGGCTGAGCAGGCGGGGACTTTGCCACCAGACACAATGAGCATCTGAAGTGGGGTCTCATGAATAATTCATCATTGGTGTCCTCTGAAACAAAGAAATGATATGTTTACTGGTAGATAACTGTGTTGTGGCATTTGTAAATCTTTCTGAATTTGGAGTTGTTCATGTTTCCTGTTAGTAGAGAAATATGTTTTTGTTTTTGTTTTATTTCTTAAATTAAAAAGTAGGGAATTCCTTTTTTTCCCCTAAAACAAAAAGTTGGGATCCTTACAGTGAAAGTCTTCCATGAAATATTGGACGGGTTATACTAATTAAGCTCATGATTTAAGAATTTTTTAAAAATCTCATTCAGTGAGGAGGGATAGAAAAAATGGTTTTATGGCCATAAAATACAGCAGGATACCCAGTTCTCAAGGAGATTATTTTTTCCTTGGTAGGCAACAAACCCACTTTTGCTAATGCAAGTTTCATTACTACAGACTAGAAACCAGTAGTGCCTCCAACATTGCAGTACAATATCAGGAGGAATGCTTCTTCACTTTCACTAAAATATTGGTAAAAATGATACTTTGGTGAATTGAGCCCTAAATTGTTTTAGTGACAGTTAAATACCCACTAATTTAACACTAGTTAAATTGGCAATAAAATGACCCCCAACCGAGGTGAGCCACCATTGTGTTTCCACACAATAGTTCTGGACCTAATGCCAGTGATCTATAAAGCCGTTGGGTAAAGTTTATGCATTCGCATAACAAATATTGGAAGGGTTGCATAAAGTAGCTAGCTACTCAAACTTATCATAATTAGTATTTATAATTAGCATTGGTGTATTCATTTCATTATTCTTTAATATCTGTGTACTCATTTCCCTGAGGAAAAAAAAGAAATCGATTTAATAGTTCTTCATTATCTTTGAAACAACAACCTGGCAAAACAAATCATAGTGATGTTCTCTGTCATCTCTCCAATAATTATCTCAAATCTGTCTTCTATTATTCACTCATGCTTTCTCCATAATAATACTTTTTTTTTTTCAGCCTCTCTTTATAGTCTCCCTGGCTTTCAGGTTGCTGAGGAGTTGTTGTGTATCCATAAACCTTACACAATGTGATACGTTTGGCAGGGAAAGTCAGAAAGAAAGCACACTGATTTTGCTGAAAGAGAAAAAAAAGAAGCAAAAACGAAATATGGATCTGGCAATTACTAGAGTGGAAACACAATTCCTTCTTGCTTTCAGGTGAGGGAACTGGCAGTTAGAGTGTGAATTGGTAGGTAGTGGGGCTATCGCTAAAAAGAAGAGTAGTAAATTCTGTGTGAGGCGTGTTTCTGGTCTTGTTCTTATTTGTTTCCTTAAGCTCCAATAATATACCAGACAGTAGGCTCAATACACACACACACACACACACACACACACACACACACACACACACACACAGAGGTAATGACTACTTTTCTTGACCTTGGCCGTAGGATTAAGATGGTAAATAAAATTATGGTGTTACATAAATTGCTTCTTAGATTTCCAGTGGAGATAATAACTAAATAAGTGGTAAGAATGTCCTGGGGTCAGTGAGACACTCATTAGAAATAGAGGTGTCAGCCTTAAGATGAACAAAACACAAACAAAGCCTAAAAGATCTGAGGCAGAGATTGCAGTAATAGAAATTTCCCTCAGTTTCTATTCGCTTTTTTGGTTCTTTCCATGATATCTTTGTGTGCTTTGTTTTAGTGTAAGATAACTGTAGTCGTTAACATCTCTTCTCCTTGAGCCTGGAAGCTTCTTCAGGCTCAGTCAGCTATATTGAAACAACCTGGATTGCTATGACTTGCTGCAACCTCATCACTTAGACTGCCAACATTTTGTTTCTAGTATGCAAACAAATCCTTGACGGGAATAACAAGTAAATCAATGCCCCTAACTTGGTATAGTATTATTCCATTTAAATATTCAAGATGTATAAAGAAACAAATAAAATGCATTTAAGGAAGTGTGCTATGATAATGCAAATAGTGACCACAGAGAAGGAACACCATCAACAACTTATAAAATTGATAGTAGATTTAAGGTTAAAAAACCCCAGGATCTTTGGGTCAGAGACATTTGGATTCCAATCCTGTCTCTGCTACATTTGTATCACGATAGACATTTAATCTCCCTGAATATACTTCCTTATCTGTAAAATGGGGGGGATGGGGCCGCTGGTTAGCTCAGTTGGTTAGAGCGCTGTGCTCATAAAACCAGGGTTGCCGGTTCAATTGCCACATGGGCCACTGAGATGTGCCCTCCACAACTAGACTGAAACAACTACTTGACTTGGAGCTGATGGGTCCTGGAAAAACACACTGTTCCCCAATTAAATTTTTTTTTTTTTAAATTTTTTAAATGGGGACAAAAATGCATAGTACAGAGAATATTTTAAAAAAATCAAAACTAGTGATCTAATGTAAGTAAAGTGTGTATGGTAGTTTTATATAACCCTCTAAGCACCTTTGAATTATCTGGAGGGCTTGAAAAACCACTGATGCCCCGTTCCACCTCTGTTCAATTAAACCAGACTCTCTGGGGACTAGAGAAACCCCAGTGATTCCAGTGTTTAGCCAAAGATTTGAACAACTCATGGAAAACCCCGAAACTGAGTGGACACTCATTGAATATTATCTAATTCTTCTTGTTTATGTGATAGGAATCTTAACAGGACACAGATTTTTATTACTGAAAGGAATCCTCACAAGGCCAATTAATCCATGTGCATGCTTTGAAGGTAAAGAAGCCCAAAGCAGGAGGATTACTGAAGCGCCCATGATCACCTCGTTAACGGTAAGCCGGGGGTCCCAGCCATCATTTTATAATTCCGAAGTTGTCTTCCTGGTATAGCTTTTAAGTGAGGAAGTAAGATCTCAGATCAGGCTAAGCTGGATCTTTCCTTTACTTCTTCCTTTTCTCAACAGCATTTTATGGCAATGAGGATAAAAAAAAAAAAAATGGCAGAAGCACAGTTTGATGCCCTCAACTATTGTCCTCATTCACTTGGCCTGGGAGCAATTACTCATAGAAACTTTTGAGCAGCAAAACTGAATCCCAGCAATGTTTCCACATGGAGGGCACATGCGTATGTCAGCTGGCTTTTGATACCTGGTGTCATAAAGCGCCTCCATCTCCCTGAGCGCTTCCTGTGTGATTGATATGGAAAATCTGAGCAATTTACCACAACACAGTTATGAGCCATCATACAGGTGCATTTAATTTTTAATTACTCTTAAAAATGTTTTTAATAATTAGTAGCAATAACCACTAATTGGCATGTAAGCCGTTCTTGCACCAGCAGGCAAACTGTAGGTTTACTTCTGCACACCCACACCCAATCAACTGAAAATTGCTTCAAAGCCTTATCTTATAATTACTGTGCTTAATGCTGTTTGCATTGTTGGAAAGCTTTTGTAATTAATTGATTTTTTTTTTTTTTACCTCTGAACCTGTACATGGAACAGTAAAGATTAGTCCTTTTCTCAGTAACATCTTATTTACATTGAATTGTTTAGACACATATAAGGAGGAAAATAATGGGTTTTGTTTTTA